>NC_134217.1:24019252-24324430 GCF_965140235.1 Caretta caretta | reverse complement strand
GAGAGTCCTAAATAACGTGTTTCAGAGTAACAGCCGTGTTAGTCTGTATTCGCAAAAAGAAAAGGAGTACTTGTGGCACCTTAGAGACTAACCAATTTATTTGAGCATCAGCTTTCGTGAGCTACAGCTCATTTCATCAGATGCATACTGTGGAAAGTGTAGAAGATCTTTTTACACACACAAAGCATGAAAAAATACCTCTCCGCACCCCACTCTCCTGGGGGGAGGTATTTTTTCATGCTTTGTGTGTGTAAAAAGATCTTCTACACTTTCCAGAGTATGCATCCGATGAAGTGAGCTGTAGCTCACGAAAGCTGATGCTCCAATAAATTGGTTAGTCTCTCAGGTGTCACAAGTCCTCCTGTTCTTTCTACTGGATTGGGTCTCATTCAAAATCTGGTGGTGGGGCCACTGCTGCTACCTTATAACATTTAGCTCAGTGTTCAGAGCACTCACCTGGGATGTGGGAAGCATAAGTTCAAGTCCCCACTCTGCCTGAGAGGAGAAAGGATTTGAGGAGGAGGGTCTCAGGAGAGGTACTCTAACCACGGAGCTGTGGGATATTCTGTTGTAAGGCTCCCTCAGTCTCTCCTGTTGAAGCTGTTCCACTGGGTATAAATACTTAGTCATTGGGCCAGAGTGCAAGAAGGCTCTGTAGCCCAGTGATTAGGGCACTCACGTGGGAGGTGGGAGACCCCGCAGGTCTGGTCCCCCTGCTTCAGTGACTCTAATTACTTATACCCAGTGGAACAGCTTTAGCAGGAGCGACTGTGAGGGAGTCCCCACTCAGAAGATCCCATCGTTCTGTGGCACCTATCTCTGCTCAGGATTCTCAGCCACAAACCCTCTCATGTTGTTAGGTGCCTAAGCCAGGCCAATCTATTTTAAAAAAACCAGAGAGAGAGACTCTATAAGCCCAGTCACCTATAACACTCATCTGGGATACAGGAGAATCAGGCTCAAGACTCTCCTCAAATCAGGCAGAGTAGTGATTTGAATCTGGGTCTCTGATATCTCTGGTGATACCCTAATCACTGTGCTGTTGAGTATTCTGGGGGGACACTCCCCCACCCCAAAATTCCTCATCTGCCTTTTGTGCAGGGTCTGATATTGTGGACATGCTAAAAAAATGCCCACAAGATTAGGCCCCGCAGGCAAGATAGGCAGGGGAATGCTTAGTTTGAGAACATCGCTTTGGGGCTGCTGGGGCTAATGCTCTCTACAGCCCGTTAGCTGTGGGGTAGCACCAGCACTTACATGGCTTTGCTCATGCCTACTGGTGGAAACTAGGGGACCTAGGGCCTGTGGAATTAGGCTGCAGCTGAGCAGTGGTTTTGAAAATATCAGTGGCACCTAAATGTTGCATTTAAGCAGCTAAAGAAGCAGCTAACCAGTTACCTTTTGGCTCTAGCCCCTTTTGACATGAACACACCTGCTAAAGAGAAGTAGTCAGGAGGTAAGTTTAACTCAAAAGGGCTCAATTCTGTCATCTCAATGCATTAAAATCCCCACCATCTTTGGTAAGAAATTTTGGATATGCAAGATTTGGCTCAAAGTGAACAGAGAGGGAAAAAAAGAGAGGCGGGGAAGAAGAGTGTGAGCATCTGAAAGAAAGTAGGGGGGTCAATGGGAAGGAAGAAAAGAAACAGAACCTTTACTCCTTAGGGTTCTCTGCATCACGACATTTCAGGCTTCCCCCTCACATTGAACCAACTCACAACTTTCCTGCATGCCCCCTGCATGCGTGCTTGTAGGTGGGTATCTTTCTCTTTGAAACCCTGTGTTGAAGCTGCACCCATTTTGTGTGTATTAATCAGTGCCCTAGCACGGTGTTCTGCAGCATAACCCTCAACAGCTCAGCAGGCTTTGGACCAGGATGACTAAATAGCATTCTTTGCAAAATGAGATTCTGTAATGAAATAGTGACAATAGTATTAATACTTCTCACTTCTACATTTCTCCATGTGTTCAAAATATTTTACAAACATTTACTCTTTAACCCTCCCAAAAAGGCTGCAAGGCAGGTAGGGAAGACAGTAGCATCATCCCAGATGGGGAAAAACTATATAGAGAGGTTAAGGCGAAAATTATTAGAGGTGCCCTCTGAATTTGAGTGCCCAGCTTGAGGGGTTCCTACCTTCACCTTCGAAAAGACAGACATCCAAAATTAGTTGCCTCTTTTGAAAAACTGACTGCCTGTAACTTGCCCAGAGCCATATAATGAGTCAGTGAAAGAGCTGGAATGAAAATGTAGGTCTCCCAGTTCCATGCTCCGTCCACACCGGCTTTCAAAAGAGCTTCCAAGAAACAAGTCTCTCCACTGAGCTACAATCTGGTTTTACTTTCCTAAGCATTTTGGCTATGGTCACAATATCAATTTGAACACCCACTGTGCCCTCTTTTGGGGGACTTTTTTGAAGGGCATGGACTGAAGGACTCGTACCATAGCTCTCTGCCATCTCTTACATTCTGTGATTCTATAAACCTATCGCAGTGAGAGAGAAGGTGTGGGAAGGTCTTATCCTGATCTCACAGAACTCAATGAATGTTCTGGCTTTGGACTTCAACAGAAGGATGGGCACCAAACCAAGCCTAATGTCCCTGTCCTCTCAGATATTCTGTAATGTTTAAAGCACACTGTACTGTGGTCAGACTATACAAAAAAAAATCACTGGTAATGTGTGCAGTGCTGTTGTAGCTGCAGATAATGCCCTATTGAAGGGATATATTATGAACTTGAAAATTTGCAGGATTAATCAGGGTATACTTTTTCTCTCCAAAGATAGAGTGACTCATGAGAAACTTTAAGGTGGAGTACTCAAAACAAGGAGTGTATAAATGATTATCAAGGGAAGGTCAGTACTAGTTCTTCAAGTCTGAGCATGTCCCATTGTTAATGGTACACAAATAATGCTAGGTAGATTCCTGTGGTGTAGAAGAATTGCTATCACACTTTCCCGAGTCTCTTACAGGTCTCTGACTCACTCCTTTCAGCATCAATGAGGCTGATCTCAGTTTTCCCATTTTAAAGTGTGGTTAAGTGTGCACTGGTAAAATGACACTCTCTCATTCAATAGTTTTGTCCCTTTAGTTTCAAAAGCAAAGGGATTATTTTAGTTTCAAAAGCAAGGGGATTATTTTAACTTTATTGTGTAGGAATTCAGTGTCACTTTGGAAGAATGATCTGGATTTTACTTGCCCTCATGTATTAATGCAATGAATTACATTTCCAAATAAGATCTAATTGTAGAATCTTTATTACAGCATGATGATATAAGTGCCGGAAAGAGTACCACCTGATTTTCAGAACCAGGCTGAATTTACAGCACTTGCAGTTAGAAAAATCATCTTTTGACTTAAGTGACCCGCATTGATTGGGAAAGCATTCAGAGAGAACAAATACGGAACCCCAGGATGTCCTTTGCACAGAGTCACTTCTAAGATTATAACCTCTTCGACATCATCAGTGTTACAAAATATCTCTCTAAATAACACACACACACACACACCCCAATAATGATATCCTTAGCTTCACTTATACTGGTGACATTATAATGTTGTACTTTGCTATAACCTCAGAATAAATCCTACTAAAAGTATCTGGTTTATGGTATTTCAAGCTATGAGAATCTTATATTACAATGTGGAACAAAGTCATCTTGTGCCTTTTAGTATCTGACCATGCATGCTGGCCCTGAAGCAACATCTTTTGTAGAACTAGCTAATATCTTTCTGACCTACACTTTCTGACTTACACTTAAAACTAAATTTTCAGTTCATTGAGTAGCAAAGATTCATGGTTGAATGCTCAGCTGTATAATACATATGGACTAAATCATGAGAGATACTGAGCAACTGCAATGCCCAGAGAAATCAAAGGAAATTGAAGCTACACTATAATGTAATAATTTAGCCTTAGATGAAGTGAAACAGAAATAAATTACTGTGCTGAGATCCATATCAAAGAGGAAAGGTCACACAGACTTCAAATGATGAAAAAGGCATTCTGTTGCCTGCCTTGTCACTGGGGAATCCAAGAGCAGCTACAGCTCTATGACCCAGAGACTACAAGTCATACAAGCCAAGGTAGGATGTATGCTTCCAATAGACACAGTAATAGGTCTGGCCCTGTCCTCCAGATCCTTCGCCATCTTCGTCTTATCCAGGCTCAGTCTAAGGCATTTTACTCCCATCCTCATCCCTACCTCTATCAAATATTGGGGAAGGTAGGAGCCTTCTGTCTCATGATTAGACACAAAGGAGAGGTAGATCTGAGTGTTGTCATATTTCAGAGATTAAATCTGAGTGTCACAATACAGACAACACGCCAGGCCAAAAAAATTCACTACCTCCCTTAATACTGGTGCATTGACATTGACCAAAAAGGGTGATGAGATGGAGCTCTGTAGTATTCCCCAGGAAAGCACCTTTTAGGAAGATGACCAAGTGCTGAGCACCACCCTTTCGCACATCTCAGAGGGGAAGGCATGGATACACTGAAGGACTGTCCTGTCTGTAGACAAGGCATCAAACGGCTGCTGCTAGATCTAAACAAAACCAGTGTGGACACTACTGGGATCCACCCTCAAACAGCCATCCCCAAAAACCTGACAATTAGAAGCAAAGGTCATCTGCAAGATGGAAATGCCACTGGAGCTGCTCCAACACCATCTTCCCAATAAGCCCTCCCCCATAAATAGATAGTTAATAGTTAAAGATCAGTGATAATTGAGTAGGTTGTTAATGGTGGCTTGTGAACAGGGTCCTCCCATAGCATGGGAGCCCATGAAAGGGCTTTGAAGTTCAATGGTGTCAGCCTCAGCTGGAATGAATGGGTGCTAAATGGTGGCTGGAATGTTTCCCCGCCCGTTGTCTCTGCCCCTCCCTCTCTCCTCAGGCAGCATAAGGTGACTCTCCCATCCCCTGACTCCTCAGGAGGGAGGTAAGGAGAGGTTGGTCCAGCGCCAGCCCTTCTCAGGTGAGGAGGTTATCCCAGCACCTCTAGGTACAAACTTGTTTTCTGTTCTCACTGCTTGTGACATCATTAGCTACATCTCCATCAGACCCTCTTGGATCTTGTGTTATTCCCTGATGCCCTGGCAATACTGACAAATTACTCCCTGCTGCTAAATTACTCACCTGTAAAAATCAGCGTGCCATTTTGAATCCTAACATTGATACTTACCTTGTGTAGAACAGTACTGAGGAACAATGGAATACTTCTGTGTTCTTATATATGTGCTGTGTAATGGTGGATGTGGGGGTGTTCTAAGATATACACTGGTGGGTGTGTTTATTCCTTTCATTTGAGGATCTGAAAACACTTTACAAACGTTTAATTAATTAAGCCTCACAACCCTGTGAGGTAGGAAAGTTTTATGTGAACCATTTTACAGCTGGGTATAACTGAGACACAAAGCATTGAGGTAACTTTCCAAAATTTTCCAAAAGTCACATAGAAGCAGGCAAGGAACCCAGGAGTCTTAGGTGTCTTGCTCTAATACCAAGACATCAGTCCCTCTCTAAAATGAACAGATGGTCATACAAGATTTACGGAGGACCATTACAGAATATGCTTTTTTAACTGTGAGAACAGCAAAGAAAATAGTTTGTTAAAAATAAACAAACAAAACGTTGTACAAACAGTACACAGTGGGTAAAGTCTGGAGGTAGTCTTTATTTGCATATGTTAGGAATTACAGAAGGAAGCAGTGCCACAGATGGCTTGTGAGATCATCTTTGAGTTATAAGATCAGATCCTTTTTAAACTCATGCAAATAAACCCTACACCCAAACTTTTAGGTCTATTATATTGTCTATTATACATCTTCTCTGAATGCCTGTTGTACATGTACGGTTATGCATTTAGTTGAATGAGCCAAAGCCTGATTGCCTTAGTTAGATGACTGAACTTCTTAAATACACAAACATTTATCTGATTTGTAAGTGATATACATGGAATTTTGGCCCTCTATGTGTATGTGTGTGTTGTGCTTGTACACAAATGCATTCCATATCAAATCTTCTTCAAGTACATTGAGTGCTGTGATTGATGACAGGGGTGTATAGTTTACTTACTCATAGGTAGGGAAATTCAAGTTCTCTTCCATTTCCCCCTTGAGAAGGTGCCATAAGGGTGCTGCTTGTTTTCAAAACAATCATTAGCGAAGTAGCATCTGCCTCCTTTTGTGTAAGACAATGATTTTATTGGTACATGGCAATAAAGATCATGAGATAGAGAAGCAAGCTACAAACTGCTCTGAGGCTTCGGACATCAGAGAAACTTCTGTTTCAATGTGAAGTTGCAGCCTTAGTTACTTTTCAACATTTTAAATAGCTGAAGCAATAAGGAAATTAAGTAGTTAAGGAATACTGTGTTTCTGCATTACTTTAGTCATTATGTTTCTGTGGCATATATGATCACCTTTCTGCACAGAGTACCAAAGCTGCCTGTGAGAAAGGGGATCAGAATGGTAAGGACTGAATTACTTTGTTAAGAACTGGGCTGAAAAAGAATGGTTAAAACTGGTGGCAGCTGGCAACTTAGAATTCTTTTTCCTCCATCACATGAGCACACTGTTAGAGTAGGGTTGATCATGAGTAAGGCAGCGAGTTTGTCACAGAGGTCACTGACTTCTGCACACTGACTGCACACTTCAGCCACACTGACTGTTGCTGGGGCAGTCTTGGGCCACCGCCCCCAGCAGCAGCGGGAGTTTGGTTTGGGGCCTGGGGCTGCAGGAGGGGGTGAGGGCTCTGGGTGGCACTTACCTCAGGGGCTCCCTGGAAGCAGTGACATTCCTCTGCTCCTAGGCAGAGGTGCAGCACGGCCAGGGGTCTCTGCATGCGTCTCCTGCCTGCAGGTGCCGCCCCCACAGCTCCCATTGGCTGTGGTTCCCAGACAATGGGAGCTGCGGAGCCGGCACTTGGGGCGGAGGCAGTGTGCAGAGCTGTCTGGCCATGCCTCCACCTAGGAGCAGAGGGAGGGGGATGTTGCTGCTTCTAGGGAGGCGTGGAGCCAGGTAAGGAATGTGCCAACCCTGCCACACACACCCCAGCACCCGTGGCACCCCGGGGCTGGCCCCTCCACCAAGAATTAGTCAGGGGTATATAGTACAAGTCATGGACAGGTCACAGGCTGTGAATTTTTGTTTACTGCCCATGACCTGTACATGACTTTTATTAAAAATACCCGTGGCTAAAACGTAGCCTTAAACATGAGTACAAGGCTATTTTTATGAAAAGTCCTGAATCGAAGCATTTGTTGTATTAAAACAAGACATATATAACACATCCGAAAACTGACCATCTTATTTTCTTCTGTGTCTTTTGCAATGTTTGGGGTCTCTAGGCCTGATTCAAAACACACAAAAGTCTGGTCTATACCTAAAAATTAGATTGACCTAGTTACCTTGCTCAGGGCTGTGAAAAATTTCATACCCTGTGTGGCGTAGTGAGGTCAACCTAACCCCCACGGTAGACACAGCTAGGTCTACAGAAGAATTCTACTGTTGACCTAGCTGCCACCTCTTGGAGAAGTGGATTACCTGCACTGGGTGAAAAAGCCCCTTTTGTTGATGCTATAGCTGTGCCACTGTATTGTAGATATGGCCTAAGTCAGTGAGGTTTGGCCTGAGCCCTCTTGTTATTGGACTTTTGCAATGGGGTTAACTTGCCATCTGTTCTCCCAGGCTTTTGAGAAGAGATGGCTCTAAGAGGGTTATCGAGTCCTGCATGATAGGGGATTTGTAATTGGTTTATTTGGTAATGTTAATACTTTTCAGTATACGTTCACCCAGGGTAAATGGGATAGGCACTCCAAATAAATAAGGAGTTACAGCTTGGGACCATAACTTCTTATGTATAGCACCTAACGTAACGGATCCTGATCCCAATTGGAGCCTCAGGCCCTACTGCAACATCAGTGCTAAAATACTACTACTAAATCTCCAGGTTCACACACCATTGCGATTCTGTTTGATGTTTACCATGTGGTTTGTCCTCTCTCATATTTCTACTTTTTTTTCTTGTCTGCTGATAGAAACCCAGCTCTAAGATGACACTTTACCTTAGCCTGGATCTCCAGCGCTTGGCACAATTGTCTCTGTAAACGTATCATTCATCAACTTTCCACTCTCCTGAATGCTGCATAGAATGTCACACTTGGTTGCAAGATCACCATCAGTCTTGCTATCAAGATCTTGACAAGCTCCCGTGATATACTCAGAGTACTGAACCAGTATGCATCACTGGATCAAGCACTGCTTTGCAAACCACAGAAGTCTCTTCTATTTTTGTCTCTAATCTTTCAGACTCACAGCCCCTTCTAATCTGTACAGAAAATCTGAGAAGGAAGAAAAAATAAATGAAACTGTGTAAATACATCTAATCCATCAGTAAAATTCCATTTATTAAACAGAACAGCTCACAGGAATGTGCATGAACTCAAAATGCAATTCTTTTGAAACACTGTGGAGCTCTTTAAGTTTTATGTAGCAACAAAATCAAAGCAGGAACTAGAAAGAAACAAAGAAATAATCTACAGTTTAACACCCACAATGAACAGCGCTTGACCATGCAATAGTGCACGGATGTTCACAAGAATAGGAACTTTGCAGTGCCCCCAGTGGCTGACCAGAGAGCAGTGCTGATGAGTTTGATGGGAATGTCCAATCCAGTCTTCTTCCTCAGCCAAGGACAGCAGGAGCCGTGTGTGGCCTTCAGTAGGAAAATAGTGGGTGTCCTTTGTTCAGAGCCAGAGCTGAAAAGTCTTCTGTTGAGGATATACTAAAAAAAACCCTAAACCTGCCCCCAGTCACATACCAGCAGCATGGAACTGGTGAAGCTCAATTCTGAGTTTGCAGTCCCCTGGAAATGTTTTACCAGAGCTTGCAATCCTGAAAACCATCATGCAATGCAAATGCCAGAATAGGATACTGAGCAACTTTCCACTTTTCAGGAAGAAAAAGTATCTCTTTTGCAAGCTCACGTCCACCCCAAGTCTTCATTTCTATTAATATATTTTACTTGTGGTGCTTGTAGGGAAAAGGAAGGTATCAGTCAAAGCACAGTATAAAATGCTGTATCATTTTGGGAGAGAAATTTTATTACCCTTTTTAAATGGGAGATAAAAATGCTGTTCATTCATCTTTATCATGCTTTTGCAATTTAGACTAAACACAGACTGTAAGTGACATGGCAATTTTGGACTCTTTATAGAAGACACATTAAACAGCTTGAGCAACATCATATGCACTCCCTCTGCTCAACAATGAGCATTCACTGGCAGGACAGACAGAGTGACCAATATTAAGGTCCTTGAGAGGTAAACACAGCCAGCATTGAGAAAATGCAATTGAGAGCATAACTTAGGTGGACGGACATGTCATCAGAATGGAAGACCATCATCACTCAAAACAGATCTTGTATGGGGAGCTGAGTCAGGGCAAAAGAAAGAAGAGTCGTCCGTATAAGCACTTCAAAGATAACGTCAAGAACCATCTCCAGTGGACTGGCATCAATCTTAAAGAGCTTGAGCAAATAGCTCAGAACAGGACTCACTGGCGGTCTCTGACAAGATCAGTATGTAAGAGGTGAGAGCGGATTGACGAAATTGTCTCCAGGCTGCACGTGAATTGTCTCCAGGCTGCACGTCACAGGGTTGCACCATCAAATATCGTAGATATGGACTTCCCATGCCCTCAGTGTGGCCAACTGTGCATCAGGGTTCGGAGTCATATGCATAGCCAAGGATGAGAATCACGACACTAGCAGCAACAGCGACAGCAGCAGCAATGGACTACCAATGCAACACACAATTTTTGATTTGAAAAATGAGGGTTTGGTAACCTCTTAATTGAGTTAAAAAGAAAAGAGTCACTTGTGAGCATTTGATAGTTGGGGTATTAACCTCTATTTAGTTTAGAAGCCCGGCGCATGGGAGCTATCAATTCATAATAATAATTAAGAGAATAATCATAATGATGATAATTTTGTACCTGTTTAGAACCTTCATGCACTCTGCATTTTTGGGAGGGAGATAAATATTTTGTTAACTTTTCAGATGGATAAACTGAGGCTCCGAGAGGTTAATGTGACTTTTACAAGGTCATGGAGCAAATTAATGGCTGTGGTTGAAATCCTGGCTCCCCTAAAGTCAATGGTAAATTTCCATTGACTTCAATGGGCCAGGATTTCTCCTGATACAGGAATTAGAACAGAGGAATTCTAGCAGCTCAGATCTCTAAGTACATGAACAGCAAAGATTTTCATTGGCGGTGAATGGAGAATGAATTTTTAATTTAAAGAGCAATAAGCCTCTTATATATTAACACCAAAAAATCTAACTACTGACCAAATAAACTATTGATTACCCCAGTAATTTGTATTATTTCTAGCCGCACCAATCTCTGGTTTTGGTTTATGTGGTTGTTTTTTAGATTAAGGCCCAGATTTTTAAAGGTATTTAAGGCATTTCTTTGTTCAGTGTTGCAATATCTAAGTGATTTGGGAGCCTACTTATCATTTTCAAACGTGACTTAGGCACTTGGGAACTAAAAATCCTTAGGTTACTAAATGCCTAAATCACTTTTGAAAATGAGATTTAGGATCCTAAATCAGTAAGCATTCCAGCACTGAGCACAGCAATTCCTAAATAACTTTAAAAATTGGGCCTAAGTGTTTTAAATGAGATTTTATTGTTTTTCTCCAACATCAACAGAATTTTGCTTAAAACATTCACATTTCATTACTAGTATGATGGGAAACAACACATTTACTGCAATTTATATTGCTTGTGTTCTTCTTCACTTCAACAATGAGTCATTATTCAGAGTATGTTTATGTAATATCATAAATACCAATCTCTGGTATTTATGTAGCATACTATTTACTTGGGCAAGTTGCCACATGCACGAAAGTAGTAAACACAGAGCCATTCTTTGTGGGGGTTAAAAAAGAGTCTTAAAATGAATCCAATTTTTCTTCATAAGGCACTCCTTGTTATGTTACCTAAAGTGGCTCTTTAAGATATACAATATGATAAAACACACAATTCCTGGGAGACTTAATTATGGTTCCTAAGAGACTGGTGAATAAACAATCAGGGACAGAGTGTTTATTTTTCCCTAGGTTTTTCTTAACTATTAATGGGAAGCATGAAAATAAAAGATCAATTTTATAAAACCTCTGCTGTAGGAATGTGTCAGGCTGGTAAAAAACAAGGAATGTTGAACTACACACCCTCCCAACACGACATTTCTGTCTAAAAGCACAACTATTTTATTGGACTCTCAATAATCCTAGTTTGTAAACTGACTTGTGGCGGGTGTAAATACCACAGTGAGCCCTTTGTTTGTTGTATTTACTGTACTGTATCTTATGCATCGATGGTACTAACTACAGTGCGCGTGCCAAAGTAAAGAGTTTGCCTTGTCTCACCTTGCTCTTGCATTCACACAAACAACTTCCTTCACAACAAGGTGTCAAACTCTTCCAAAGGCATATGAAATGTTCTGCCCTAGATGTAGTCCTAGAGGACCCAAGCCTGAAAAGGACTAAGCAACCTCAAATGTAATTGTTGTCAATGGGGGCCAAAGTGCTCAGCACTATACAGGATTGGGCCCAGAGAGTCTAAAGGGCTTCCATTGATTTCCAAAGCTTTGGATCAGGGCCAAAGTAAATGTCAACAGCTGAAGCAAAATCGTTTTGTATCCCCTCATGGAAAATCGATCAGGTCACATTATAGCGAGAACAGTAGGTTGGGAGATTCTGTATAATAGTGATAATTGCACTGGTCCGTTTAAGGCCTCTCCTTTTGGCCACCCAAAAATGGCACCACTCAAAAACACTTGTCACTTGTGAAAATCTGGGCCCAGATCTTCTTGGTTCTATTTCTAGCTCTGCCACTGACAGCTGCTTGGGTTAGTCACTAATCTCTTAGCATCAGTTGTCCCAGCTGTAAAATGGGGGTGACAATATTTAGCTACTTCCTTAGGGTGTTGTGAGACTATAATTAATAAATGTTTGTAAAGCACTTTGTGGTCCTTGAAAAGTGCTTAGGAGGATGAAATGGCCCACAAAAGCAAAGCCCTAGGCCACTCAAGGGTTTTGGCCCTGCATCACAGAAGTCAGTTGGAGCTTTGCCATTGACTTCACTAGGCACAGGATCAGGCCCTAATAACTTAGCAGACACTAGTGTTGACTTAGGTTTCTTCTTCTGGTCAGTGCATTAGATTGCTCAGATCTGTAGCTTACATTTATTTAATAGACACTATGTTCCCTTTTTTAAGCTTAGTCAAAGTAATGGTAGAATCTGTTATGTACCAGGAGCACTGAACTACATGTTGATGAGATCAGGCGTTCAGGAAAACATGATTGCTCATGAGTTATAGATCATTGCCTAGCTGATGGGACATTCTCTCTCTCTCTCTCTCTCTCTCTCTCTCTTTATTCTTCACGACCAGATCTGCAAATAATGTAACAAGGGAGATACATTCATTGGATGAAGCTGGTCAAGCTATTACTTGTTCCTGCCTTAAGGATTTATTAGAGAAGTGAATAAACATGATTGTTGTGGTAATTAACCCCATGTAAATCACAAATCCTGTCTTTATAGGCATTTGTTTGTGATGCTGTCGTTAAGGGCTAGTCATTGTTTCCATGAGGTAAACCACAGTTTTAAAGCAGGGTTGAGCCCTGAGGCAAAGCCACAGCAAATGAAGGGGAAGATCACACAAAGAAGAGAAATAGAGGGGACCCAAGGAGAGAGGACCCCGCAGAAGAAACTCAATTTTTGTTCATTTTTTGAGATTCTGCAAGTATTTTTTTTTTTAAAAAGGAATCTTTGGGTGACTTCTGTTTTGTAACAGTTTTATCTAAAAAAAGGAAGGCTTAAATTTTCAGCGACTTGGAACCCATTCTTTCCTCAATCCATGCAAGTAAGTCCAACTGCCACTGGAAAGAAGAATAGATCCCAAAGTTCTTATGGTCATTAACAGCCCTTTAGACCCAGCAGAATGCCCACGAATATTAGTGGCTGTTGCACGGCCAGGTGGAGGACAGTATAACAGCCTCTAATGTGAACTGTTCCTTTGGCTCTATTTATATTACATTAAAAACTATGTAGAGACTCAGTGTTCGTATTGTGCTGGATTAACATTTCTGGCGTTTGGAGTGTGGTGAGAGTTTTTGTGCCTCTGCCAATTAAGGCCACTTGTAGAGGTAGTTTTGTGACATGGACATGTGCTGCGAATAAATGGATTCTGTGCTATTATAAATAAACACAACAGTTACGTTATTTAACTTTCACTAGTAGCAATCTGACACCTTGTGCTAGAAATATAATCAACACCTCAACAGTGGGAGACCTGGTGACTCTGTAATTCACTGGAACAGGCCATAGGTGAATTGTGCAGATCCATCAGTTAACGTCTGTAAAGCACATTGAGATTTACAGCATCTCTGTAGACAGATTTCCAATTACCGGATGAGGAATGGCTGAGCATATGAAGATGGCTTCCAGTTTCCACAGGACTCCTCTTACCACGGCTAGGACTCTTATCATTAACAGCGAACAAAATTCAGAGTGACCGATGACTCTATTCACTCAGCTGGTTTTAAGTCCCATACCAAGGAATCGAAAATACAAGCCCTTTGAAAATGCTTCCAGGCACTGAGCTAGATCAAACTACTTCTGAATCTCGCACTCCCCCCGCTCATTGCATGCACCCATCCCCAGATTTCTCTCTCTTTGGCTAGACTGAAGAGGAATGATCACCCGACAAAGGCAAAACTACACCGTACAAATGAAAACACATTTAGTAGTTCACATAACTAACATGCTATCTAAGGCTGGTGGAAATGTGTATAATGTGCCAGCCATCTCGAATCCAGGAACTACCCTCCCCATAATCCCTCAGGACAGAGACTTTTCTGATTGCGCTCCAGCTTCCCCATAAAAGCTCCATTGTTACTGCAGGACAGCCTTTACCAGGAGCCATGGCACAGGGCCACAGCCTCCAGGGACACTCTGAAGCTGCACAAAACAAGTTTTTCCAAACAGTTAAAGTGTTCCCCAGCCCAGACTCTTACATTCTAGTTGTTTGCGCAGGAACCCACCAAGCCCTGCCTATAATACTGGGTGTTTAAACTCCACAGACACATTTTTTCTAACATACCAGTTCTCTAACCTACTGGCCCTTTAGAACTAGGATCAATAGGCAGATTCCATAAACACAGCAGCAGATTCAGCCCTGCTTTTTAAAAAAAACATATAAGGGAATCAGCTAGTAAAGGTGTAAAGGCTGCTTCCTTTGGATTATTCTGTTAGTCAGTATTTTCCCTTAGCCTAACTGTGATTTGCAGTAGTTCATAGTTCATGTGCAGGGTTCATTAAACAACTTCTATTTGTGATACCATTTTATGATGAAGATAGTTATTTTCAATATGCTGTGTGAAAGCATGCACTGAATTAGAAGGCAGAGCAATTGTAGCAACGCTCCCCTGGTTTCAGTGCTCCAGATCAAACTGCCCTCTTAAAGCCCTTGCAAATCACAGAAGCAGGAAAAGTCCCTCTGAAGACAAGAGATGAAGGTAGAGCTCCTGCTCAGAGATTCCAACCCCTTTACTAACCAGAAAGCAGCACAAGGCCAGCTGAAAATCTCTGCAGTGGTTAAGCTCCTTCCTTAGGGTGGAAGCCTGGGGCTTGTGTCAAGTTCCAGTAAAGGCATGCTGCAGGGAGCTACGTGGCAGACGTCACCGGACCCACTTTGCAGCTGCTACTAGTCACTGATGTGGTGCTCCTGCCCCCCTCCTATTCCCTCTTCCTGTGCTAGTAGGTCCAGAGGCTCTCTGTGGTGAGTGGCTCCACCACCCATGCCCCTACCCTCCAGAGTACGAAGTAGCTCACTCGTATGGGTTTTGAGTACCCCTTCTTGGGCTCTCTACAGTCTGGCTCTTGTGAACCTCTGCCACCTGGGCCCCCCATACTCACAGTGGGGAAGGGCCAGTATTTACTCCTTGGTAATGTTAAAAATAAACAGGCTCCCCTTGTCCTATTTCACTCTCATTTCTTGCAACAGAACATGCCTGACTGCCTGACTTTTGGGTGCAGTTACCCATCTTTGCATGCTAATAGGGGATCTATATGGATTTGAGCGTGCAAGTTGAGAAGCCCATTTGAAAGCACAGCCTTGAACCTCAATTTCACACAAGTTTCAGAGTAACAGCCGTGTTAGTCTGTATTCGCAAAAAGAAAAGGAGTACTTGTGGCACCTTAGAGACTAACCAATTTATTTGAGCATAAGCTTTCGTGAGCTACAGCTCCCTTCGAAATGAGCTGTAGCTCACGAAAGCTCATGCTCAAATAAATTGGTTAGTCTCTAAGGTGCCACAAGTTCTCCTTTTCTTTTTGCGAATTTCACACAACACATTCCTTGCTAGCAAACGTCTGAAGCCACTTTGAACTCTCTTTTTTTCTTGCACATTCCAGACGAGTATTATAGAAAGAGCTAATGAACTGAAAGGGTTAACTATAATTTACCACCTGTGTTGATAATGGTCCTCCTTTTCACCACTCAGCCCTTCACAATGGGGCACTAGTCTCTCATATCTACTTAGATAAGGCTAACCTGACTGAAAGTCACAAGCAGAGGTCACAGCCAAACTGACTATTTAACGGAACTTTTTTAAAGAGGGAAAATAAGATGGCGTGACCGTCACCACTTCACATCCTGGAGTGTTTGGTGTTTAGAATAGGAAGCCCTTCTGCGGGCTGCTTTGCAATGGGTTGCTCCGCAATGATGGTAAAGTAAACAACATCAAACCTAAAGAGGCTGTTCTTGAGTGTTCAGTGGCAGCCCTACCCTTGACAGAGAGTCTGGGCAGTTTCTTAATGATCTGCTTCAAACAAGAAAGTGTCAAGCAAGCAAAACCTTTTGCAGGTGTCTAAGTACAAGTTGTTGTTTGAGGAAGTAAAAGTCTTCCAAATAAGCTTCTGTAGCCGTGTGCAGTGCTTTCATTGAGACCTCGTTTGTGAATTCTGTTTGTGCTTAAGAACCTGGACCAAAGCCCATTGGAATCAATTGAAAGACTCCCAGGATATGACTGCAATAAAACTGGTGACCGGCCTGTGTCAGCTGACTCAGGCTTGTGGGGCTGGCTGTGGGGCTGGCTGTGGGGCTGGGAAACAGCCATGTAGATGTTTGGACTTGAGCAGGAGCCTGGGCTCTGGAATCCCACCAGCAGGGAGGCTCAGTTTGGTCTAATTTGTTGTAGAGTCTATGATTTTTACAGGGCTTATGTTTAGACATATCTCAGGAGTTCCTTGTGTATGTAATAGGAGAGGAGAATTCATTATGAATCCATTAGGGAAACAATGTTCTAAAGGAAAGGAGGACTTGTGGCACCTTAGAGACTAACCAATTTATTCGAGCATGAGCTTTCGTGAGCTACAGCTCACTGCATCGGATGCATTCAGTGGAAAATACAGTGGGGAGATTTATATACACAGAGAACGTGAAACAATGGGTGTTACCATACACACTGTAACCAGAGTGATCACTTAAGGTGAGCTATTACCAGCAAGAGAGCGGGGGCGGGGAAAAAACCTTTTGTAGTGATAATCAAGGTGGGCCATTTCCAGCAGTTGACAAGAACGTCTGAGGAACAGTTGGGGGTGGTGGGGGGAATAAACATGGGGAAATAGTTTTACTTTGTGTAATGACACATCCACTCCCAGTCTCTATTCAAGCTTAAGTTAATTGTATCCAGTTTGCAAATTAATTCCAATTCAGCAGTCTCTCGTTGGAGTCTGTTTCCGAAGTTTTTTTGTTGAAGAATTGCAACTTTTAGGTCTGTAATCAAGTGACCAAAGAGATTGAAGTGTTCTCCAACTGGTTTATAATTCTTGACATCCGATTTGTGTCCATTTATTCTTTTACTTACACCCTTTGCTCAAGAAACTCCCTGAAAAAGCACAAGAACAAATCCGCACAGACATACCCCTGGAACCCCAACCTGGGGTATTCTATCTGCTACCCAAGATCCATAAACCTGGAAATCCTGGACACCCTGTCATCTCAGGCATTGGCACCCTCACAGCAGGATTGTCTGGCTATGTAGACTCCTTCCTCAGGCCCTACGCTACCAGCACTCCCAGCTATCTCCGAGATACCACTGACTTCCTGAGGAAACTACAATCCATCGGTGATCTTTCTGAAAACACCATCCTGGCCACTATGGATGTAGAAGCCCTCTACACCAACATTCCACACAAAGATGGACTACAAGCCGTCAAGAACACTATCCCCGATAATGTCACAGCAAATCTGGTGGCTGAACTTTGTGACTTTGTCCTCACCCATAACTATTTCATGTCTGGGGACAATGTATACCTTCAAATCAATGGCACTGCTATGGGTACCCGCATGGCCCCCACAGTATGCCAACATTTTTAAGGCTGACTTAGAACAACACTTCCTCAGCTCTCATCCCCTAATGCCCCTACTCTACTTGTGCTACATTGATGACATCTTCATCGTCTGGACCTATGGAAAAGAAGCCCTTGAGGAATTCCACCATGATTTCAACAATTTTCATCCCACCATCAACCTCAGCCTGGACCAGTCTACACAAGAGATCCGCTTCCTGGACACCATGGTGCTAATAAGCGATGGTCACATAAACACCACCCTATACCGGAAACCTACAGACCGCTATTCCTACCTACACGCCTCCAGCTTTGATCCAGACCACACCACATGATCCATTGTCTACAGCCAAGCTCTACGATACAACCGCATTTGCTCCAACCCCTCAGACAGAGACAAACACCTACAAGATCTCTATCAAGCGTTCTTACAAATACAGTACCCACCTGCCGAAGTGAAGAAACAGACTGACAGAGCCAGAAGAGTACCCAGAAGTGACCTACTACAGGACAGGCCCAACAAAGAAAATAACAGAACACCACTAGCCATCACCTTCAGCCCCCAACTAAATCCTCTCGAACGCATCATCAAGGATCTACAACCTATCCTGAAGGACGACCCATCACTCTCCACAGATCTTGGGAGACAGGCCAGTCCTTGCTTACAGACAGCCCCCCAACCTGAAGCAAATACTCACCAGCAACCACACACCACACAACAGAACCACTAACCCAGGAACTTATCCTTGCAACAAAGCCCGTTGCCAACTGTGTCCACATATCTATTCTGGGGACACCATCATAGGGCCTAATCACATCAGCCACACTATCAGAGGTTCATTCACCTGCACATCTATCAATGTGATATATGCCATCATGTGCCAGCAATGCCCCTCTGCCATGTACATTGGTCAAACTGGACAGTCTCTACGTAAAAGAATAAATGGACACAAATCAGACATCAAGAATTATAACATTGAATAACCAGTTGGAAAACCCTTCAATCTCTTTGATCACTTGATTACAGACCTAAAAGTGGCAATTCTTGAACAAAAAAACTTCAAAAAAAGATTCCAACAAGAGACTGCTGAATTGGAATTAATTTGCAAACTGGATACAATTAACTAAGGCTTGAATAGAGACTGGAGTGGATGTGTCATTACACAAAGGAAAACTATTTCCCCATGTTTATTTCCCCCACCACCACCACCCCCTACTGTTCCTCAGATGTTCTTGTCAACTGCTGGAAATGGCCCACCTTGATTATCACTACAAAAGGTCCTTCCCCCGCCCCCGCTCTCCTGCTGGTAATAGCTCACCTTAAGTGATCACTCTGGTTACAGGGTGTATGGTAACACCCATTGTTTCATGTTCTCTATGTATATAAATCTCCCCATTGTGTTTTCCACTGAATGCATCCGATGAAGTGAGCTGTAGCTCACGAAAGCTTATGCTTAAATAAATTTGTTAGTCTCTAAGGTGCAACAAGTTCTCCTTTTCTTTTTGGAAATACAGACTAACACGGCTGCTACTCTGAAACCTGTCAATGTTCTAAAGGGTTCAGCTCCAGGTGCAGCAGCCTTCCACTGGCTGGGTATCTCATGGATGGAAACAGCTAGGAAAGGGTCATGAAATCTGGGGCCCAATTAGAGAAGGTGCAGATCAAATCTGGACTTTTGGCAAGATCTTGCTTCTCACCTTGCTCTCACTTTTTTACACATGTCTGGCTTCTCTCGCTAGGAGAGAGCTAAATTAAGTAATCTCCCTTGTGTGGTTTGTTTGATGCAACTGCTGCTTGGCACTAGGTGACCACTGATGTGACCACTGACCACTGATGTGAGGCAATCCTTATCACCGGCATCAAAAGGCTGAGTTTACTGCACTCAGCCCCCCATCAACCCTCCGCCTCCCGCAGGGCCGCCAACACCTGCAAAACATTTTTATGAAGTCTCCTGAAATGTTACTGTGCCAGGACACAAGTTTACTGATTCCAAGGGCCTGATCCTGTTCCCCTGGTCAAAACTTCCACTAACTTGAATGGGAGCAGAATCTGGCTCCAAAACCAACTAATATAGGGTCCAATTCTGCAAACACTACTGAGCTTAGTGCTTCTGTACTTAGAGCATAGAGAAGTCAATGGGATTACTCCTGGTAGTAAGCACTGTGCTCAGTAGTAAGTGTTTGCATGATCACCCTTTAAGTCTATTAAACAATAAATTAGTCTTAACCTTAATTCCCTGCTATACTACTATTGTCCCACTTGGATAACAATGTGTAACAAGCTATGTTGTAACTGGTTTTCCTCCACTTTTGTCACCTGTGGGGAGAAAAATAGCTGAAGTTTAGTTAAAACTTTAGAGTGTCTTCTCCCATGGCTTTCCAAGGTGGAGAGCATCGCAAGTACCAGCTCATGGAACCCAAGTCCGGGAGTCTTGGAGCTGGAGAGCTGGAGTCTCCCCAATGACAGCATGTTGTGCTTGCTATGTAATAAGCTATATCATACAACCACTGTAGCCCAGATCTAGTTTTGTACAGTTTTTTAGATGCACTATATAATATTGACTGCATCGAACCTGCATTGCAGTGTGGACAGTTTCTATACATCTGTACATGGAAAGGGTTTCACTGTGAACATCCATAATGAGCCAATTAGTTCTACACAGATGCGGAATTGTTACTGAGTTATGTTTATTCATGTTCTACAGTGTAACATTCCTTGCTTTCTTGCTTCCTTTGTTTCAGGCTTAGATAAGATTGAAATAATACTGGATTTAAATGATAAATAAGGCTGTTTGATTGTACTACGTTTTGTGGCAAAAGACAAGAAAAAATGGGGAAACCCCCCATAGCACCAGATTACAAAACAACCCGAGTTGTAAAATGAGGCTATCATGTTTTTGGGCTTCTAAACACGTTTACGTATTATACAGACACAGGGATGCCAACATCATTCTGCCAAATCTACTTTTGAAACTGATTCCTAACCTGTCTTCTGTCCCTATATGATATTTGCAGTAGTAGTTGTATAGCATTGGCACATCGCAGGGGACTTCTAGGGGTCCAGTTCTGACACGTGCTGAGCACTCAACACCCACTGATTAGCCACGAACTCCAAGGATGCTCTTGGTTTTCGAATGAGCATTGTAAGGTATGCTTGTTGCACAACTGTGAATTCCTGGCCTTAAGTGGAGATACTGAGGGTCAGGCACTAAAAGGTGGCAACTACTCTGCACTAAGCAACAAACCTCATGTTTCAGGTAGTTGAGAGAAGAGAGGTGGGAATATTGCTAGAGAGAATTGTTTCCTCTTTCGGGGTGATGTTAGGGAATTTTTGACAATTGTTTGGGACACTGATTTTATAAAGGTCCCAAGAGAGTTAACTTTCCAGAGGAATTAAAACATTTTAACCTCATATATTTATTTGCCTGCACTGAGTAAGACCAAATTATACAGAGGTCTGGGGTATGAACTCAGACCCTTCAACAAGGACATTGAGATGGCTGTCAAGTGCATAGTCTTATCAGGGTTCATCTTCCCTCATCTCATGAGAGACACAAAAGGCCAACTACAACCTTGGTGTAGGCAGGAGCAGCTCCACTAAAGTCCAGAGAATTGCTCTAGGTTTTACTAAAGCTAAATTTGGCCCAAAGGCTATAATTTTGTCTCACCTTCTTATTAATCCATTGATCCTTTCCACAGATCTTTGACTGGTCTGCAGAGTGCATTTGTTCCCTTTCACAACTAGTGGCTAGGAGTCCCAGTCATGGATCAGGATCCCATTGTACTAGCACTGTACAAACACAAAACAAAAAGAAAACCCCTTCCCCAAAGACTTTACAATCTCAGTACACAGGTAGTGTACTTTACTTTAAGGCATTTTTGATGCCTATCGCATTGTACAGACATCCCAGACAACGAGGACGAGGTGGTTCTCAGATGTCATTTTTGGATTGAGAGTAAAATGACCAGAGTCCATGAAATATCCCAAGTATCTCCTAAGAATACAAAAATATTCCAGAATGATATCCCAAGCCTATTTGTTCTGCTTTTAGACAGCATACTTTCTGCTGGCTTTGGGCGCACAGAATAGAGACACAAACACCTTTCCTCATGGAGTGCTCATCACCCAGTATAAAGAATCCTATCAGACCTGTGTAACCAGGTCTGTCATCTAATAAACCTGCCCACCTGCTGTCATTAAGTGTCAGTAATACAGGCCAAATACATTTCTCTTAACAGAAGAAAAAAGGCAAAAGTACCTGTACAATTTTTCATCATTAAAAATACAACAACACATATAAAAGTATGTTCACAGTGGTCAGATTTCTTACCAAAAGGTTTGCCCCACGGTCAAACATAATAAAAGGTCATGATGGCAGTATCCTCACTGAGAGTGATGATATTAAAAACAGGTGGAGATTTTACTGTGCCAATCTGTATGCCTCACCAGAGCCATTCATAAGACAGCATGACAGAAAAAAGAGTTTGGTGCCAGAGCCATCAATCCTGCAAGAGTAAGTGGTGTGTGATATTATGAAAATGAAGCCTGGAAGAGCAGCAGGAGTAGATAACATGCCTGCAGAATTGTTAAAAGTGATTGGCAAACGTGGTACTAATTTTATGTGGAAAATTTGAAATGATGTATGGACAACTAGAAATTGGTCAGAGGACTGGATGAAGAGAATTGTTCTGCCCTTCCCAAAGAAGGGAGACATACCAGAGAGTAGTAACTATTGTACCATCTCCCTGATATTGCACAGAAGCAAAGTTCGGCTCCTCATAATCCAGGATGGCATGAAATGAAGGATTAAAGCAGAACTAACAACCAAATCTCAAAACCTGTCACGTAATTGAAAAATGCAGAGAATACAATCACCCATTGAGCAGGTGTTTCTTTCTCTACTCAGAAGGGTCCGATACCAACCAGTATCTTTGGAGGATACTGCTAGACATGGGGACTCCAAAGCATCGAACTCATCACAAGTCTCTACCACCAACAGCAGACCATGATGCAAACAATTGTAGGCAACAGTGAATTCTCTTTTCCAGAAAATTTCAAAATTTGGGGGTGGAGTTCCAAACTGCAATGAAAGCAAATTTCAAAATCCTCTATGAAATGGAATTCCCACTCTCTGACATCCTCTATTTGCTCACAGGATGTGTGGAGCAGCATCAGTGAAAGCCTCCTCAAACCTTTACGCTGATGGCCTCAACTCTTTTCTAGAAGACCTACTTAGAACACAGCACTAAATGTATTGCCAATAGTGGTCTTGGCTTTTTGATGCAGATTTTAGGAGCTGATCTAAAGTCACTAATTAATTTCACATAGGGCACTGAATGATACTTTCTGTTCTCTTCTGACTCAGACTGTGCTTGAATGAATGAGACAACAATTACAGGCTTTATAGTGTTACCAATCTCTGGAGCCATCCACTATCCCAAAGGTCTTCATCTAGATTGTACAACTGATGGGATACTACATTACATTTTCGAGCTGATGGTGAGTTTACAGATTAAGAAAACAGAATTTGTTTTCTAAAACTATTGACTGGATTAAAAATCTTAAAACACTAGATAAACCTTGCTACCTAGAAAAAACAATTATATATAATGCAGACACATACACAAACCTGCAAGCACACTGTGTGGCAGACTCTGATCATTAGTAACAATGGTGAAAAAAATGTAGGATAACTCTCCATGTCAAAGGAATTACTCTGGATTTACACAGATGTAACTGAGGTCAGAATCCATCCCAGGAACAACAATTTTATAAATGATTAACTCTACAAAGTATTCAATATATACATGAATTTCCATGAATTTAATTTCAACTAAACTAGCTGGCTGTGTATTGTACTTATTAGAAGAACATTGTATGCCATGGTTTTTTATTTAATTTCTTAATTGCAGAAGAATTACTGTGTGCTGTGGTTCATGTAATCTGGGGAGTATCTCTGTACTCTAGAAAGAAAAGGGTTTGTGTCAAGGCGAAACTAAACACACATCTGCAATCAAAGTTTGTTTATAACTTCTGACACTGTTCAGTCAGTTATGCAGCCGTTTCACTAAACAAACAAGTAGAAAGCAGGTCAATGTCCAAACACTGGAGTGAAGCTTATTTAAGTTTCATGAAAACTGTTAAAGGAATAAAGCCTTAAGCAAAACAAATTGCTTCTGTAGCAAATGAAAACACATGTGACTCTCTGGACCTCATTCTTGTCTGGGTGTTACTCAGTTGGCTGCCATTGCCTTCCACGAGGGTGATTTTGGCTCAGTGCCGGAATATAATACAGTAAATTACAATTTTGCTTTTTTGCATTGGCATGTTTGTTGCAGAATCAACAGCATGAATCTTTATAAATTCATTGTTTTGTGTTCATACATCGTAAGGTGCATGTCATAACCATCTTCCTTCAACATAGCAGAAGATGGAGACAGGAAACAAACTGAAACCTTATGATTAACCCATTAAGTGTCACCATAAAGGGGACAGCTGGCTGAGCCACTGCAATTTCTGTTCCTCTCTGACCCTAGTTCAGCAAAGCATTTTAACCTAATATTCTCTAAGCATTTTACCTTTGGGAGTTAGTTATCTATTTTACGTATTTATATGGCCCCTCGATACTGTACGATCTGAGCACTCACCTCACAGGAAATTGAACCTATGTCTCCCAAGTCCCAAGCTAGCACATGAACGACTGGATCACACTTCATCTCTAGTTGAGCGCTACCCTTCAAAAGGCTCAAGAACAGACATGCCACGCCCGTGAAAAAAACGCAGAAATTGGGCTTGTTTTTGGCTTAATTGGCTTGTGAATTGCTTATTGGCTAGTTTTTGACTTGTAGCTTGTTTGGCTTGTTGTAGCTTGTTGCTTCTTTTTTTTGATCAGCTCGTGGCAAGCAGGGGGAAGGGGCAGGGCAAGCAGGGGCAAGGAGGGGAGAGTCAGGAGTGCACAGCGGGCCCACCACAGTCCCAGACTGCACGCCAGGGGGATCTAGTCACATAGAGTGTTGGGGTTCTTAGGGATTGGCTTGTTTCAGCCTTATTTTGAAATGGGATTAGCTTGATTTTTGGTTTATTGTGAAAGTCGGGATGCTTATTTACCGCATGAAAGTTGGCAACTGTGCTCCTGAAGGGTCAAAAGAACCACTGGAATTGGAGCAAACCCTTTCTCATCCATTGCTCTTGCAAACTCCTGCATTTTTACACAGGTAATTGCACATATAAGCAGATAAGCAATCAGTCAGCTGATGCGCATATGCAAATATCCATTTGTTCATACATTTTGCATGGACAATCTGCTGCAACACTCTTTGAAAACATGATCCTTTGATTTAATAGTTCCTCCTTCCAAACTAGAAAGCTCAGTACAAAAACCCTCCATCTGATCATATTAAACACTTTCTATTTTAAAAAAATTCTATATATTGCCTTCTTACCTTTTTTTTTCAGGTCAACAAGAACTGGCCTACTATTGAAAATGGATGGAAAAATATTATTATTATAGAAGCTGGAGAAGTAAGAGTCTATTAATCCACTCTCTGCCCAAGCAGGATTGTTCCCTAAAGTACATTCTCGAGTACTTCGTCCATTATAGATTCAAATGACTCAAGTGATTCCCTAGTTTTATTACCAACAATTATATTGACCCAGATGTTGGTAACTTTATTGATGACCATAATGTTTAAGCTCAGCTATTTTTGAATAAATTTTGATTTCCTCTCACTTGTTAATGGCTCTTCTTTCTCTCCACTATTTATTTGCCTCCACTTATATTTGTAAACACTCCCTTTAGCCCCGTTGACTGAATTAATCCCAATTATTCAGTGGGAGCAAAGTTAAGTTAACGTCGAGTGTTTTTGAAAATCTCCCCCTTAAAATATAAATCATTATCTCACAAAACTAACGCAACTTGCTCATGTGGCTACATTCCAATGGGAGTGGACAAGGTACGTCTATACATTTGACTGCCTTTGGTTCCAGGAAGATCATAGTATATGAAGTCTGAGTTTCAGACAACACTCATCTGAGCAAGTTGGTGGTCAACGCTTGTAACAAGCAAATGGCTTTCTCATCAGCCATTACAATAGACTGGTTTGGGCAAAAAAATAAACAAAAATAAACAAAAACAAAACTACCCCACCCTTCACAAACCATATAAGACTCCCACGGAAAACTTATGAAAGGATTTTGCTGGTAATTCAATCTGAAAAGGTATAGTAGTGTACAACTGCACACCTCAGTACAGAACCACTCTGTCTTTACAGCTGTTTTCTTATGACTCCACTTTCAGTGGTGTGGTCCATGCTGGGCAGCTCAGTGCAGAAAGATGCAAAGAAATGGGAGGGAATGCTGACAAAGCAACAAGCATGACTGCAGGATGGGAGGGAAAGGATAAAACAGGTAAGTGTGTATTGCTTAGCTTAACAAGGAGGGTGACATAACTGTACCTCTTAGACAAGTGAGGAATTGTTCAGGGGGTTACAAGAGCATCTAACCAGGAACCACAGAACAAAATTAAGAAAAACAAACTATAGGGCAAATATCAAGAAAAGCTTCCAATCATTGAGATCTAGCAGCCTGGAGAATGCTGTCCCCAGGGAACTGGTGGGGCATAAAACTAGACTGGAGAGACCACAAATCAGTTAGGTGAATAGGACTATCCATGTACTTAAGTGCTTTGCTACAACTTCATCTTTTAAGGCCCAAACCTGAGATGCTTATTCAGTTTTTATGCAGGAAAATTCCCACTGACTTTAATGGGAATTTGCTAGAGAAAGAGTCTTAGGATCAAGTCCTTAGGCTGTAGGTGGGAACTGTCTTTGTTTTTGGATACTGTACAGTGCTAAGCTTTCTGCCAGCATTAAACAAATGATAATAATAGCTAGTAAATCTAGCCAATCTAGCCATCCTGCACTGACAGAGAGATGAAACAGCTAAAATAACAAGCCTTGCCCACCTCTAATTTCTCGGCTTCTGTGATTTAAACACTAAAAGTGATTTTCTAATAATTAAAATAACTCAAGAATTTGGTTTAAAATATTATTTGCTTTCCTTGCAGAAATAGCACATCAAACAAAAAGAGCACTTTTCAGCTAACATACACATGCAATAAAAGAAAATCTAAGAGGAAGTATTTAAACATTTTTCTTTCTGTTAGGCCATTTCAGTTTCCTACCCAACATCCAGACAGGGGGAAACGAATGGAGAAATTAAATGGGTCATATAAAAAAAATGAAGAAAGAAACAAAAAGAATGAGAAGAAGATTGCTTTTCAGTGTGCTTATGCATTTCCGGGCTCGAAATAATTGGCTCACAAGAAAGAAGCTCCCATTTTAACCTTTTCAAGTTTCCTTAAATATTTTTCAGCATATTATTACAGTTGCAAATTTGAGCACTCATTTTGAATTATTTGTGTTATAGTAGCACCAAGGGACACCAACTGAGATCATTGCCCATTGTGCTAGCACCATCCAAACACATAAAAAAAAGCTGAGATTCTGTGAGTAATGGGACTACTCACAATGTGTAAAGTTAAGCATGGGTATGATCAGGGCCTAAGATACAAGAGACAAAGGATAGAAGAAAGGGAGTTTTATTATCCCTGACTGCTCACTTGCTCTTCCCACTTTTCTAATGCAACATCATTTAATTTTATCTGTAGTATAGTATTGAACTATAGTAAAGAACAATATTATCAGACATAGATAAATACTAATTGCTGTGGAAGAGTCAACATGGCTTTTGTAAAGGAAGTCATGCCTCATTGGTCTATTAGAATTCTTTTGAGAGAGTCAACAAGCATGTGGATCAGAGTGATCCAATCAACATTGTGTACTTGGATTGTCATAAAGCCTTTGACAAGGTCTCTCGCCAAAGGCTCTTAAAGAAATTAAGTAGCCATGGAATAAGAGGGATGGATCTATCATGGATCAGTGACTGGTTGAAACAGGAAACAAATCGTAGGAATCAATGGTCAGTTTTCATAACGGAGAGAGATGAACAGCAGTGTCCCCCAAGGATCTGTACTGGGACCTGTGCAGTTCAACATATTCATTAATGATCTGGAAAAGGGGATAAACAGTGAAGTGGCAAACCTGGCAGATGATACAAAATTATTCAAAATAGTAAAACCCAAAGCAGACTACGAGGAGCTACAAAGGGATCTCACAAAACTGGGTGACTGAACAACAAAATGGCAGATGAAATTCAACATTGAAAAAAATGATCCCAACTATACATATACAATGATGGGTTCTAAATTAACTGTTAACCATCCCCGCCTCCAAGAATGAGATCTTGGAGTCACCATGATAGCTCTCTGCAAAATGCCACTCAATGCACAGCAGTGATCAAAAAGACTAACAGTATGTTAGGAATTACTAAGAAAGGGATAGAAATAACAGAAAATGTCATAATACCTCTATATAAATCCATGGTGTGCCCACACCTTGAATATTGGGCCTGGATCTGATTCTTCCCATCTCAAATAGGATACAGTGAAACTGGAAAATGTTCTGCAAAGGACAACACAGGTGATCGGGGCTATGGAATGGCTTCCCTACCAAGAGAGACCTTGGGAAAAAAAGACAGTTCAGCTTAGGAAAGAGACAACTAAGAGGAAACATGATAGAGGTCTACACAGTCATGAATGGTGCGGAGACAGTGAATATGAGAAGTGCTAATCACCCTTTCACACAATACAAAAACCAGGAGCCACCCAATGAAATGAATAGGCAGCAGGTTTAATACAAACAAGAAGTACTTTTTTCACACACGCACAACTATCCTGTGTAACTGATTGCCATGGGATGTTGTGATGGCCAAAAGTCTCTGGATAAGTTCATGGAGGATAGGTCCATCAAAGGCTATTAGCCAAAATGGTCAGAGACACAATCCCATGCTCAGGGTAACCCTAAACCTTTGACTACCAGAAGTTGGGAATGGAACATAGAGGTGGGTCACTCCATAACTGCCCTGTTTTGCACACTCCCCGTGAAGTTTTGGTATGGGCCACTGTCAGAGACAAGATACTGGGCAAGATGAACCATGGTCAAGTATGGTAGCTCAGATGTTCTTATGTTAAAGCACAGAGGTGAGCATTACTTTTGTAAGCATTTCTAGCTAATATTAGGAAACATAATCTATGGGCAAAAAGAAAAGGAGTACTTGTGGTACCTTAGAGACTAACCAATTTATTTGAGCATGAGCTTTCGTGAGCTACAGCTCACTTCATCGGATACACTATATTTCTGGGAGCCAGGCCTTCCTGAGCATTCAAAAATCATGAGTCAGGTGCCAGAAATTTTGAGATTGGCTTAAAAATCATGAGGGTTTTTTTTTTAAATAGTAAAATTGGAATTCTTTTTATTTGTCTTCTGGTTTCTGGGCCTCACAGTGCACTTGGGTTACTGTCAGGCTTTTCTCCACAAACAGGAGAGCTAGAAACATATGTTTTTAAAATGAAAGCTGAGATTCTTTGATGATCACATGCCTCCAGGAGCTGGAGCTTTAAGAAAAACATCAAATAGCATGAGACTTGCACTAAAATCCTAAGGGCTGGCAACACCATTTTTGGGAAGATCACTCACATGTGGAAAATGGGGGCAGTAATATCTGCTTCAAAGGGGTGTCATAAGGATTGGCCAGTTAATATTTGTAAAGCCCTTTGAAGATGAAATTTGCTAATCATTACTATTATTAAGGAGGAAGCCAAGGTATCTAATTGTTTTACAAATAAAACTGCCCTTTAGAGAAACAGCATTGGAAGGAAAAAATTGAGCTCTGGATTATTGAATGGTAAAGAAGAGGCTTTTAAACACAGTCATATATAGGGTGACCAGATAGCAAGTGTGAAAAATCGGGACAGGGGGTTGGGGGTAATAGGTGCCTATATAAGAAAAAAGTGCCAAATATCGGGACTGTCCCAGTAAAATCAGGACATCTGGTCACCCTAGCCATAAATCATTCAGAATGAAAATGATTCTGCTGCCAGCATTGCCTGCCGCAAGCTGAGATCAAAAACTCTGAAAGTGATCACATGTGGACCTCATGCTCTCCTGTCATGCCTTCTTCTGTCTGTCTCTCCTCCCTTCCTTTTCTGTGTGGAACTGTATGTAATCACCCTATAAACAGAGTTTGCCCTAATGTTTGGCTACATCATGGCTCCAGACCTGGCCATTGAGCCTGGACATTATCCTGCCTTAATTTCAGGACAGGGCATATGGCAACAGTGTTTAATGTTTGCAATAAGCACAGATAATCTCCCAGGTGAGGAACAGATTTGGTCTAAACACGCAGAAAAAATATATTAGGCCCTCTGGGCATGTCCTAAGCCGGTGAAAATTGTCACAGCTCCATCGACTTTAATGGAGCTACAAGAGTTTACATAATTGAGGATCTGGCCCCTTGCCTTTAGTGGATGTAGGGTCAGACTCATTTTACACACAATATGACTAACTGGAATTCTTTGGTTCATTTCTCTTTCAGATTCAAAATGATGGGAACAGTGTGTGTGTAAATGAGAAAACTAGTAAGAAAAGCTACCACTGAGTCTCTGGTATATAGTGTCCTCTATATACGAATAGAAACATGAGGCGACTTGGCTTTGTATTATAGCATAATCTGGCAGTGAATGGGGCTCTTTTGGTCTCCCTCTGAGTCTTGGATTGCTTTTGTGAGATCGTTTCACAACTAATCATTACCTGTTTCATCAGAAGATTATTTATCTCATTTCTGCACTATTATTTGCTCCTAGCTCCTTATAAATTGGATCCAACCATTGGCAATACACATTATTCAGGCCTGGTCTACATTACACAGTTAGGGAGAGAGAGGGGAACTATGAGTGTAGCAACTGGCATAGCACTTGGAGTAAGGTTGCCAGAGAGAAGTGTTTGGAGGAGGCACCAGAAAGCCAGTCTGTGTGCACATGGGTGGAATGCTAGTTGAAGTTGCTACACTTCTGTAACTAGACCTCTTAATAAAGAGCCACTTCACTTTTAGAAACATGGAGTCCTCCTGTGATTGCCCAACATGCAATACATGAAAGATAGTGGCAGTGATCAGTCTAGTGAGATTCACAGCAGGGAAGAAAGTGTGATTAAGAGAAAACAAAGCATCATCTAGAAACAGAGCAAACAGGCAGGGACTCACGTCACTGAGAATGCTGGATTTCCAGACAAAAACTTGGGCTAACTGGAAAGAGGAATTAAGTTTGTGCACAGAGCTGACCATGGGGACAAAGATGAGAAAATGAAAGAAAAGCTTTTTTACTGTCCTAGTAGGGAACAAGGAAGAGAAGTGAGTGTGACACTTCAAGCCTCAAAGAGCCTCTAGTCTAAAGACTGCAAAGACTTGTACGTGTGCTTAACTTTACAAACTGCAAATAATAGGACTACTCAAAACATGTAAAGTTAAGTATGTGCAGGATCAGGGCTGAAATAGACAAGACAGACTAAGGGTGGGAGAAAGGGAGTAAGATTTGACTCTTGGGGCTAGATTCACTTGTGTGCCAGACCTCCAGTGGTGAGAAGTCCATTTACAGGAGAGCTGCCCGGGGCTCTCAATCCAGCGTGGGGCTAAATGTGACCAACTCAGCACAGAAAGCGGGTAAAGCCAAGGCACCCAAGAGCCTCATTAATTCAGTTCACCCCAGACAGCCTCAGTCAGTGGGGATCCAATGGAGCCTTGTCAAAAGATTAGAGCTCTTTCCCTTTGGTAGAAGCCCCAAGGGACAGGGGTGGTCATGTTGTGGCCTGTATTTCTCCAGTGGCAATCCCCTGTCTGGACCAGCAGGCCCTGTGCCTAGACCTGTGACTCAAGTCATTGGTCTCTCTCGCCTTTTTAACTGTCATAGAAATGGAAAATCTGAGTTTATTGTTGACATAACTGAGGAACTAACACCCTGGAGCTGCTTTATCAAAGTGCTGTCCACAGTGAGGTGGCTTTTTCATCCTCCCTGTATGAAAAATTAACTCATCTGGTGAGTCAGATTGCTCTGAAGCCTCTTGTTCCACTTGTTTCATACTCCGGGAGGAAGGGGAGGAGGTCAGGGAAGATTACTGGATTTCTCTTACTTTCTCTGCTCAAGTACTACCCAACTGACCAGAGTCTGAGCCATATGGATTCTGGTCACAGCTTCCTTTCCCTACATCCAGCCACTCCCATCCCATCCCATCCCATCCCCATTTGATGTCAGGTTAATTCAGTGCCTGACTGGTAAACCTGGAGATTAAAGTCCTCTGTCCACAGAACAAGTGCAACATAGGCAGCTTTACTGCAACCTTGGTGTCATTTGTGCTGATGTTTCTGGTGATGTGAACACCTGTTGGCTCCCCTTGCAGAAGATAACTGAAGAGATAATGAAGAGGAATGAACAGTGAGAGCCACTGCTTGGTTCCTCAGTAGGTGCATAAGCGAAAGAGATGAGTTAAGGAACTTTCCCCCCCCCCCACCCCCACCCGTCACAGGGACAGGGTACAGTGCTAGTCCTTACACTTTCAGAATTCAAGGCTGCTGCACAGCTAGACAGCTCACCTCTGCAAGAGGCACTTGGCTGTATTCTAACTCTGCAGCAGAGCTTGGCTTGAAACCTCCTCTCCCCCCTCCAGCTCCAGCAGAGATTATCCAAGACAGTGAAACATGCCAAAGCTTTAATGATCTCCTCTCTTTCAAGATGTGTACAAGAGCATGGAAGGGATGAATTACTGGCACAACGCAAGGTCTTATTTTGGCTTTGCTTGGAGTTACCCACATTGGCTGGTGTGAAGTCATAGTCTGAAAATAGCAGTATTGTGAGTTTCAAAAGCATACGTCTTTGGGACTACCAAATCAGAAGTAGATGCTGTCATAGCCCACTGCAGTCAAGAAAAAGGAAAATCATTGTCAGAGCGGAATGCTAGGTCTCTCTGTCTGTCTCCTGTATTTTAAAGCATTCGTATTAAACATAATTGTCTAAAATACAAACAAATGGGCCTGATCCTGCAGCAAGAGTTTATCCTGAGTAAGGAGTGGGCCTAATATGTGTAATTATATCATTGAGTGCTAGCTAATGGGGTATGCATCAAACAATGGCTATAACTTAATGAACAGTATTTGTTAGCATCCAATCCAGGGTAAAGATTTTAATATTCCACCATCCCTTGGTCACTTACAGTGTACCACATTCCCCTTGGAGGGGAGGGATAGCTCAGTGGTTTGAGCATTGGCCTGCTAAACCCAGTGTTGTGAGTTCAATCCTTAAGGGGGCCATTTAGGGATCTGGGGCAAAAATTGGGGATTGGTCCTGCTTTGAGCAGGCGGTTGGACTAGATGACTTCCTGAGGTCCCTTCCAACCCTGATATTCTATGATTCAGTTCTTGAAAAACCTTCTTCATTGTCTTTGTATACACAATATTCATGGTCTACGTAATAGTCAGTTTATTTAGATTGTAAGCTCTTTGAGGCAGGAACAGTCTTTTTGTTCTGCATTTGTACAGCACCTAACACCTAACCTAACAATCCTGGACAGTGGGGCATCTACAGCAATACAAACACTCTATGATAATGATATGACTCTGCACGCACCCTATGATCTTTGCTAAGATTATATTTTCCACCATGCTCCCCTCCCCATGATTGTTCTTCCCAACTCCAAAAGTCCCTACCAACCTTCAAGCAGACAATGTCTGGCAAACGGAAGATGGCAGCAAAATGGCCATTTTTGCAGCAGAAATGGAGATTTGTGCATCTTCTGGAAAAGCAGTAAATTATAAAACCACTTACACATCTGCATAGTCACAGGCCATGTGGGGCCCTTACATTCTGTACATTCTATTGTATTGGCATATGTATATTTGTCATTTAAAGTACAGCATTTATCACTACAGCATCTATGGTAATCATCATGTACAGTAGGAGACACTGCAGTGACTACAGTGCAATAAACACTGAGGGAAAATTGTTCTGTGCCATATAGCTAGGAGATGTTAATGTTGCACTCTGTAGGTGTTTTGGTATTGAGGAGTAATGGTCAAGACACTGCAGAAGGATAATCTAGAATTAGGAAAAGGAAAAATGGATCTAGAGAACTACAGACGTGCAGCTTGACTGCTTTTTCAGCATAAAGAAAAGGAGTACTTGTGGCACCTTAGAGACTAACCAATTTATTTGCGCATAAGCTTTCGTGAGCTACAGTTCACTTCATCGGATGCTGTAGCTCACGAAAGTTTATGCTTATGCTCAAATAAATTGGTTAGTCTCTAAGGTGCCACAAGTACTCCTTTTCTTTTTGCGAATACAGACTAACATCGCTGCTACTCTGAAACCAATTTTTCAGCATGGACACTGATAAGGAGCAAGCTTAGAAAACATTCAAATAGGGTCTCATCTCCACTCTCACAAGATGTGTAAAGTGGGTTCTAATGTGGCTTGTATGTGCATATGGAAGGAAAGTAACAGAGAGGTATAATTTAGTAAGCAGCCAGAATTCGTCACATAAAGGCAGATAAAATCTAGAAAGCAAAGGGACCCATGTGTGCCAATAAGCTGTTTGAGATGGCGTCACATTTTGGGGTTCAACCCAGACCAGTGAGAGATTGTATGATGGCTTGTCCTGGAACTGTGTGTGCCTTACAATGTTCTGCTGCTGTAGTTCCCTGTCTGGACTCTCCCAGCCAGATATACAAGCATGCACTGAGTGTCTGTGTGTTGACCAGTTCTGGTTCAGCACCTCTGACTCCAGCAGCCTGCTTGTTACATCACAGCCACACTATGGTCTACACCAGTCTTGGTTACTACTTGCCCCCAGTCCCAAGTTTCCCCCAAACCACCTGAAATGTCCAGTCCTCTCCTGGCACATCCAAAGTAGTAACAAGGTCCATTGCTCCATTAAAGAGACAAAAGTACAGCAGCTGGGTGCTTTAACTGCAGTTAATAACCACTTCACATCAAACACAGTACTGGGTTGGTTTAGAATGAAAGTAAAACAAGTTTAGTTAAGCAAAAAGAGAGAAGTTTTAATTGAGTTCAGGTATATGGGATGAAGTCAGAAATGATTACAAACAAATATAAGTGAAAAACCCTTCCCAGTGACTAAGATTTAACAGTCTTGGTTCAATATAAACATCTGACCACACCTTCTTCCAGCAAGACAGCTGACCACCCCGTTTGTCAGGATCTCCCACAAAGTCCAAACTGCTTGATTCCTTTGTCTTTTTAGGTGAAAGATCACTTGGGCTCTTTGCCCCTCTCTTTTGTAGTCCAGTGAACTTTTGACATGTACCTTTAAAGTCCAGTGTCCCTGCTGTGAGGAAAGGTACCATGGACTCTGATGGAGAGGGTTCCAGGCTGGTTTCTTCCCTGCTGGTACTTTCTATAATGCAAATTGATCTGTGCCTGCAGTCTCCAATATGCCAATAAATGGCCACTTAACTGTGAGTGCACCTGGATGGAAGCGCCAGCTTTTCCTTTTTCTGGAAAAAACCTGTTTACCCACTCCCCAGACTTGTCTGGTTCAAATATATTTTAGTCCCATATTTTCTTCACATTTCTGTGGGAGTTTACTGTACATACACCATGTAAGAATATTAATGATGAGTGTGTTGGTGGTTTTCCAATGATACCTTACACGACACCGGTTACATAAAGATTATGATGTAAGTGAATTGGGGTAGGTTGAACTGGTCAGACTATCTGAAAGTCACTACCTGATACCAGTGAGCCCCTTGCCCCCTGGCATTGGGATGCGCTTAAGGTTACAGATGGTAACTCATTTGAAAGCATGTTACAATTTAGGCAGAATTTCTGCATAAAGAAATATTAACGAACTACCAAAGTCAGCATTAGAAGTAAGCCCTGAGCCTTGCTTTAGGAGGAGAGCTGGACATATTTTTGGAAAATATGTAATGGTTTTGCAAGTGTCAAGCTATGTTCACTTTGATACACACTGGGTTAAATCCAGATTAGATTTGTTAATATCAGTGGAGAAAGGCTGGATTTACACAAGAATAGTGGACAGCAGAATTTAGCCCAAAATAACATAGTAAAAATATTACTGTCTAAGCTGAGCAAAGTCAGCAGATTTGGGCGCATGAGAATAGATCCCTCATATCAGAGAAAGGAAAATTCTTTAAGTGTTGTTATTATTCTGATGCAACACATTTAGTAGTGTTCAATGTCAACCAAAGTATATGTGGTCTGAGTTTCAGTCTGAGCATCCACAGTTCCATTGACTCAGCATCTCTGAAAACCAAGACAACACTGTTTGTGCTGGTGGCAGATCAGGTGCCAGCTCATGCCTAGCCCCTAGATCTGAGGTGAACACTGACAAATACGTCGCTGGAACCAGTCTGACTCACCTGTGTCTTAGTACTGTTCAAATAGGTATTAGAGTTATAAAAATAAGTTTAGTTTAGACTTTATGGAATGCTTGTACAACAACATAAGAATATAAGAATGGCCGTACTGGGTCAGATCAATGGTCCATCTAGCCCAGCATCCTGTCTTCCAACCATGGCCAATGACAGGTGCTTCAGAGGGAATGAACAGAACAGGCAATCAGGTGATCCATCCCCTGTTGTCCTCTCCCAGCTTCTGGCAAACAGAAGCTAGGGACACCCTGAGCATGGAGTTGCATCCCTGGCTATCTTAGCTCATAGCCATTGATGGACCTATCCCTCATGAACTTTTTAAATTCTTTTTGGAAGCCCATTATAGTTTTGGCCTTCACAACATCCCCAGTGAGTTCCACAGACTGACTGTACGTTGTGTGAAGAGGTACTTCCTTTTGACTGTTTTAAACCTCCTGTCTATAAATTTCCTTGGTGACCCCTGGTTCTTGTGTTTTGTGAAGGAGTAAATAACACTTCCTTATTCCCTTTCTCCACACTGTTCTTGATTTTATAGACCTCTATCATATCCCTCCTTAGTCATCTCTTTTCCAAGCTGAAAAGTCCCAGTCTTTTTAATCTCTCCTTATATGGAAGCTGTTCCCTACCCTTAATAATTTTTGTTGCCCTTCTCTGTACCATTTCCAATTCTAAAATATCTTTTTTGAGCTGGGGCAACCAGAACTTCATGTAGTATTCAAGGTGTGGGCATCCATTGGATTTATATAGTGGCATTATGATATTTTCTGTCTTATTACCTATCCCTTTCCTAATGGTTCCTAACATTCTGTTAGCTTTTTTGACTGCTGCTGGACATTGAGCAGATGTTTTCAGAGAACTATCCACAATGACTCCAAGATCTCTTTCTTGAGTGATAACAGATACTTTAGATCCCATCATTTTGTATGTATAGTTGGGATTATGTTTTCCAATGTTCATTAATTTGCATTTATCGACATTGAATTTCATCTGACATTTTGTTGATATTCAGGGGTGCCATTTCAGATTTTGGTGGGTGGGACAACTTGAACCGTAATTCTAGGGGCTACATAAGCACCTGAAAACTTAGTCTTTTTTGCAGATAATAATTTAGAAATTATCTAACAGGAGCACTGTATCTAATTCCTATATAAAGAAAGAAAAAAATATATACAAACACCAATTAAAGCCATATTTTACGTTTATATTTAAGTTTAGAACAATCAGGAGATAATACAGCAAGCTCTTATCTGGTGGGTGCATAACTGGTTGGAAAACCATTCCCAGAGAGTAGTTATCAGTGGTTCAGTCAAGTTGGAAGGGCATATCAAGTGGGGTTCAACAGGGATTAGTTCTGGGTCCGGATCTGTTCAATATCTTCATCAATGATTTAGGTAATAACAGAGAGAGTACACTTATAAAGTTTGCTGATGATACCAAGCTGGGAGGGTTTGCAAATGCTTTGGAGGATAGGATTAAAATTCAAAATGATCTGGACAAACTGGAGAATGGCCTGAAGTAAACAGGATGAAATTCAATAAGGATAAATGCAAAGTACTCCAGTTAGGAAGGAACAATCAGTTGCACAAGTACAAAATGGGAAATGACTGCCTAGGAAGGAGTACTGCAGAAAAGGATCTGGGGGTCATCGTGGATCACAAGCTAAATATGAGTCAACAGTGTAACACTGTTGCAAAAAAAAGCAAACATCATTCTGGAATGTATTAACCAGAGTGTTGTAAGCAAGACACGAGAAGTAATTCTTCCACTCTACCCTGTGCTGATAAGGCCTCAACTGAAGTACTGTGTCCAGTTCTGGGCACCACATTTCAGGAAAGATGTGGAAAAATTGGAGAAAGTCCAGAAAAAGCAACAAAAATGATTAAAGGTCTAGAAAACATGACCTATGAAGGAAGATTGAAAAAATTGGGTTTGTTTAGTCTGGAGAAGAAAAGACTGAGAGGGAACATGATAAATTTCGAGGGGCATGAAAAGTTGTTACAAGGAAGACACGGGAGAAAAATTGTTCTCCTTAATCTCTGAGAATAGGACAAGAAACAATGGGCTTAAATTGCAGCAAGGGCAGTTTAGATTGGATATTAGGAAAAACTTCCTATCAGGGTGGTTAAGAACTGGAATAAATTGCTTAGGGAGGCTGTGAAATCTCCATCACTGGAGATTTTTAAGAGCAGGTTAGACAAACACCTGTCAGGGATTGTCTACTCAATACTTAGTCCTGCCATGTGTGCAGGGGACTAGATTAGATGACCTCTTGAGATCCCTTCCAATCCTATGATTCTGCCCAAGCCTTGAGGTAGAGTCAGAACTGTTCAGCTACCATTTAACCACTAAGACCCTTGTCCATCTCAGTTGGGGGAGAAGGGAGGAGCTTGTGCTTTGCGAATGGGAGGAGTCCATTTCAATCCCCATGGCCAGGATAAAGTCCCATATGAGGAGGAGTGCTGTAGTCACTGAGGAGCCTGTTGCTCTCAGGGGGAAATTCTGCACTTGGGAATGACAGGTCCCAAGATCCCATCTCAGACAAGCCCGAGAAAGACTGTGGAAGTTATGAGTGGAAGCACTTGGTGCATAGCGATTTCTTATGCTAGTATCAGAAGTAAGATATGAACAGCTGGTTCTGAGGGCAAGTTTTGTCTATCTAGGCAAGTGTGTAATGAGCAGGCTGGTGTGTCTATGCACCATGTACCTCTCGAGGTTCCCCTGCCTGTCATGGGCCCTACACTGCTAACAGAGAGCAGAGATTCTCTGTTAGCTCCGGCATCACCCTGTGCTACGGTGCAGGCGACAGAGAGGTTCTGCCCCACCTGCAGCGGTGAAGCTCTAAAAGGTTTTGTGTGTGCAGCACAGTGGCACATGCCAGTTCCTCCCTGAGTTACTCCTTTGCCATCCCAGTGAGCTGTTCAGGGCAATGAAAAGGTTGTTACAGACCAGAACTGGATCAAATAGAAGCTGGCCATTGTCATTTGAAACCCAGGAGCCATCATTTCCTCAGCAGCTGTGAAAAACTTGAGTCTCCAGACCCCTCAGCTGGAATTGCAAGGGGACTCCCCAGTTCCCTGGAGCTGAGCGCACGTGAGTGCCGGGGGGCTCGCTGCTGCGCGGGCAGGGAGGGGGCGCTCTAGGAGATCTTTCCTCCTATGCCATGCAGTTGTGTCAGGGTGAAAGGTTTGTCAACAGCCAAGGGGCAGAGGTAAGGCCCGTGTGCAACAAAGGCCCCAGGACGGCACCAACCCTGAGTGGCCTGAGCAGTGCCCCAGGGGTGTGTAGGTGCCACATTCAGCCAGGCCTCCTGGAGAGCCAGGGCCGTGCAGCTCAACATGCTGGCTCCCTGGCCAGGGATGAGTCTGTCTAAATTCCAAACACCCTCTAGTGGGTACGTCTGGTGATTAGCAATTTTCACGAGAGTCTTAACCCCAGGTGCCCTCTCTCCCCTAGCACTGGGAAGGGCAGGCCCCAGGCTGGTGACCAGGCTCAGCCAGGGCTCAGCCCTTCACAAAGTTTGGGAGCATGAGCAGAGCATGGGTCTGGGTAAGACAATAGCTCTATCCACCCACACAGTCCCTTATGGCACGGACGAACACAGCATCTGGCACATTCCATATATGCTTTATCACATGGCCCCACTTGTGCACCCCTTACCCTCCTACACCTATGCTGACGCTCATGTATGCCCTTCACCCCAACCCTGCCATCCCCTCCTGCGCCCCCTTCTGCCCTAGCCCCTGCCTTCCCCTCCTGCGCCCCCTTCTGCCCTAGCCCCTGCCTTCCCCTCCTGCGCCCCCTTCTGCCCTAGCTCCTGCCTTCCCCTCCTGCGCCCCCTTCTGCCCTAGCCCCTGCCTTCCCCTCCTGTGTCCCCTTTGCCCCAACCCCTGCCCTCCCCTCCTGCACTCCCTTCTCCCTACCCCTGCCCTCCCCTCCTGTGCCCCTTAGCCCCAACCCCTCCCGTGCCCCCTTAGCCCCAACCCCTCCTGCGCTTCCTTTGCCCCAACCCATCCTGCGCCCCTTCTCCCCTACCCCTGCACTCCCCCCTGCGCCCCCTTCTCCCCTACCCCTGCACTCCCCTCCTGTGCCCCCTTCTCCCGTACCCCTCCACTCCCCTCCTGCGCCCCCTTCTTCCGTACCCCTGTACTCCCCTCCTGCGCCCCCTTCTCCCTACCCGCCCTCCCCTCCCCTCCTGTGCCCCTTAGCCCCAACCCCTCCTGTGCCTCCTTCACCCCAACCCGTCCTGCGCCCCTTCTCCCGTACCCCTGCACTCCCCTCCTGCACCCCTTCTCCCCTACCCCTGCACTCCCCTCCTGCGCCCCCTTCTCCCCTAACTCCTGCCCTCCCCTCCTGTGCCCCCTTTGCCCCCAACCCCTGCACTCCCTTCCTGCGCCCCTGCACTCCCCTCCTGTGCACCCTTCTGCCCTAGCCCCTGCACTCCCCTCCTGTGCCCCCTTTGCCCCAACCCCTCCTGCACCCCTTTCTCCCCTAATCCCTGCACTCCCTCATGGCCCTAGTCCCCTGTGCCCCCTCCCCACACACCCCTAGTCCCAAGGCACTTGGTGCAGCAGGTCTCCTACCTCCAGCAGCTGCACATAGCTCACCAGGAACCAGCTTGAAAGCCTGTCCTCCTTCTGCCCTTCCCATCAGCTGCTGTCTGGCACCTGCCGCACAGTGATCAGCTCCCCCACTGTGAAATGCAGCCCCTATCGGTGCTGCTTCCCAGAGACAGGGCACAGGGTCTGGCAGTACAAGCCCGTTATGCTGCTCCATGGAGCTGGCCTGCAGGAGTGACATTTAGGGAGGGCGGGGGGGTACCCCTACCAAAATCTGAAATGGCGCCCCTGCTCCGCTGTGGTACAAAACTCAGGGGGTGGGCGTAGTGTATTTTGTTGCCTATGAAAATTTGATTATTGTATCCACAGGTCACAGAGATCTTATGGGAACAGGGGCAGTGTCTTAACAAACCCAATAAAAAGATGTGGCACCTTAGAGACTAAAAATTTTTTGCGGATACAGGCTAACACGGCTGCTACTCTGAAACCAATAAAAAGATGAGGATCTTAAAATGTCTTTCCCTACATCACTGCATTGTTGTTTTGTTGGTGTCCCTCCAGGCCCAGCTCTTTGAAGGGTCACTAGCCCTTTTAAAAAGAAAAACAAGTGTTTTAAAAGTTGACTTGTTGCTATTGGTGTGATTTCTTCTATCTGTATGGCCAGGAGGTGAAATTACTGTTTAACATACAGAGTATTTACTTCAGACTAGATGCCATTTGCTACAGGATGGGTTAGTTGATAATCATATCGTCTGTGCTAACAATCCCTTACCAATTATTTCGCTGCCACTGTTTGGGACAGTAGTTCTGTGATGATTCTAAGCAGCTGGCAGACCAAACAAACCAACTCAGTGAGAGGTGCAAAGACTAGAAAGAAGAGGTCAGTCACCATGAGAAAATGGTCACTTATCATTCTATTAAGCATGTGTGACATGGAGTATGGCATTACATATGCTGATTGGCCTCAGCAGTGACATGACCTTGAATAAGTGGTGTGTGCTCACCATACCCACCTGGAGGAAATCTTTCCCCAGGTACTGAACTAGAAGCTGGTCTGGGCTGGGCATTAAACTGAAATGCTCTGTGTTTGGACAGAGCAAATGATTTGTCAGAAAGCAGTGTCACAGAGAAGCAATTATCTACACAAAAAGCAGCATATAAGGTGAAATTCCCCCCTTGCCCTCCTCCCCAGCCCAAATAATGAAGCTATTTGCTGGGTGCTAATGGGATGAAATTTCATACCCTCACTCTGGAAGCAGGCTATGGTGTTGCAATACAGACACTGTAGTCCATAAGCTAAAATGGCAGCCACTACCACTGCACCACCCCTACGTGGCAAGGGGCCTGGATTTGGCCATGGTGACCCTCTCCCAGCTTTCCCTGAGCTCTCCCTGAAGGTTTGGACTGAATCCCATTGGGTTTTGGATCAGGCCCAAAGTGCAATAAGCATGTTTGTGGAGGCTTTTAGATCTCCCCTCCTCTTAGCCCCTGCTGGACCCTATCTCTGTGCTGATCCAGTGAACGTCTTCCAGGTATTACCAGTTCATCTCTTCATTTCTTTTGTGGCATTTCTAGCCAGCCATGTAGCATGTCCCATGCTCTCCACTCATTTCCTGGTAAGTGTAGTCCAGCTGCTGTCTCTTCTGTTCAGGACACGGGAAAGCAATTGCTAACTGGAGGATCAGTAATGACGAGGATTTCCAGCTGGGTTTAGTCTTCCCCATTTTGTGTTCCCTCTTTCCTGGTGATGTCAACCAGAGTTCAGAAGAGAACAGAAGTTCTGTTTTGCAAAGGATTTTGAAATTTGTCTTTGTTCCAAATCCGACCAAAAACTGAAAAAATTTAAAATTCTCCCCAAAGAAAAATTTTTTTTTTCCATTTTAGGTTGATTGAAATGTGTAGTTCGAACAAAACTGAAACATTTAATTGATTTTGGACTTTTTTATTTTGTATTTCAAAATGGAAGATTAGAGTGTTTCATGAAGAAAAGGTGGAACTGGGATGTTTCAACATTGTCAGAACAAATTCCTCTCCCCCCACCCCTGTTTTCTTCTGAAATGAAATTCTGGCAAAAATCAACCCAATTTTGTGAATACTTTAGATTTTGGCAGAACCACACATCAGACAGAATATGGTTCCATCTGAATTGTGCATACGTTTTTATTACATTACAAAAAACAGTGTTATGGTGGGCATTCACCCCTAGAGTGCCCCCTGATGGCCTGCTGCAGAAATGCCATTGTGTCCCTGCTTCAGTTTCCCCAATGGACTTTCAGTTAGTGCAATGATACTTTTATGCAGTGAACAATGCCCTTTCATGCACTGTAATTTCTTTAACCAAAGAAAAAATCATGGTACACAAGCAATTCTCCAATCCACTTCCTATCTGGAAGGGGTAGGGGGTCAGGAGAGGAAAGACAGCAAGTTCATCTTAGTCTATCTGCCCCAGTTGAGTTCAGTCTCCTGCATTCAGGCTCCTTTCCAGTAAGGCCTTCTCAACCCAGGACTCCCTCTGTAGTCTCTTGCCATCACATGGGAAGCATTCCATCTCTGGACTCAGGATCACTGGAGAAGTCAAACCACTGAGCTCTTCTGTGGAGCAGCATGTAGTTCCTCTGTGAACTGGACCACCTGCTGCTGTCTGATAAGGTCCTTTCACTAGGACCAGCTCTCTCCTTTTGGAACCTCTTTCCTCTAGGAGCACCTTTCCTAGTTTCCCTTTCCTGGTGAGTCCCTCTCCACGGGAGCTTCCTCTCTGACTAAGCCATCATAACCCATTATTAGGCCCAGGTGTTCCTCAACTAATTAACTATTGCCCAGCCACTGAGGTAATTAACTACTCACGGGTGGATCTGGGTTGCTCATTCTTTGCAGAGTCTGTCATAGTTAGCTAGGTGCCTGACCCCCTCTAAATGCCAGTTTTGCCCATGCAGCTCTGTGACACATAGCTATGCCCATTTTACAGATGAGGAAACAGAAGAACAGAGATGACAACCCTCCTGCAATCATCCTGTTTTCCTGATGCAGGATTGCGCATTGATTAAGAGCTTGAATCGGTGAAGTAGTGAATACCCATTGGCTTTAGCTCAGGGTGCTCAGCACACTGCAGGACTGAGCCCTAAGTTCAGCAGAAGACTTCTGTGGTACAGCTAAGAATAGAATCCAGGTCTCCTGGCTTAAACTGCTATGCCTCAACTACAAGACCATCTTTCCTACCAATGAGCCATCAAGCTATGAAGTGGCCATATAATAATGACAGCAATATACACTGCAGAGTAATGTTAACATAACACGGAATCTTTAAACATGAGCCAATAGACTGAGGAGCCAATGATACAGGTCAGAGTTCCCAACAGAGATTCCTGGAGAAATAGCGTCTCCTGAATAACAAATGAAAGCATGAAGACAGAAGAGAGGAAAGGGGGAGCTTGTGGTCCCTGGAAAGAGCAAGCCAACAGCTAATGGTTCAAAAATGTCTAATGTTCCATATGTTTTATTAGACCATGCTACAGAAGCAAATCTGTAGTCATATTTTACCAAAATAAAAACTATACAGGGACTTAAAAAATGGTGCCAAGCAATGTAAAATTATGAGTTGGGAAAAGCACAATTGTAACATATAAAGTTAGCCTAATTTACATTTGACAACCAGAACGGTGATAACTAGTAGTAATAATAAATGTTATAAATATAATAATAATTAATAATTAAGACAATCACAGATGATAACTGTCCCACCTGGTACTGGTGAGGCCTCAGATGGAGTAGCTGTGTCCCGTTCTGGGCACCACACTTTAGGAAATATCTGGACATATTGGAGAGAGTCAAGAGGAGAGCAACAAAAATGATAAAAGATTCAGAAAACTTGACCTCTGAGGAAAGGTTAAATATACTGGCCATGTTTAATCCTGAGAAAAGAAAACTGAGGGGAAACTATAACACTCTACAAAATGTGCTAAGGGCTGTTATAAAGAGGACTATGATCAATTGTTTTCCATGTCCACTGAAGGTAGGACAAGAAATAATGGGCTTCATCTGCAGCAAGGGAGATTTCAGTTAGATATTAGGAAAATCTTTCTAACTATAAGGGTGGCTAAGCTCTGGAATAGACTTCCAAGGGAGGTTGTGGAATCCCATCACTGGAGGTTGGACAAACAGGGATTGTCTGGGTTTACTTGGTCCTGCCTTAGCGCAGGGGGCAGAACTTGATGACTTCTCGAGGTCTCTTCCAGCCCTACATTTCTGTATTTCTGTGATCATTATCTTTTAAGCAGTCCATTTGTTCTTAAAAAGCTCATTCTCTTTCTCATTGGCCTCAGACGGGACTCTGCAGCTTCATAGGGAAAGAAAAGGTGCAAAGAACTCCTCCATCCACCCCTGTGCTGCACTATGGCACAACTGCATTCTCTGGAGTGCAGGGCCTGCTTTATTTATTGACCCTCTGGGACTAAGAATGAGGTGGAAAATTGGCCTCCCCTCCTTACATGCTAGCCAGCAGTGCTAATTGGTGCTTTGAGATGAGGGCAGTATGCTGCATCCCTCATTCCCTGTGTAAATTAGGAATTCAGGAATGCATTTTGCCCTCCAAAGACAGAATTCCTCCCTCATCTCTCCCTGGAGCGGTATGACTCCCCTCTGTCCTTAATGCGGGGCCGCCTTAAGACACAACTGAGCCCAGAGCTGGCAGAGCAGGTTTCAAACTTAATTGCATCTGTAATTGAGAAGGCTGAAGATGGATCTTCCACAACAAAACTTTTCCCTGCTTAAACCATAGTTTAGTGACAGGCAGGAGAAACACCATACTTCTTTCCCCATAAAGTTCATGACCTGCTCCACTCATGTGTGTGGTTCAGATTTGGGTAGAATAAAATAATTTTTCACTCAAAATCCTGGCTCCTCTACCGGGAGATCCGGGCTGCCTGAAAAATTTACTGCAGAACTCAATGGTCAGGAATGGAGATTTTGGGGAAACCACCTGCCTTTTTTCCCTGTTAGGTTCCCATTGAATCCTGTTGGAGTTCTGTAGTAATCAGTCCTACAATTCCTGGAAAAATATATGGTTTCAGAGTAACAGCCGTGTTAGTCGGTATTCGCAAAAAGAAAAGGAGTACTTGTGGCACCTTAGAGACTAATCAATTTATTTGAGCATAAGCTTTCGTGAGCTACAGCTCACTTCATCAGATGTGAGCTTATGCTCAAATAAATTGGTTAGTCTCTAAGGTGCCACAAGTACTCCTTTTCTTTTTGGAAAAATATATGATCAACTTAAAGGTGGAGTTTCTCCTATCTGTGGTGCTGATGATTTGGTCATGCAAATTTAGATACTTTTTTATATTCTAAAGCCTTAAATCTCTTCTCAGGCATACCCATGGATGTTTATAAACAGCCTGTCTTAGCTAATAATCACTGCACTGACTTCTGATTGATTCCTCTAATCTTAAAGATCTTGACATGAAGCTGATGTTTCATCTATTCAAAATGTTGGCTGTATTCCCACTTGGTTAGGTGTGTAGCATATGACTTGAAAATTTCTGCATTTCCTGGCTTGCTCTTAGCTTCTGTGCTTCTTCGAAGAAGCTCCTGTATACAAAAATGTACATTTCTCACTACATCTTTTAACAAAATCAACAATACAGAAACAAAGTTGCTCACAGCCAGGAACTCCTGCAACACATCTGGTCTGCAGCTCTGTGCCCTGTGAAACCAAGTTTTTATGAAGAAGAAAAGGAAGAGGCAGAAACTTACTTGTGGCTTTGTCTCTGAAAAATTGGCTCATATTACCTTTGAGTTCACACTGGCTTTGAGCAAAAGAGTTGTCTAAAGAATGCATTTTCCTTCTCAGATAGATGATATCCTAAATATTTAGGGAAATTTGTTCATGCTTTGAAATCTATTAACAGTCCAATCAAATGGGGCCATGAAGTATGGAAATCTTTTAAAGTTAAATAGCTAGTTATCAATTATCAACTTTCCAGCAGCTCCTGTTGAGACAAGCTGAAACTGATGTATCATCTACAAACGACTGAGATTAGATCATCTAAGATATTTGATGCCAGACATTTCAGAGGTTGTTCTTACTTTTGCAACCTCACTAAATCTTTGTGCTGCATTTTCAAGGAACATAAAGAACTGCACGTAGTATACTTGGTTACCAGCTGCTACTATCTGACTGCTGTGGTTGGCAACTGTAAACCTGTGTGGCCATTTTGAAACCATAAAGGGATTAAAGACAAGAGGAAGTCCAGCAGCTCGAAGATGCTATCATCAATTCACAGCTGGCCTTGAAACAGGAAGCAAGTGGAAACATGGCATAGAAAGCATGAGCCAGCTATGGCAAAAAGGCAGAAACAAAACATAGAGCCTGGTGGAAATGCTAGAGATTATATGTATGTATGTAATACCCATTCCTGGTAGGTCATAGATTATGTATATATACATAATACATAGTTCTCGTGGGTTATTTCACTATGTAAACTGCAGGCCAGATTCTCAGATGGTGTGAACTATATAGCTCCATTGACTTTAACCAAATGCCTAAGTCTTTTGACAGCCCATGAACACAGTATTTTTCATGTGGGTCCTTAGGTACTTATACAGAGCTTGAGCAGTGCACATTTAGCAAAGAACTCTTCTTCCCTCCGCATGTTACTGAAGTCAAGCGGGGATTTGTAACTGTCTGAAATGGAAGCAGGTCAGGCCCTCTCTGAAGAATAAAAGTTGAGTCTGTCTTTTCCGTAGATTAGCTCAACAATTTAAAACCCAAGGAAGACTGAAGGTTGGATCCTGCTCCTACAGCAGTTCAGTGGAGTTTTCCATTGACTTCAGTGGGTAGGGTCAGGCCAGTGTAATTGTATCAGGTGAAGTGGGGCAAACCAAGCTGAGAAAAGACACCGCTTCTCACCACTCACACACAGGATTGGAATGGAGAGACAATGTCATCGTTACCTAGGATTTTGCAAATAATGAAAAGGGTACTTTAGTGAAGTGACATTTAAAGTGAACTGTGGGAGAACACAGGTGAGAAGGAGGGGCACAGCTCCTTAGCGCAGTCCCAGGGGCTGTGTGACTCGTGCCCTGTGGCAATAAAATCAGAGACCTGCACAGCTGCTTCATTCTCTTCAAGTATGCTCTCTGAGACAGAGGTGGGAGGTTGTCCTGGATTTCCGCAACCGCACCCTCAAGTCTCAGAGTAGCAGCCGTGTTAGTCTGTATTTGCAAAAAGAAAAGGAGTACTTGTGGCACCTTAGAGACTAACAAATTTATTTGAGCATACGAAAGCTTATGCTCAAATAAATTTGTTAGTCTCTAAGGTGCCACAAGTACTCATCCTCAAGTCTGGTATGGCTGCTGTGTGCTGCACAGCTGGAGTTCTTTGGCTGTAACCCAGCCTCCCTGGCACAGAGTGGATTAACATAACCAAAAGGGAACCCTTTTGTAGAGCTGATTTACCCACCCTAACCACACAATTCTCTGCTACGAGCTTAGTAGAGAAAAGGGGGCGTGGTCAGGACAGCCTGATGATCCTGGTGTATGTTTTGGCCTCCTGTGTCCTTTGCAAGCCAGCGTAAGTTAGAACAGCCCTTAGACTGCTCTAATACAGCATGCGAAGAACAGGCAGGACAGTGAAAAGGAGAACATTAAGCACTGACTTGCTTTCTGTGCCATTTGACCATGCCTGATGATCTGGCCCACAGCTTATTAAACAATTTAAACTGCCATGTTCACTTCATTTTATGTTTTGTTTTTTTAATGCAGCTGCTTAAGTTGTACCTGTACCGTGTTGCATGTATTGCTTGCATCGGGTTGGATTAAGGTACGAAAAGCTTCTGGAATACAAAAGCGCCCATTGTAAGAAAGCTGACATTCATGGCATTGTACTGATTTAGAGCAGAGCTCAGCCCCAGCCTACTGAGCGTCAATGAACAGAAAGCAACGTGGGTATGTTCAGCCTGAGCAATAACATTCAATATCTCCACCAGTGATGTAATGATGCTAATCCCTTAATTACTGGCAGTGGGAGAGTTTGGGAAAACCTGCCTAGTAAACAAGTTCACCTTATGAAACCAAAAGTTTGCAAGCCTAGAGAAAGCTTAATTAACTAAGTGGCGAAATTAAGAAAGGGGGGGAAATAAGGGAATTAAGAGAAAACAGAAACTAAAGAAGGGAGAAAATGAATGAGAAGAAAAGACAGGCTTCTCACTTGCACTATGGATGCATGATTTTTTTTTTAAAAAATGTTTTTGTTGATTTTTCCCCAATTTCTCTAGCACTTTTCACAATCCATTTCACAGTCATTGCTGAAGTCTCTCCAAACCCCTGATATTATTTATTATTATGATTGTACCCATTGTGGAGAAAACGTAAAGGGAGACAGATTGGGGGCCTTGCCTGGAGATCCCATGGTGATGAACTAGAAGAATCCAAAAGATCTGAGGCAGTCACTTGCCCTAACCAATAGACAACACTGTCTCTCTACAATAAAGTAATAACAGAACTCAGCTGAAACTGGCATTAGGTTCTAACAGGAACACTAGATAGAAATTCAAGGGGAACAAAAAGCAACAGACATAATATACTTAACTATGCGCTAGGCTGTGGTTTAACATTCTGCCCTGAGTAAGGGGCAATGTGTAGCTCTTTGCTGTCCCAGAAGCAAACCAGGATGGGAACTCTGACTCTGAGAATTGTAATTCATTTCCTGTTCCCTCCCATTTTGTGGGGGAGGGGAAGGGAAGAGTAATCTCTTACTGGTCTACATATGCAATGGGTTACTTCCCCCTATGAATCATCTCAGCTGTTGCGACTGGTCCATTGTGTGGGGGCAGAGTCCTACCCACTCTCATGCCTGGGAGAGAGAGAAGCAGCCCAGAGGAGACTGGTGGCACTGGTGCACTGAGCCCTAGGACAAGTAGTTGGAACAGGGAAGTAAGGAGGTGCCCTGCATTTGCAAGTAAAGCAAGTGATGATCTTGTCTTAAGAAATAAACCCTGAAGCCCCTTATTCAGTCCTAATTCAGATAAACTCACATTGAAATTACTTGGAGTTTGTCTGGGTTAAAACTGTGTAAGGGCCTCATATTTGTCCTTAAGACATGAATCATCATGGAAAGATTTCAGACTTGGTGATCGTCCACCAGTTTAGTGTCTAGGCACATGAGGGGGTGCTTTGCCTAGGTTGGCACTTTCCTCTCTGATCCATAAAACATTTTATCATGGTTTTAAAAACCAATGGGGCTTAGGTCCATGTGCATTTCACGATAGAGCCGAATGTTGTTGTGAGGAAAATACGGTATCAAATGGAAAAGTGCTGCTTTTGCCTGCACGTAGAATAAACACTGGGCTAGGATTCTGGGAGTACCACACTCCGAATACTACGTATATTTACTAATAATAAATCAGAGTCTCAGAAAACTTAGCAAAGCACAAAACAGTCAAACATCTGCAAATCTCTGAAAAATTACTAAAAATTATCTTACTAAAATAAAATATAATACAGCAAACAAAACTCTGAATAAACTGTTCATTCATAAACTTTCTTCAACATGATAGTTCTCATTCTCTATTTTATTTTCAGGCTCCTTTTGGTTAAGTGTGCCGTTCTTTTAACACTGCTTATATCAACTCATCTGAAAACTCAGTCATGGCTTCAGTTTGAAGAAGGTTCTGTCTTAGTTTTAATTGTGAGGAGTGTGGTATGGGCCCCATCCAGACATATAAATATATCTGAGAGATTAGTAGAGGATTATATCGTGCTAATCAGGTGACCAGTGCAGCAACATAAGGACATGTGATAAAGGTTCAGGAGAAAGCTAAAGCAAATGTTAGGTACATTTATATAAAACAAATGAGGCACTACTTCAAATTCACACACACACACATGCACACACACATCCCATTTTAAAATGTGCTGGATAAATCTCCATTCTGTAATGAGTAATCTAGGCTGATAAACTTTTGTGAAATTTACAAGAAACAGAGAGAAAAAGAGAAACAGACACACAGACCTGAGAGAAGTTTCAGTAACAGCAAAAACGGTGTTCTTTGTGACTAGACTGCTAAATTATTTGCAGTGTTGGTCCTAGGGTATGAGAGAGACAAAGTGGGTGAGGTAATACGGTTTATCAGACCAACTTCTGTTAGTGAGCGACACGTTTTTGAGCTCCACAGACCTTTCTCAGACCTGAAGAGCAGCTCTGTGAATATTACCTCACGCACCTTGTCTCTGACATTCTCAGAGCAGAGTTGCATGCAATCATTCACTACAAATCGCTCCATCCAATGATATTAAAATAACCTTAAAACACCTTCTAAATTACTGTTCTCTTTTCTCTTCCCAATGCAGATATAGGGCCAAACTTTTCTACTCTATTGACTTTAGTGGAGCCAGGAATAAATTTGTTCCATTGACCTTTGTTTCTTTTTAAATTTGGAGTAAATGTTATGAAGAAGATGGAGAGAGCCAGACAGTGCAGGCACGTGCTATGTAAACTTCCCTACAGAAGGTCTGCTGATACAACACAATCCTGACCTCCAAAACCTCTGCTATTCTTGCAGTCTGATTTTCTTAGAGAGAAACTGTTACTCATGAGACTTTATATCCATTTGTTTTGTGATATGAACAGATGTCTTCTAGCAATTAGACTGAGACCGAACGTATTTCATGAGTGACCTAAGGTAGATTTGAACCTTGGCAAGTGTCTAGAAATAAAAAGCTAATGAATCAGGGAGGTACAACAATCCCTCTATAGTTAAGGTTGAAGCTAGATTATATTAGGAGCCTGATTTTCAGTCTTTACCTAACTTCTGCAAAGCAAACAAATAAAGGAGAAATGTTACATGCCATCCCAGGGTAAACATTTTCTGGAATGTTTAGGGCACATCATGCAAGGAATTTCAAGTGGGGAGACATTACAATTTCGTTAGGGTTCATTAAGATTAAGAATTAGGTACAGTATTAGTGGTTTTGTGGTTACTAATGAATGTACAGTTAGTTTTATGATACACAAAGTACTTAGCATTCTAAAAAGGCACTGGAAAAAATCTAAGGGACAGATTCTGTCACCCATACTCCCTTACCTTGCTCCTTGAGTAGTACCATAAATTTCAACTCCCAATGAGTTTAAATAATGAAATGATTCTATGTGCTGGGTAGGCTAGAGGTTGCATGGATGTACTCTGATTAACTGCTGCGTGTGGTGTGCTTGGTCACATAATAGGAATGAATCCAAGGTAATTAATTCTGGGCACATTGCCTCTGTTTACAGATGCAGGAAGACCTGGCTCAAGCAACCATCCAAAGGAACAAGAGAAATCGGTTGCCTTTAACTAAACTGTAATAGAAATCTTGGGGGCTGTTTAAATTTGTTGATAAAACAGCAATTTAGCTATCGGAGGTAGTTCCTGGTGCTACTTTCAGTGCACTTGTGTTGCTAGAGAGGAGGAGGTGATTAATTTCCTACATAAATAAAAGGTTCAGCACACATACTAATCCTTAGGTTTATTCGGATTCTTAATGTCAACAATTAAGGACTTAACTTGTTTACTGTCTAACTATGTTGGCAGAGCTGTAGATTGGTTTGAGTGGAGATGTTTATAATGAGATTCAGCAGCAAGGGAGCAATAGAAAAACCATAGAAATGGAACAGATTTCAGGAATAGAAGCTCAGTATTGTCCTAATAATTATGTTGGCAGCTGTATTTGCATGAAACCATGCTTTTTCTGTGGTACTCAATTAAGGTTATTCAGCTTCTTTGATGTGTTTAGAAAAAACCCAGTGGCATCCAAATAAGTCTAATAAAAATGCAATATGATGTTTCCCATTTCCAGCAAAGGGTAACAGAACAGATGTTCCTTATGTTGCCATGTTTCATCAGCACAGGGGGGAGCAGAGGAAGTTTGTAATTCATAGTGACTGTGCCATTAAACTAATGTAGTACAGAATGTTTGCAACGGAAACATACAGATCTGAACAATCTGTTTAGGCACTGAATTAAAAAAATGATGAGTCTGACCTTTTAGGTTAAAACTGACCTTTTAGGTTAAAAAATAATTCAACAAACCAAACCAAACTCCCTTGGCCTCTCCTCTGAAGAATATACAGCAATGAGTTTTTTGGCTTGGCTATCAGTGGAATCCATCCAGTTCCAGTTTCTTCTCAGAGTTGCATCCAGCCCTGCTATGGATGCTAAAGATACAAAGATAAATTATTCATTTTACCCAGTTGTGACTGGTTAATTTATTGGAGTATTATGCACATTGCCATACTACTATATAGATAAGCTCAGACACTACAGTAATGGGGCCACACAAGTAACTGCTGTAGCTAGCTAACTAGATTGCAAATTGATACACAAGCCACCTCAAGCCATACAATTAACTCTCACTTTCTAGTGGTTGTTTCATAGCAAGGCACTGGACCACGGTGCAAACTCCAGTTACTATTTCGGTGTGGGAGTCTGGAGTGTAGGTTTTCAGATCTCCAAAGCAGACACAAGGTGGCAGCATTTTCAGAATATTGCCACTCCTTTCCAGCTCTTCCTTCCTCAGTGTCTTTCTGACCCAGGATGGGCTATGGGATGGTGCTTCTGGGCCCTGGCTGCCCTGCTCGCCTGTCACCTGCTGACCCTTGCTCCCAGTGCCTGCTTGCCACACTCCAAGGCCCAGCCCTTCACTAGAATTGAAAGGCTTGAGACTTTCTTTCCTGATGGAGCCTGAAAACAAAATCCTTATGGGGGCAGACATAATCCCACAGTGCCTGTGCGGCTGGAACGCGTGGGTCAGCACTGGGACGTGATTCCAGCTACTAGCTGGATGCAGTCATGCAGGATGCACCACTAACCCACAAAGGATCGGCAGCAGGACAATCAGGTAGGAGTCCCACACCACTCCCTAAACATGTTTGTTGTGTGGTTAAACAGACCCATGCCCAGGGACACAGTAACTCGAAGAGGGGAAGGGAACATATTGTCTTGTCAGAGTTGTTCAAACTTGTTGATGCCTTCTTTGCAGACTTGTTTGCAAAACGTTACAAAAAACGAATGAAGCAAAACCCTAGAGCTTCATGGACCTGATTAAAACCTGTATGAAGGTCGCCTTAACCAAAGCAGACTCCCAGAACTATCCCTTGAGCTAGTGTGATTATGCTGCGCTATGTAGGTTAGAGAGTTATACATTTCCCAGAGGTTACTATTGATTGAACAGGGACCTCACCACATCACCAGCAATTTGGAGAGCAGACGAAAATCCTGTGAAGCAAAACAGAGTAGTTTAGCTTGATACTTTGGGTATCTATAGCCAGTAATTGAAATAAAAGGAACCTCAGCACAGTCTATATTTATTAGAGAGAACAACCTTATTCCTTCGGCAAAGCATCACTGTGCAGCAGAACGCTTTGTTGGAGCACAAGTGTTTGCATATTGCCATGAACTCAGTCATCAGCCCTAGGGGGCCCTGTTCTCCTCTTCATATGGGCCAAATTCTCTGGCCCATGTAAGGCCCACAATAGGCCCAGGAAGCGGCTGAACAGATCTGGTTCCTGCTCTATACAATGGGGCAGAATACAGTCAGGCCACACAGAAGGACTCTGCACACGAATACAGCTCCTTTGCAGGCTCTGCAGCAGACAGCCAGGGATGCACTGGACAAACCCAGCCTAGAGCTGCAGGCAGGCAGTGCTCACAGACCAAGATTTGGCCGGGCATAGTTTAAATTCCTATTTGCATCAGTGGAAGAGAAGAGATGTCGTTAGGGTCTATTCTCCACCCCATCCCTGGGCAGATGTCCCCTGAAAATCAGCTGAAGTTATTCAGATGGCACAAAGGGAGATTGCACCCCCTAATGATTCATACAACATGTTGATCATCACGAAAAGCAAAATTCTCTTCTCAGATCCACTGGGCTGACTTCAGCTCCACTACTCAGTCCCTCCTACACATGCAGCTTTTGTATTGGACCTGGGTCCAAAAGGACACTCTTATCCACAATGTTCTCGATTATATTAGCATGTTTGGGGGGAACCAGGGCACAAAATGGTCAATACTTGCTTTAAAGTATTTGTCTGGAAGCAATACAAAGGAGTTAATGGTTCAAAAATTCCCATTGGGACAGACTGGGAACGGAGACTGGAAGGATTGTTGGAAAACCGCATAATATCAAGGCAGGAGTGGATCTCAACCAAGGCAGAAGAGATCGGAGACACTAGCAGAGAAGGAGACACACACAACTCAGAGGATGCCAAAGTAAAATGTCCAAGGGATCCAATACTGACTGTTTCTTTACTTCTGTGCAATTGTAATCCACACACCTCTGGGGTGTGGTGTTCTGTCCCATCTAGTGGCACCAAGACCACTTAGAGAGAGAAAGGCTCATGCACTCAGCTACAGAGGCCCCAGGTTCGATCTCACCCACCGATGACCGGAGTCTGTCAGCATTACACAATTCTTCTGGAACTCTCTAGGTGCCGACTGGGCTCTTAGTGCTGCCTTCAAAAGCAAGTCATAATTCCCAGACCTCAGCCTCAGTCCTGAGCAAGTGACTAGCGCCTCCAGCAAGTTGCTGAGCACCTTTCAGCTTCCACTGGAAGCTAAAAGGATCAGGCCCTTTGACAGAACTGGAGTATTTTCACTGACCTTCCCCCAAATCTCCAGCCCTGTCTCACTGTGCCAAAGTAAATAAATAAATAGACTAACTAGCAGAAATGCCTTAACCGGACATTATTCTGGGCTGATTGGTTGTGAAACTTTACTCTAAACCCCAAAACCACAAAAACTGCCAGTTTTCCAAGCCCTGTGTTTTTCATAGCTCTCATAGCATTCTGAATAGTTTGCATTATTTCAGACATAGAATAAATATACATTTAAACTACTTGGATTACTGACTCAGCAAAAATGCCACTTAACTCATTGCTGGGTTTCTTTTCTCTATGAGGGAAATAAGAATTAACACTATTTATCAACCACTAAAGCGGTTATTGGAAATCTGTTAATGCTGATGGTATCCCAAGTGCCTGGAAATGCATTGGTATAAAATCCATTTTACAGCTGTGCTGTTAGTTAAAATCACTTTAAAATGGCCACTAATGTCCCTGTAGCCTTTATGCATTGAAAACTCATTTTAATAATACTTTGCATTTACACAGAACATTTCTCTGGAGGATCCCAAAGTGCACAACAAACATTAACAGAGCCCAACACCATGCTGTGAGATAAGTGTCATTGTCTCTGTTTTTCAGGTGGGGAAACTGAGGAATAAAGAGATGAAGTGACTTGCCCAGAGTCACGGGTGAGTCAGTGACTGAGGCAAGGACAGAACTCAGGAACCCTGAACTCCCAGCCCCCCATTCTAAATATTATATCCGAAGTTTCCTTAGCTGATAAGGGCCTGATTTTAAAAACAAGAGGCCATGGCCAGTATGAATTTTGTGCACACCTCTGCATATCTGCTTTTGCATGCACATCCCCACAAGTGTGCATGCACACGGGTACCCATGCAGTAGCCATGGAACAATGGCTTGCCCGAGCGCAAGTTCATTTTGCATGTGTACCCTTGCAATAAGTATGAAAGCATTTGCAGGAGCAGAGGTGCCTGTGCAAAAGCATATTTAACTTCCAGCACCCTTTTGAAAATCAGGCACAAAATGGCATGTCTGACGAGTTCTTTCAGAAATATGGCTGTTCTCACTTTCAGGCTGTGCTCCTAGATAATTCCATAAATTTGACAAAGAACAATGGCAAAGGGCTACTCAAAGCTAACAGGGAGTTTGGGGAGCAAGCTTACAACACACACAGAAATTCAAATACACAGGAGTCGAGGACTTGAACTAGACAACCTTGTATACTGCTTAAGGTAGTGAATTAGGACACCCAACTATAACAGTGATGCCATACATGATTAACGCTTTGCACCAAATTATGCTAATATCATTACCTCAAGGACACAAATTCATTCAGTATTACGGAGGTGGGCATGGAAAATCATCCTGTATATGACCTGTATGGGTAGATTTCCTGATCCTGCAATAGCTGGTATTAATATCTCACTTTATAAACTGAAGTTGTACTTAGTGAAATCCCCCCCTCCATATACAGTATAAGAGCCTTGGTCACCCCAAGCTTCTTATTTATGAGTGGGAGTGATGGTGTCTTTACTGTCAGCCTGAAAATCATATGTTAAAAAAATTGTCTTTATCTGTTTTACTAATAATATTTTAGATGAAAAGTAAAGGCAATTTTCTGAGCTGAGGAAGTGATGCCATTTTTCTTTTTATGCTGATACAAAGTAATCACTTATTCAGTTAGGGTTGTATTCATTCCTGGAATTAGAACTGGACAGTAATTGTGCTCATAATAGTAAGTGTACTTTCAGATTGACTTTAGTTATTCTGTGATACATTCCATACAGTCACCCGAACACTTGTATATTGAGGAGGATTAGTTTTGTTCAGAATGAGCTTCTCTTATAGTACAAAAATAAAAATTAACATACAGTATTTCAGAAAAACTAAACATTACATTGCCTACTGGAATGTCAGATTATAAAGTACAGAAGCTAATGAAAAAGTAAACTATAGGATGATTAATTTACAGCATTAAATATACCCAGTTCAGAGACAACACTATAGATGAGACTGAGAAAGAATGTAAAAGAAGAAGAAATACTTTTTTATGGTGAAAACGAGAGGTTTATTTTCAAAGCTCCTGAGTTCCTGCAACTCTCTCTGATTTCATTGAAGCTGTAGACAGCTCAGCATCTCTGGAAAACAGAGCATGCCTTACCAAAGCTTCTCATTGCATAAGTGGCAGTATGTTTTAAGTAAATGTATTGCTGCACAAAGGTGCTGGATTTGCATTCCCGTAGTCCACTTTTCATCAAATAGGTTCAGTGCCAACAGAGACATTATCATTGAATATGCCTAAATTTTTACTTCTAGACATTAGAGGATTATCCAGTTACCAAGTACATTTAGAGCCAAATTTTCACACATTGGGCTCCATTTTAGCAATGCAGTTATTTGCACCCACTAGTTAGGTCACCCACAAAATGGAGGTCTGGCTAAGACTAGTCTGTAAATCTAAGCCTGAACGCCTTGGCCTCTTTCCTGATATCACGACAGGTGCCAATTAGTACTAATTGTGGTGGGTTTTTGACATGTTTCTAAGCAGCCACTTCTCTGCTAAGAATTGGATGCAACCTCCAACACACTGTGACTAGGCCTCCAAACACCTTTCAGATGATAATTCCTGATCACTAAACACGTGGGCAGAATTTGATGACCTAGGTGAAATGCTATCCACCCCATTAACAATCCACTGGCACTTTTACTCTGGCCCTCATTTTTATTTTCTCTTCATAGCTCCTATCACCACAGCAACCATCCTAGCAACCAAAGAAGATTGGACATGGCTTCCCATCAATGCAGGTCTTAGCAATGGCCAGAGGAGTCCACATTTCCCTCCATCTCATCTGGATCTGGTATTGTCCCTTATGATGTTACTAGAATTTCTTGCTGTTCTTTTGGTGATCATTCATCTTCCATTTTAAGGGAATATGTGCCATGTGCAATTCTCATCTAGGCTTATTACACATGACTTCAATAGAAACAATCATGAAACAACTTTGAAATAGTGACTAATTAGACCCATGACACTTTAACCTTTGATAGGTCACAATGAGTGCCCAATATGGGGCCACACGTTCTGGACATCTAAAAAGAGCAGAATATCAAAGCAGAGATCTGCTTGGCAGGTCTAAAAGGGTATTCTCGCTCATAATCTAATGTAATTCTCAGCATCAAAGAGGCTTTATGATCATACCTTATCATACTCCTCAATTCTTCTAAATTTTTGTGGCATTATCGCAGTGTTGCAATCCTTTCCCCTGCTATTCTTTATTATTATGGTCATCCTAAGGGCCATCCAAAAGTAAGGCCCCATTGTGCTGGGTGCTGTAAAAACACAGAGCAGTAGATGATCTCTGCCCAGAATGCTCACAGTCTAAATAGACAAGCAAGACGCAGGGTGTTGGAAAGGGTAGAACACACAAGCAGAGTGAACTATGTGATGGCAGCAAATGTCATGGTGGTTGTACTAATTTTTGAGGGGGGGTAGGTTACTTAGGCAGGGATCAGCTAATAGGAAAAAAAAGGGAAGGCAAGGTCAGGGAGAAGCAATTCTCACCCCACATTTCAATATAGGAAGGACGTTGGCAGAGGTCAGCTGCTGCACAGTGGGTATGCCAGTGCTTCCTCGTTTAAAACCTATCGTGGCATGTTTCAACAGCAGAAAAATATGTATTGCAACAGCAAGTATCTTATGGTTTATAGCCAGTGCAACTGTTATGATTACATTACAGTGCTGGTGTCCCTTTTGTGGCTACAAATTTCAGAAGCGCCAAACCATGTTTCATACAGTTATCAGACTTTTTATAGGTAAAGCTGATTTTACTCATTTATGGCCTGATCCTGCAAACCTTCCATGCCTGGCTCCCGTGGTGGGAGTTCCCAGCATGGGCAGCACAAAGAAATAGATCCTTCATTTTAATTGTTTGCTTATGATTTATATATAGTGGCCATTGTGCACTAAGGAGGAGATTTTCAAAGGCACATATGGAGTTAGAGACATCCCGTTCCCATAGATTTCAGATTGAAAATCAGTGGGAATTGGGTGCCTAAATGCCCTTTGTAGCTTTGCAAATCTCCTCACAGGTGTTTCACAAACGAGATCCCTGCCCAAGTTGCTTACAAAGCAGCCAGCTTACAGAAGGATGAGAGGGGCTGGGATGTAACAAAAAAGCCTGTATCTGAATGAAGGGGTGTTGTTTTGGTTCACTGACAGCCCTAAAAACTATATATGTTTCAAGATGAAATAATTAGTTTTTTTTTAAAAAGTAAAAACAACACGAGACTGACCATCAGCAATTAAGTTGCAATGGAATTGTCCTTAGATTGCCATAATGTGCTGGTGGTATTTTATGGGCACAGAGTATGCCCGATAGTAACAGAGTCAATCACTATGAGGAAAAGCCATGATCAGCATGAACAATGCAGGAACAAAAATCAAATAATGATTCAACTCAGTCCACACAGTACCATGTTTATCTAGCCTTAGAGTTATTAACCCTCAATTTGCTCATACAGCTCCTGCTATCAGTGGAAAAGTCTGGGTAAAGATCAAGGCTAGAATGTAGTCTTACAGCTGAATAAACTAGGAGCCGAACTTGACCCTCAGTTTGGCCTTATCCAGGCAGAGCTCTGTGCCATACCCCACTGGCTACACCCCTTCGCACGCATGTAAATGAGGGCTGCCTTTGGCCTTATATTATCCTTAAGGGCCCAATTCAAATCTGATGTAAAGGGGGCAACTCCATCAATTTAGGGGCATTTCAGCCAATTATACCTGGTCTGAATTAAGCCCCACATCTCTTCAAAATCCTATTGAAAAGGTTCACAAAAATCTTCATTTGCAATGCATACTGTAGACTATAATCAGAGTAAATCTGTAAACCAATGCACTGTGGCTGCCAAAGACGAATTACAAAACTGGAAATATTACTTTTTTTTTCTCAAATGAAGCCTGAAGCAAAATGAGTTTCTTTGCCAGACACCTTCAAATCTCCAGGGATTAGCTTCCCAGACTGGCATAACCAGATGCTTTAAACATAGTTCTGAGTTGGCATTAAAGGTGTGGTCTCTGGCTTTCAGTTTTGCACATTTAAAATCCTTCCCAATGCTGTCACAATTTCTGAGGCGACTTGTTGCTGGCCATTGTTCTGTTGCAATGGAAAACCTGTCCAGTGTCCTTCAACCACTAACCCTTGTTTCCATTGAGGTCATTTGTGGCTCAGGTGAGCACACTGCCAGAATAGCAAACTGTTACATAAGAAGCCCGTCTAAGCTCAGGAGCTTCTTGTCGTATGACTGGTGTGGACGATGGCCTTTGCTGTGAGCCTGAACAGCACCATGGGGCTCACAATGAAGCGAGACCCTTGAAACAGCAGAAAACCCTCACTGGCAGGGAACTCAGACTAAGCCACTGAGAGGATGAGTGGGAACATTCAGAACCGATCCTGGTGTCATGTTTTCAGTGTGATTTCTGTAAAGGCATCTCTCCAAAAGCAGAGGAGAGGAGGCACATTATAAACTGAGTCCTCAAATAGGATCTTGAAGAATTCCCACCCCCCACCCCCGAAAATCTGAAAACCTGAATATTGGAAGGGAAAAATTCACATTAGTCATCAAGATGCTTCAAACTACTCTTTTAAATGCATTTCACCCAAAAAGCATGAGAGGAATTGAGGGCGCGGATAAGGCATTTTAAGGCTCAGCCCATCTGCTATCTTTGCCCACCACACACACAAAAAACACATCAGAGAAATGTAATGGTCTGTTCTCATTCATGCATATGAATTATTTACACAGAGATGCCATTAGTATTACAAGTTTCCTGCAAAGGACTTGTGTTTTGATGTCAGAATAGACCCCTAGATTAGGAGAAAGAGAAGGGAAATGAACAGAGCAACATATAACAAACTAAGGCTTAAGGGTTCATGGGATTTGCATTCCTGAAAGACGTGGGGACCCCACCCACTCAAGCCTGCTGGCAGAAGGTGGGAACATACCCTGGTTGATTAATCAGTTTGATCCTGCCTTATTCCACAAAACAAACCACTCAGCCCTTCAAGAATATTTTGCATTTTGTCTTTTCCAACAAGGGAGTATACCTGAGCCCTTGTCTACACTGAGGGGTGAAATCCTGGCTCCACAAAGGCAATGGGAATTTTGCCACTGACTTCATTAGGGGCAGGATTTCACTCCCAGTGTAGCTATTATTATTAATAACCGTGTCTATTATGACAGGTTTCAGAGTAACAGCCGTGTTAGTCTGTATTCGCAAAAAGAAAAGGAGTACTTGTGGCATCTTAGAGACTAACCAATTTATTTGAGCATGAGCTTTCATGAGCTACAGCTCACTTCATCGGATGCATCACGAAAGCTCATGCTCAAATAAATTGGTTAGTCTCTAAGGTGCCACAAGTACTCCTTTTCTTTTTGTGGAGTAGTGTTATTCAAAGTGAGTAAGGGTATGAGACTCTGATCATGTGGTCACACAAATGGTCACGTAGGTGCCAGCATTCATGCCAGGTTTTAAACTTCACCCTTCAGTCATTCTGTGCCAGAGCAGTTCATAACAGTGTAGTTAGAGTTTTCTACAATAGGAAAAGTATAGTTTTTTTCCCCCCAATCTCCCATAACTCAAAAATATTTGAAGAAATCTTTCTCATCCGTGATTCGCACACACACTCTACTTTGGAGCAGAAACCAAACATGAAAAATGCCAGTTCCCAAAGATGCATGGTTTAGAAGGTTAGGCACATGTGAAAACCTAGGGTTGTAATGTTTTGCAACCCTAACGATAGCAGTTTTTTGATAGATAAGCAGAACATAATCAGCCAAATTCAGCAAGGATAACAGGGCTAACACTCTTACAAAAGGCTCCACATGATCTCTAATGAGCAGCATAAGTGACCAGCACCTCAGTTTTACAGCTCCTTTGAAAAACAGCACCTCCAGCATCACAATACCCCATCACATCATGCCAGGGCAATGGCTCTGTAGTAAGTCAAAGGGGAGAATGCTACTTACTGAATTACCAACACCACCTTCCTTCAGTACCTAGGTCATCTGAGAGCTTTCCTGTTCAAGTGCTGAGCCAGTTAGTTAGTTAGTGAAATCTGGTAAGACCATACAAGAAGAAGATATGACTGCAAGCCAAATCTTTGAAAGATTATCAAGAGATTTTGTCTTTCATCCCTTTTTGGAGGGAGACTGAAGGAAGATCATCTTAAATTCTTAAATAATAGAATACAATATGGTTTTACCCCATCATCTTAGTAATATAAACACAAAAATGACAAATACATGTCTAATTGCACAGCTATTTTGTGGTAAAATACTTCAAGCCTCTAATACTATCAAAAAAGAATTACTTTAGTTAGCGACTTTGGAACATTATTTTCCTTAAAATTGGGAAATTGCTGAAATTACTCCCAATTATGAATTGTTCTCGTTGGGAGCAATACATATCACTGTCCCTCCTATCCATTTGGTTGAAGGGGGCGGGGAGTTAACTAATGGTAAATTCTGAGATGTGCTCTATCATTCATAGCTAGATAACATTAGTTCTTCAAGATCTCTTAATTTGAATCTGATTAGAATGCTTTTGTTCAATGCATTTGGAGAAAACAGCAGATGCAGGTGTGGGTGTATAGTTATGGAAACTATAGGCCTTTTGTTAGGACATATGGTGATGTTATGTTCAGTAAAGGTTTTAGCCAAGATTTTCAAAACTTGGAGCCTAACTTTTAGACAATAACATCCATATTTAGGCTCCCAAATAAGAAGCCTGTTTTTCAAAATGGATGAGTACCCAGCAGGCTCCCATTGAAGTCAATGAGGGCTCAGCACTTTTGAAAAATTGACCCCCACTTATTTAGAAATTTAAATATGGATTTGGGAGTCTAATTTTATGCTCCAGAGTTTTGAAAATCTGGACTGAAATCCTGGCCTCACAGAAGTGAACAGCAAAATGCCCATTGACCCCAAGGTCTTTATGGAGATTAATTTGAAAAGACCACATTACTCCTTAGTAACAAAGCCCCATGTTACATATGCAGGCCTTCCCAAGTAAGTGCTAATAAAACCATTATACTACATATTTTACAGAATAACTACAGGCATTTTAGAAGGGCTAGGGATGGTTCTAAACATGTTTATTGGTACTTTTTACTTTCATGTACGATACATTCCCATTTATCTGAATTCCCTTTATCTGAAAATCCTAGTTATCCGAATCCACATACCCAATGTAGCCCTATGTTAATTACTTTGAATAATTTCTCAGTGAGCCTCTTAGTGCTAATCGATACAAAGCTGTTGATTAGTGCCAATGGGCGCTAAGAGGCTAATTGAGAAGTTATTAGTGCTAAAGTAGGACTACATGGGGGATGCATTGTGGATTTGGATAACTATGATTTCTATATCAATGAAACAGCAACTCAAAATGGCACTTCTGTTTATCTGAACGCCTGGTTATTTGAAAGTTTCAGATGTCCCCCAGGCCATTTGGCTAAACAGGAGTGTACTAGATTCTGTACATTCTCATGTATAGGGGCCCCTACTCACTCCCACTGAAGCTAATGACAATTTTGTCTGTGTAAAGACCTCAGAACCAGTCGCTATGCATACACAAAGTATTGTTTATAAGGAAACTGCAGTGCAGTGAAAATTACTATAATTAGATGGTTAGTTCCAAAGATCATGAGTTGTCCTACTGCACCTTCAGGGTTTCATGAAATATGTGTGTCCTCAGAAAGAGCTGTCAAAATAGACACTGTTTTAGTGACCCAAAGTCTCTCATTACATTTATCTTATCTCCCACCAAACACCTTTGAAGGAACATAATTACAGAAGTCAAAAGCATCAGAAGTGTTTTCTGATAGCAACCTAGTGATCTGTCCATACGATGGTGAGATATGGAGGTTTGATTGTGATGCAACAGGAGAAATTGTCCACCTTACAGTTGCGCCATCCAAATTACCAACAGTTAAAATGACTTCCTTTCTGTAATGGACAGTGCTCCCCTGCTGCTCTGTAAAGATCTTAATCTCTTATCTGTGCTACTTCTACTTCCTAAGAAACTAGAGAGCAAAGAACCTGATTCATTTAGCATTTGGCTTTTGGTAGCAATCTGTTTACTGCATTTCTCCATAAGAGTCATCTGAAAAACATGCTTCACTGTACAGGAGCTGTGCAATGGAAGATAAATGTAAAATGATAGTGGTGTTGTTCAAGGTGGTTTATTTTCTCCTCCACATCACTATTCTCCTTTCCCTCAGAGGTTTGTGAATGACCCATATTAACCGTTCCTGAGGAATATGGAAAAGATGCATTTTGGAAATGAGATTGAGCTAGATCCTCAGCTGCTCCAGCACTCTGCTTAGTGCCGCTGAGGGAAGTGGCAAAGATCGGTCCATGCCCCCTTAGTTCTTCATTATCCTGGGCATCACTGGGGACCATTTTGGTTCCTGACATAATCTAGAGCATCCACAGGGCTGCTCTGAATTACACTCAGTTGTAATGACAGTCACAGGACTGTTCCACAGCTGGGGACTGTTGGAGCACAGCAGCATCCCAACAATGGAGCCTGGGGATGACATTAGTTTTTCACAGCCAGCGAATCCCAGTCTGATTGCTGAATCTTTTTTTTTACCTGCTTTGAGCAGCCAAAATGCAAGTTATCTTTTGTCAGCAGGACAGGCCTACACACATACATCATCTATGGTATGTGAAGCCTCGGAATATGAGGCCAAATTCACTACTGGCCAAAGTCATTAATGTCAAGGGAGATACACCTGCTTAGGCCAGCAGCAAGTCCCTTTTACATGAACAGGTGAATCACGCCAACATGAACCTTGATTCTTTGGGGGAGATACACTATAGACAGAGCTTTAAATACACCTAGTTGCTTGAGCTCCTCTGCTTAAAATCACAGAGTGTCTCCTTCAGTTTCAGGAGGTGAGAACCAAAATGATACTTGGCCTCCAAACAAAACCTGGCATTTATTCATTTTCCAGGGCTTTCTTAATGCCAATTCTGTAATATTCTTCTTTCAGAGAAATGTTACTAATAATGAAGACATTTTGTGAAGAGTTCTAAGATTTATACCAACTGGCGGTACACTCAATCTCTAATTGTTTTTTGGAACAATCATCATCTTATTCATTGCCAATCCTTTTCCCAAAATAATTTGGGCCATGCTATCCTGGTTTAATGTAGCCGTTGTACAAAGATATATAAATATTCTGCCGTAAGGGGTGTTAAACCCTGAAGCATCCAATTAAGAGGTAGATAATTAATTACTAGCGGTGAACAAAGACCATTCATAAACTCTGACTTTGTCCAATTACTTTTATACCAAGACACTGAGGTGACTTTGTCAACAAGTTTAAACAAAACATCGGAATGTCCTCAGCAGAGAAGGAAATTTTATATTGTTTTGAATTGACTAAAGTAGTATTGTAACCCTTGAAGTTGCTTAGGTCCTGTGGGACTAGCCTGGGATTTCAAAGTCAAAATTAACTGCAGTTAGAGAATGATCAAGATCTTGAGTTATCTGGCTAAGATTGCAACATATCCTTGTTTTATTTATTTATTTATTTATTTACTTTATTAGAAAACTCAACCGGTCTGGCTGTATAGCAAATGCTGAATAACTATTTCTATTCTTGAAGTTCTAATATTTGAAAAAAATCTTGCAACCTGAAATCCTGTTTACTAAATCATGCTAGACTACTAATAATCATACGCGCTGACTCCATGGGTGCTCTGGGGCTGGAGCACCCACGGGAAAAAAATGGTGGGTGCTGAGCACATACTGTCAGCCCCCTTACCAGAACCTCCCCCTCCCCCCAGCGCCTCCTGCCCACCCGCATGCCCCACCGATCAGCATCTCCCACTCCTTCCCAGCGCCTACTGCCTGCCACGGATCAGCTGTTTCGTGGCGTCAGGAGGCATTGGAGGTAAGGAGGAGGAGCAAGGGCGTAGTGCATTTGGGGGAGGGGCGGAACTGGATGGGAAAGGGGTGGGAAGAGATGGAGTGGGGGCAGTGAGGGTGTAAGAAGCAGGGTGGGGCCTTAGGAGAAGGGGTGGAGTGGGGGCGGGGCCCGGACAGAGCTGGGGGGAGCACCCTCCAGCAGATTAGAAACTCAGCACTTATGCTAATGATACTTTTACCCATTTCTGATTATGACAAACTATTATTCTAGCAGACAGATCATATTGGTCCAAATCCAGACCTGATTTAAGCAGCTGCAATGGCTTACAAATGTTGAAATTTGGCCGATTTAATTAAATAAAACAAAACACAAATACAAAAGTCAGATGTGAACCGTAACCATCTCAGAACATTCTGAGGGATTTATTTTCAAAGCTAGCGATGCCCTTAGCTTGTGTCTATAAATAGTGTGTGATTGTATTTCAAGTATTTATGCATGCAGATGGACAGTTGTATATCTAACTGGCCATTTGCCATGGATACGATCAATTGTGCATGCAAGATATGTGGAATTTACATACCTCTAAATTTGAAAATCAGGCCCCGAGTAAATTCAATAAGGGTTCCAAACACCCCTCAGAGACAGCACAGGTGAATACAAAGGTGAGTTAAATATTAAATTTCAGCATTTATCCCAAATGTTTAGTATAGTCAAACTGTTATGCTCCATTTGGGTTACATATCTTTAACGGGACACTTTCCTGTGGTTGCTGCCCAGTGATATTTGGCCACTTTGTATTCTCTTTTCAGCAGTGCAATTATAAAATTAATTCACAACATCTGGTTTCTGTTATGGTATAAACATGTCTCAGGAGTATTTGACTGAGAGAGCCATGCAGCTGAGCAGTTCTGGAAGCCAAGCTACAAAGGAAAGGATTCACATTCCCTCAGAGATACCTCTGCACATGCAGCATTCAATCCTAAGTGACTGTGTTGGTGTTATTATGCGATTGGGATTCTTTGCATGGCTATATGGACATAATTTACTAAAGGAGAGAATGCACCCTCCCTGTAATGGAATGTTTCACGAACACAAAATAACTTCTTTCCAGCCAACCTGGATTCCCCAGCATTCTGAGAGCAGCTGGAGATGGCACATTTAGCAAAATGAAAGTGTGTCGGAGAATTGCTGATGCTTGGTGTTGATGAGTGTGTGTGGAGGGAATGGTCTGTTTAAAATAAGGTCCTGTGAGACATCAGGGATTTATCAGGTGTGTGTGTTGGAGGGATGGCTCAATTTCTCCAACATAGCTTCCTAATTAGGACATCCACTCCCCATCCCAAATCCGGATCTTTAAATTGGCAAACAGACACCTGAAATGGGCATTTATGCAACTTCATGTCAATTTAAGCATTGGCTAAAAGGTGTGAATGCCCTATTTAGGTTCTTATCTTTGGAAGTGTGGGCTTCCATACGTGTATGAGGGGAAAGGGAAAGCCATAAGCCTATCCCATAAAATGTAGTGGTCACATCTACCTTGGCACCTCACTGGTTGCATAAGTGCTGCTAAATCATTTCCCTTCGACTGCAGTGTTGTTCCTTATTGTACATTCTATAGTGCTTTGTCTAGTCTACGTTTAAATGTTACAAGTAGAGCTGGTTGGGAAATGACTTTTTTGCAAGAAAAATTTAGACAAGAGGATTTTCTCTCTCTCTCTCGGTGTACATATATATGAATAAAGTATGGGTTCCCATACTTCAAGGAAACCTCAAATTTTTAACAAAACCAGATTTTTTTCTGCCAAAATTTCTCTTACTCCAAACTACCATATTCCAGTGAAAAAATGTGGGTGGACAATTTTCAATCATCTCGAGTAACATGTGATAGGGGAGATCCCGTGCTATCCTCTTACCATGCTAGAACACAACCCTGATAATTTCTTTAGACAAGTTTTATCAAACCAAAGCCTGAGATTTGATTTTGGTCACATGGAAACCTACTTGAGTTTCCTAGAAAAGGACAAGATCATTAGAACATCCCATTAATTCTACAAACCCTGGAGCAAATCTGCAGCCATACCAATACAAAGTGCCAGTGAATAGTCCCAAGATTTAAGTGCCATGCACTGGGAAATAGTAGCTGTTTTTATTTCAAAACAAAAACAGAACAATAGTTAATCTCTATTCATATTCTTATCATCCTAAGTGAGTGGTGACAGGTAGGGTGTAAACATAAACATATGCAAAAAAGTGTGTAGGTTTTAATTAAGTGAACCTGACCGAAAAAATAATTGGGATGAAAGCTATTCTTAGCAACTGCGTTCTGTTGTTTGATTAGCATGAACACTTGTTTACCGTTTTGTGACTACAGTTTGCTCGGGTTTCAGTTAGTTAGAGATGAGCACAAGCAGCTGTGTGAGTCTTGCCAATCAGTCAAGGCCCAGGTGTCTCTTGCTCTAAGATATCAATAAACTCTGGTTTGTGTCTCTCAGTGGAGTTTTGTTTCACTAGATTGCACTGGTGTATCTACTAAATCCCATTCTTGGATGAAACCATTGAGAGAGCTCCTTCAGTGTCAGATTTTTTCTTCTGTTACATGTCCCTTGCTAATTATAGAATTATCTGAAGGGCTTTTTAAGTGATAATGACTGTAAAACACAGTCCAATGGTGCAATTACATTTCCTCTCTCTAAGTGAGGCTAAAGATTAACTGATTTTGTCTTAACATGCCAGTTTTTTGACAACCTTGTAATGTTTCCTAATCTCTGACTAATTTCTAACTCACAATCTAAGTAGTGCAAAATAGGTAACACAAAATTGCCATTATAAGCATTTTTCTGCAGCAAGAACATTGAGAGCAAAAGAGAGTAGAAATAATCAGACCTTAGATTCCTTCACAGATTATTTGGATTTGGATTGGATCAATTGGCATAATGGCTAGTGTAGATTATAAAAACATATTACATAATTTTTCATATTCTGTAACTTACAAATAACAAAATTGTATGCGCTGTTTGCTCTTAAGGAATGATTTGCACACTAATTTCATCTTCAAATTCAGTTTTCAAGCAATTTTTCTGGATTATCCTCCCATAACAGCCAGGGAGCAATGCTAGATAAAGCATCAGATAGAGAAACTGCTGCTCTGGCAAAGGAATGACCAGATAGGCATGAAAAGTATTCATATAATCACAGTGATCATGGATTTGTGCCTAGACTGGGATGCACTTTTCATTTGCAAGCAGGCAACTAGCTGTGTGTGTGCAAAAGAAGAAGGCATTTCCATACATATTTGGATACTGACAATCAAACCCTGGTTATGCAACCTTTTTCCCTACCTACCTGAGTCAAATTCCTTTACTGTGCCAGGTGGCAGTGAGTGGTTGGAGAGTCAGACCACGGGATCGTTCAAGGGGATGTTTCCAGAACTGCTGAGTATGAGTCTATGGAAGGAGTTCCGGCAACGGACAGAGGTTTCCTGTTGAACAGAAAGAAGAGAGTAAAAAATGGTGATGTGCCTCTCTCCCTGAATTTAACAAGAAGATCCATTCTCAGTGGGCTAACAGTATTATAATCACTATATACATCATGTTGTACATCACATGGCACTGGCATAGATATTACATCTCCCTAGCCTTTCAACCTGTCTGCCTTGGATCAAGCCCCCAGCCTTTAAGAGCTCCTGTGGCTGCATGTTCTTTGGCACTGACTGAACCAGCTTTGACAAACCCTAGGGTCGGGTCTACACCACCACTTACTTTGGTGGAGTGTAGAATAAGCCACCTCCCTGAGTGACATAACTTACACCGACGTAAGAGCCAATGTGGACAGCGCTATGTTGGTAGGAGAACTTCTGCCACCATCATAGCTTCACCAGACACGCTACAGTGGTGCAGCTGCACTAATGTAGCACCTCTAGTGTAGACTAGCCCTGATTTGTTAGGTCTCACATGTCCCTGGATGACAGGGAGGATCTCTATCCCTATTTTACTAAGGCATTTGCTCGATGTCGCACAGCAAATCAGGGGCAGAAACAGAACCCAGGAGTCCTCATTCCCAAGCCTCCTGCGCTAACCATTAGACCGCACTCCTCTTTTCTTGAAAAGTTTTCACAGCCAAATAGGAGCATTTTTTGTTATCAAGGATGTTGGTTGGCACCTGATTTTGTATATAATTTGACTGTACAGCAAGGGCCAGTCACACAATATCCAAGTTATTTCTCTGCTTTCAGAATAGGGCAGCAAACTGTACTACCCCAGGCATGTAACTGTGGGCAAATATAAACTTTTTATGATAACTATTAATTCATGCCAGACTTGATTCCAACTCACAGTATTAAACAAAGAAGACAGACAACTCTGCTCCCATATATTTCATTGTGTATGGCTTGTTCTATTGGTGAGCAGCATATGGCATTGTAGGGATCTACTGATATAATTTTGAAATCGATTAGACAGCACTTTCTATTTTTGTATCTTGAAAAAAATGCTTAGTACAGGTGGGAATTGTCACAAATATAACACATGGGGCGAAACTGTGACTGACTGGGCAAGGAGATTGGGAATGGCAGCTGGGGAGGAAAGAGTGGAAGCCAGTAGGTGTGGGAGGACTGAGATCGGAGGAGGAGCTGGAAGGGGAGGAGCTTGGGACTGAGAACCTGTGGGGGAGAGGAAGGAGGGGAGGAAGCAGGGAGACAGATCTGATGAGGATCTGGGAGACAGGGGAAGAACTGGGACTGGCTGAACACAGAAATTGGGATCAGGAGTCAGGGGGTTGATACTGAGTTTGGATGAGGAGTCTGGGAGAGAGACTGGGACTGGGAACCAGTGTGGGAATAGGAAATGGAGGGTGGGGGTGAATGAAAGCAAGGGTGGGAGATTGACAGAGATTGGATAAGGAGCCGGATGGGGGAACTGTGACTGGCTGGGTAAACAGATGGGGGACAAAGAGCTAGGAGGAAGGAATTAGGAATGGCTGGGTAAAGAGACTGGGACTGGGATGAGAAGTCTGAGGAGCGGATATGGGGACTGACTAGGTGAGCGGAATTGGACTGAGATGAGGCGCAAGGGGTGGAAAAGAGAGATGACCAGGACAGGAATAGGTTGGAGGTCATGTTTATCCATATACCAGTAATATCAGTTACTCCATTAGCTCAAGTGGCAGAGGTCTGTGCTAATGATCTAAAGGTTGCAACCCTGCTGGTGAACCACATGGATGTCACTATGATCCCATATGATAGAATTTCTGTTTTTCATTTTGCTTTTTTAATAACCTACAAAATTACACCCAAAAACCCAACATTAAAATAATATCATTAAAGTTTCAAAGTCAAGCATGCAAAAATTAGGAAATGCCAGAATTAAAGTTGCCTGTGCAACCTTAATTTGGCCCCTTTGTGCATATGCATTATGGTACAGCCTTTAATTATGTACTATTTCTGTCTCATACAGTGCACAGGATGGATCTACTCTGGGGCTGAATCAGGATTGAGTAGTGTAGAAGAGTGCTGTCTGTAGGACTCCTGTCCCATTTGTTGCAAAAGTGGGAAGGTGTGTTGTGAATGAGGCAAGGGAATGCAGAAAGATAAAGGATGGACTCAGAATTAAGGCAGTTGAATGCTGCCCTGGAAAATATGATTCTATCCTTGCCTCTTCCACAGAGTTCCTATGTGATGCCAAGCAAGTCACTTAAACCCAGCTTGGCATAGATGGTCACTAACAGTTTATTTTTCATTTTTGGGGTACCTGACTTAAAACTCAGGTGCTGACGACTTGCAGCTGCAGCTGACATCATTAGGAGCTGTGCTTTAATATATAGAGTATTATGTGATGCCAAGTACTCTGAAAAATCAGGTCTTCAGTGTTTCAGATGGGCACCCAAAATTAGTGGATGGTTTGGATCTTAGTTTCTCTGTGCCTCAGCACCCCAAAAGCAAAATGGGGGCAGTGCCAAACTCTCATCTCACAGGGATGTTGCAAAAATAAATTCATTCACATTTATAAACCTCTCAGCTGCTGTAGAGATGTGTGTCATAGAAACACCAATGGGGAAATTAATAATTCTGTCTTCAGAGCACAGTTTGACTAGTGTGCAGTAAATAAGGCCTAGAACCATACATTGAATAATGAGGATAAGACAAAATACTGACTAGCTGCTCATTAAGTAAGCACTGTCCATCCTGTGCCCTGAATGAGGGCCCTGTGGAAAAATAGTATGTGATCTTGTAACTAAAGACTGTCATAATGCGTACACACAAGGAATGCTGAATTAAGAGTTGCACAGAGAACCTTAATTCTGGCATTTCCTAGCTCTTAAGAGCTTGATTTTGCAACTTTAATAATGTTAATTCAATGCAGTTTTATGTAACATTATATATATACTACTGAAAGCCAAAATGCCCTTTCTACTCACCTGCCACAGTCTGGATGTGCCTAAGTAACTGGAAAATATTTTTATACAGCTAAATGAAGTCCCTCAAGTATTTTGGACAAATTTGTGCACTCCCAGGCTGGTGAGTGTTGTCTGCATTAATCAGTGCACTGACACTTGATCTCAAACAATGCAACTACTGTCAGGCACACACCTTGCTTGATTAAATTGCTTGTGAATACTTAATAAAAGCTAATAGGCTATCTATCACTCAGTGAAAAGTCAATCTGTTTTCCTTTGTGTCTGTTTGCATTTACCATTAGTCCTGATGCTAAAGTTGATCTATCTATATTTTTATAAGGTTGCCCATCGCTTTCCATGAAAATTAAACACACACAAAAAGAAGTTAACACAGTCTTTGCGTATGCAAAATTCCCAATGAGTTCAGTAGAAGTTTTGCTTGTGCCAGGAGGATGGCAGGATTGGGCTTTAAGTGTTGATTATTAACAGGGTCTTAATTTTTAGATTGGTCTGAAACAATCATGCTGATTCTCTAAAACCCAAGATTTATCTGCTTTGCACAATCAAACATTTGAATGACCTCCTGCAAGCATAGATTTTGTCAACAAACTATTCCCTATGTTTGCAGGAGTTTTACTGATACATTTCATCTAGACAGATGTGAAAAGCAGATAATGAGTTGGACATTGTGGTGTTATTATCAATGCATCATTGTTTTTAATTGATTAATCAGATAAGGAGGACTAGGGGTGGTTTTATAATAAATGGTAATTTTCTTCCTCTCTCACATGCATATGTTGTAGGAAGCAATAGACCACAGAAAATGGCTACCCCCTTTGATTTTACTGCAGATCTGGCCACAGGAAATGTTGCACTTTTGGATCAAGCAGGATAAACAGCAGGAGCTTCCTCTTTTTGTGAAATCATCTTTCAGCAGCACCCCTCCCCAGGAAAATAGGTTTTCCACTTTACATAATGTTGCAGCAGCAGTGGTAAGAAGTGGTTTGTTCCTAAGTTTTTCTGGGTAGGTTATGAACTTTACGGCTCTGACCACAGATCAGTTATTTATCATAACAGGAAAGATGAGACCTAAGATATTTCCTAACCTTCTTTGCAGATCACAGAGGAGCAAGCCAACAAACATTAACGCCTCATATTCAACTGACAATGAGTCCTCAGAAATATTTACTCTGCTTTTTGAATATTTGGTTAAATACAACTGTAATTTTAAAAAACATCTAGCAGCAAATCTGTAAGCACAGTTTCCTTCAGTTTCCTATCAGCCCAAAGCAATGAAATACTATCAGTATACTCACTCAAAGATAAGAATGCATGCAGGGGGAAGAAAAAAAGTTTGTTATAAGAGACAAAGAACTAAATTAGTTATTTGCAAATGTGAGATTTTTCACTAAAATGATCTTGGCACCATGCATTTAATGTAGCATGCATATTTCACAGTCTATCCTTACATTAAATAAAAATTCTACACACAAAACTCTCTTTTGAAATGTCCCTGGGTGCAAAGTAACTTTTCTTACCCAATGCAAAATTTCCCTCAATACTGGGAGTTTGGAAACACTGCACTCCAGTGATAGATTTAGTATATTTTTAAGACACAGGAGACAATGAATAACTGCATTAAAGTGTGATCCTAATTTGCAAGGCTATATGACTAAATGCCCATTATTTAGATTGCTCAAGTTACTGTACCACATACCTAAAGTGCAGAGTATTACATACATACGGCCAGATTGCAGCATTTAACCACAGGCCCGCACTGTGCTGGTGCAGAGCTGCACATCCCAGGGGAGGCGTGACAATAGCCACTGGAGTCAGTGTCACATAACAGGGTTACTAACCTCTGTGCCCCTTAGGTGATGGGGCCAGTAAATGAAGTGCAATCTCTTACCAGCACTCCTGTATGTCAGATGTTTAATACTGGAGGGATTGTGCCTCAGAAGCCTAAATCCTTTCCCCTGCTGCCCATCTGGCAGGGCGAGTGCTCACTTTGCCTGCTGTTTCAATATGGTTGTTTCCTACATGGCTGCACCCAGGATGAAAGATGGCAAAGCCTGGCCTGCTGGTCACTGCAAAGTTAATAGGAGAGGGAGGCTCAGTGTTGCAAGCCTTCGGGACCTATGAAGTTACCCTAAAGTATGTGAAGGAAGAACCTTGACATCTGTCTTCAACTAAATGGGGAATCTATTCAGCGGGCACAAGTGAGGCAAAAGTAGGGTGATAGGATAGAAACTGTAAAAAAAACAGGACGGGGGAGGGAGGGGATAATAGGCGCCTATGTAAGAAAAAGTCCTCCAAAAAAGGGACTGTCCCTTTAAAAATGGGGCATCTGGTCACCCTAGGCAAAGGTCACTGGTGTCATTTACAGAAGGGCCTGATCTCAAGGCCACTGAAGTCAATGGAGTCTTTCCATTGACTTCAATGACCTTTGGATCCAACCCCAAGTGAGCTGCTTCTGGGTTCACTCTGAGATTAGCTGGGAGTTTTTGAGTTCACATTAATCTGAACCCCAAGCAAAGGCCAATAGGTATGAACCTCAAACCCACACAAAACAAGCCTGCCAGTTTGAACGTAATGAAACTTGTGCAAAACAAAAATTGGGCGAAGCACAGCCCTAGAGCCGGGTGTAAACCAAGCAATGGCATTGGCATGGCTCTGTACATTAACCTATACGCAGGTTCCTACTGCTATATTTTTTGCTCTATCATGGACTTTGTGCCCTATCCAGGATGGACTTCCCAGCCATTTATTCACTGGGAACATCATCAAGAATAGCGTATGCAATTAGCACTAGATGGGAATCTTTGACTAGACTCCCAACAGATCCAGCAATGCATACCAAATAAGTTCAACATTTGCAGATAAAGAAATGGGCACATTATCAGTCTACTAATAAACTTTGTGCCTCATTCCTTCAGCCAAAGCAAGTCATGCAGGCTGTGTCTTTCTTGCTGTGTTTAGAAATCCATCCGTAATTTTTTTTTAAAGAAGCAACTAAATTTAAATTTACTTATTACTGAGCCTAAATTTTCCCTGCACCAAAGTGTCTGATTTATTTCTAAGCACCTGAAAGCCATCCAGATTAGTTCTTTAAAAGGGAATATATCTTTCCCCATTAACATCTCTCCTTAACTGAGACCCCTCTTTGTAGGGAGCAATGTACCTATAGTATGTGCAGCATTGGCAAAGGAAAGGTAAACTTGTCATTTGAAAAGAATGCGCAATTAAACCTCCAGAGCTGTGGCTAAATTGAAGCGAAAGAGGTGGCGGATGGGGCTTGCCTGGATGCCCCAGGCACTGCTGATGTTCTAAAATATAGCAGCAATCTGCACAGGGAGTTTGGCTATTTCAACAAGGAGTCTCATTTTTGTGCGGTTGCTCTTGTGGAAACTCACCCCACTCTCCTCAGCTTGATTATGCCTCTGTACATACAACATTAATGAATCACAGCTGACATCTCTGGGGCTCTGCCTCTTTGAAGGTATTTGTCTCACCCCCTAAGCTGCCTGGTCAAAGGAAAAAATGAGGATTTAAAGGGCTCCAACACACACGGATATTGCGAGGCATTATTAGTTAATGTGTGTAACTGAAGATAACTATAGTCTAAGTAGTGTTATTGTTATCATTTATGTCATTGTCACTTTTTTGGGGGGTGGGGAGTGTTTTGCTTTTGAGCAGTGCTGAGATGCCACAGTGCTCAGAGGCATAAGGAGGGAGAAAATAAATACACAGCAGGATATAATAAATAAGTCATCCTAGGGATTCCTTCCTTTGGGCTTCCTAATGCCTCCTGTCTACACTGTGTGTCTGTCTTGCTTGGGTTACATTCTGCAGGCCAGAAACTTTCTGTATTTTGTATCTTATACTATGGCAGGTACATTATTGATGAATATTCATTATATGTGTTTACACTGCTCAGGGCAGCAAAGTCTTCGGGCTTTTCTACACTCACAGCGGTGCAGCTGTGCTGCTGTAGCGCATCAGTGAAGCTGACGGGCAGGCTTCTCCCATTGGCGTAGGTAATCCACTTCCCCCAGAAGCTCCCCGTTGACAGCGCTGTCTATACCAGGCGTTAGGTCAGTGTATCTACGTCACTCAGGAGCATGGATTTCCCGCACCCCTGAGCGATGGAATTATACCAACATAAGTTCCTGGTGTCAACCAACCTTCATGTGTGTTTGAAAAACACTTGAGCTCATGAGTGCCCCTAAGTCATTTTTGAAAATGGAATTTTAGGCTCCTAAGTCACTTGGTTGCTTTTGAAAATTTGACCTTTAAAGTAATGTAGGTGGCTACTGCAATCTAAATAATAATAAAGACAAAAATTAAAGCACTACATAGACCCCACGTACTCTGGCCACTAAGAATGCAAGCGTTCGACCACACAGTGCTTTCTTTGATATTACCAATGAACTGCTGAGTTCATGTAAACAAATACTGAGGGGTTAGACTTACAAGATTCTTCTAGTGCTCTAGATTTAGGGACTCAAACACAGCAGATAGGAATCTAAGGGCATATTGAAACAATGAGACTCATTTGTTGTTTTAAACAATCAGAAATCTGATAACATTCAAATAGGCCCAATCTGCAGGAGTGCAGAGGCCCCTTGCTCTCAGTGTGTTTAGGTAGGTTCTTATATTGGTGCCCAGTATCATAATATCCAAGTGGCTGGGGGCTCCACTCCAGTCTGACCAGTCCTGAGCACGATGATTGTGCAGGAGATGGAGTGAATCAATAGGTATCAGAGTGGTAGCCATGTTAGTCTGTATCCACAAAAACAACGAGGAGTCCGGTGGCACCTTAAAGACTGACAGATTTATTTGGGCATAAGCTTTCGTGGGTAAGAAAACCACTTCTTCAGATGCATGGAGTGAACATTACAGATACAGGCATAAATATATATTGGTACATGAAGAGAATGGAGTTACCTTACAAGTGGAGAACTGATGTTGAAGGTCAATTTAGTCAGGGTGGATGTAGTCCATTCCCAATAATTGTAGGTGTAGGCTGACCTCTCCTCCAGTTCCTTTTCCTTAGAGAGGGGAGTCTTTGGCCCAGTGGGTCCCCAACCTTCCTGACAACTCCAGTGCCGAGTAGATTAGGAGGACACTGACCTCAATCATGGTTTTCCTATCAGTAGGATTGGGTGAAATATTTGGGTTGAAACTATTTTTTTATGATGATGATGATTAAAAATGTAGATTTAGGTTGACTGAAACATTTTGCAAATCCATGTTGATTTCACTGAATTATTTCAGTTTAAAATAAACTAAAAAAATTGTGAAAAAAAATCAAAATGGTTCAATTTGACATTTTTGAACTGAAATCGTTCAATTTTTCAGTTCAAAACAACTTTTTCTTTCAAAACTTCCTTCAATTTTATTTTAAATGGTTAAAAAAAGCATGAAACTGAAACAGAGCATTTTGTTTCAGGCTCACACAAAACATATCGTTTGACCCCCAACGATGGGGTGTTTTTTTTTATTTTCCAGAACTGCCACGGAACTAAAAGATTGGTTATTCACATGGCTCCGTCAGTCAGCTCGGGAGAGCTTGCCCCCTAAATATGGACACTGGGGGACTCTACCTCCTCTTGACATCCTTCCCCCCACTCCCCTCTTTTATGTGCTGTGTCTACACTATGAGCTAGCTAGGGGTGTGCTAGCTCCCCTGCTTGGGTACACATAGTCATGGAGCTAGTGTAGCATAGTAGCAGCAGCAGAGGAATAGCTGGGCCATGCCAGGTACAGACCCACCAGTTTCAGGCACGTTTGTACTCGGCATGGCTCAGCCACGCCTCTGCTGCTGCTACCTGTGTTACCACGGCTATTATGCTCGCACAGGCTTTAGGAGATCTAATGTGATATGTGGACATGAGCAGGGGAATCTCAGAGCATCGACAGCCTTACATGCTGGGGGCAGGGCGGGAGGGACAATGGTGGTGGTGGTGATGATGATGATGGTGGGAGAGGAGGACCAGTCTCTGTGGGATTCGCTCCAGGTTCTATGAGCACAGAGCAGGGCTGGGCTGGAGAGCTGTGGTTGGGCTGTGCGTCCAGACAGCAGTGGAGTCAGAAGATGTCTTAAACCTGTATAATATTATTGTGATTACCAGCACTAAAATACATCCCATTTTTGTCTCCTAATAGCTGTGAAAAAAAATCCAGCTATTTTATGATTATTAGGCCCCCAGGAGTTCACGCTGCAAATCACTGACAAGCCCCTGTCATGGAGTACAGATGATTTTTTTGTCCAGCGGTCGAGTTTGGCTGACACTTTTATTATGCTCCTGAGCCAAACAATCAACAGTGTTTTGAGGCCGGATAACTCTCCAGTTGTACATATATATGTGCTTTACGGTACATCTGTAAACAATAGTGAAAGCCTTCACAGGAAATTAGATTTGCTGATTTCAGCTTTGAGACAGCTGGGCAAATTAACTTTATGATTTAGTACTAATCTTTACCTGACAAATTCTTCATTTCTACATTCAAAATGCAGTTAGGGCTTGATCCAATGCCTATTGAAATCAGTGGACAAGTTCCCATTGATTTCAGTAGGCTTTGGAACAGACCCTTAAAACAGTTACTCTAAATTCAAACTTGATTTAAGTGGGTAAAACTTGAGTACCTTTATTGCTATTTAAATGAAGTCTGAATCTGGTCCATTATGAATAGAAACTGTTGGAACTGTTAAATAGGCTTAAATCATTTGTCACAAACTCATCTCTGTTCATAAACCAATTGCAAATTTCTCTAATTTAGGCATTATTTTCTCTAATTTAGGCATTATTCAAATTTATTCAGATTATTTGTGAATTTCTTCAGCAAATAATTCTTGCTCTGTAGATTTCTCATAAAGAATTCACTGAAAATATTCTACAGTTATCAGTCATGCTGTGGTGATGATTAACCTCAGTCATGAGGTGTTGTTTCTGTTGCCTCATTGGATGATTTATTTCAGAGTAGCAGCCGTGTTAGTCTGTATCTGTAAAAAGAAAAGGAGTACTTGTGGCACCTTAGAGACTAACAAATTTATTAGAGTATAAGCTTCCGTGAGCTACAGCTCACTTCATCGGATGCATTCAGGGGAAAATATAGTGGGGAGATTTTATGTACACGATGTTCTCCGTGTACATAAAATCTCCCCACTATATTTTCCCCTGAATGCATCCGATGAAGTGAGCTGTAGCTCACGAAAGCTTATGCTGGATGATTTATGTAACTAAAGAAAATTCACAATCTCAGATTCAAAATTCACACTATCATTGGTTACTTACATGACTTGAAATTTGCTTTCTGGCAATAATCAAACATTCAACCATGTTTTTCCATGAGTAGCCATGCCAAAAAAACCCCTAATTCACTAGAATATTGATGGAACGTAAATACAAAAAAGGCATGAACATTGTCAACAGGAAATTTGTTTTAAAATAAAAACAAATATTGTGAACATTTTTAAATGCAGTGTTCACCCAGCATATAAAGCTGTATAGGGAATCCAATAGAGAGGATTCTTTGTTTCTCAGTTTTTAGGAGTGTTATCTCCATTTGAATTCTCGTCTGCATATTTTAACTCAAATGACCTCTGAGGTATGGCCAGGTAACTTCTCTGAGGTATGCAAGCTGCCGAGATTTGTTGCATCATGCACAGGCCTTTTTCTTTTCCTTTTATGGTTTTTAGTTTCCATTTTAACTCCAGCCTTGTGGATAAAAAAAGCTGTGTAAATAATGAAAGTTTGTTCTCATTAGAAGTTATCTTTTCTATCTTTCCTTATGCAAATAAATCTCCCATTGACAGCACATGAATAGGCATTGTAGAATTGGGCCCTTATAATAACATTAACATAATACTTAACCCTGATCTACACACAAACTTTCATTAAGTTAATTAAATCAGCGCAAACCCCTAGTGGACACACTTAGTTCAGTTTGAGTGACTTATTCAAATGGTTTACCTTTAACCTGTACCTGACTGATTTAAGCTAAACCCAAATAAGCCTGCTTTAAACCTAAATAAGAGAATTCACACAACTGTTTGCACCAGTTTAACTAAATCAGTTTAATAATACACTTTAAGTTAAACAGGTGGAACTTTGCATGCAAACAGTCCTTTTTACAGCTCATTTCACTTTCAAAGCACTGTTCAAATGTAAAAGTTGTTTATATGTATCTTAACATCACACAACCCCTGCATTTTACTCCTAGGGGGAGCTCCCTGATCCTGATTGGTTCATTTGGGCATTACCTCACTACAAACAATAAATTATAACAAATAAGTAACACAGCCTTTAGTGACTTGCCCAGTGCCACAGAAGGCTTCTCCTGGAATTAGCACTCGGGTTCCTGGTTCCAGGCCTGTGATCAGACCACCTCTCTCCCCAAAATATTATATCCAGAAAAGGAGTCAACAGGTGAATAGATAAGTGCTGGTATGATTCTGGTTTGCATAGGGTAATTTAGTGTTTCTGTTATTGTGGGGCAGTCCATTAATTAAATCATTGTATTGAAGGTTTTAAACAGTGTATTGATTAATGTAGATTTTAAATTGGGTAAAAATCCTCGAGCCTGGGAGAGGTGCAAAACAAATCAAAATATAGAAATAATCCAAATGGCCCCAAACTTGGAAAGTCCAGGTTCAAGATCCAATTCCAAATACTAACTTTGCAACTAATAGCTTATCTACACATGGAGTTATTCAGGAACAGCTATTCCTGAATAACTCCATTTGTGGACACTTTTATTGCATAAGAGTGCCTCGTTCCTATTTATCTTAACCCTGTGGGTTCCAAAATAACAGCAGCCACACATGGCATTATTCAGGACTAGCTGTTCCTATATGGCTCCAGGTGTAGTCAAGCCTTCAGACTCACCTCTAACGGAGACTTACTTCCACAGACCAGAGTAAAAGAACATTAGAGAGAACAAAAGCTGGACACAACAAAGAAAGGAACAACAAAATGCTGCACACTGGAATGGATGTCACAGTTTTTATGCAGTGGCATATTTTTCCAGTTTGAGTACTGCATTCTAATACTATTGTAACCAATACAGAGTTCAATAAACATGTTCATCCTCTTGGATCTCCAGAATATTCCAAAATACTACTACTGTACTACGTGCTTCTTCAGCATGACTTGCTGTTCTGCTCTTTCTTTGTACATTGAGATGAGCCACAACAAACATACATAGCCACTTCCCTCTCTACGTAAATCTTTATGGAGTAGTCAAAACTGTAGAAAAATCAATGCTGAGAGAAAAAACCATTCTGCGTGCTGCCCTTTTAAGAAGCAGATGGAATGTTGGATCTTGAAAGCCCCAGAGCATTTGGGAAGTGACCTTAAGAAACCTATGGCAGCAGTCTGAGCTATCTGTTGTGAAGATAGATGCAAAATAAAATAAAATACCAGATTAAACGTTCCATTGAGCACCTGAATCATAAAAACAAATATGGAAATTGAACAGGAAAGTGAACATCTAGATTCTATTATTAAAGAATTGAAAACCAAAGGTGTACTGAGGAAGTGAAAACAGTAGAGGACAAGGGTGCTGGAACTATTTGTATAGTGGGGGTGCTGAGAGCCATTGAACCAAACTGTAAACCCTGTATATGATGGAAACCACTTCAAGTCAGGGAGTGCGGCAGCTCCCCTAGTTCCAGCACCTATGGCGAAGGGAGAAGAAAGAGAAAACTTGATAAATTTTGAAAGCATTCGCTAGGGTACTTACTCATTGCTAAACAGGACTTGCAGTGGAGCAGGTGTTACTTGCACAGTTGTCAAAATATAATGTGGATTTTAACAAGTAATTAATTAATAGTGTTTCTAATGGAGCTACTGCATTCTTATCAGGTAATAATGCAAAGGTGCTATTCTGCACTCATCCCACTATGTTGAGTCAGTTGGTGCTCAGTCAGCTGCTGCTGCCATGATCACAGGGAAGGCTGCTTCTAGAAATATTATTTTTAGTGCAGCAGGAGGAAGGAAAGAAGGCTTGTAGCCAGTAAAAGAGCTATGATGGATTGATTTAGGCTTAAAATAAAGCAACCTGTAAATGTTGTTTAAAGCTGAAAGGAAAAAACACAAAGGATTTAGAAATGGTGGGAAAAGGAAGAAGGAAATTACTGTTGTTTTCTAGGTGTGCTTAGTAATACTTCATGTGTTCTAATGTAGCTAATGTGTAACCCAAGGTGTAGACGAAGGGAAAAATTATTTTCATCCCATCAATGAAATTGCATCATAGTCTTGAAAACACACCAGAATTCCTTCCCAAGAAACATGCACAGGGATTTATTAATTCTCTTCCAGGCTCAGATTATGCTTATGTTCACATGGATCAAACTGGCAGGAACATAATTTCTCATATTGGAGAACACAAGAGAGCTGTAAAATTGGGATTTGTATGGAAAATTCAGCTGGGGAAGAACATGTGAAAATGTGCATATCAACGATCCCTATGACAACTGGAAAGAAAGCTGGATATTAGAAGCAAGCAAAGAAACCAGAGCACATAATGCGTCATCCTGAAAACTTCAGCATCACATGGTGCAGCATGGTTAAAAGATTCTTTGGGCTGCTCTGATTCTGTAAAAGTTAGTGCATCCCGCACTACTTGGGCACATGAGAAAGGGGATGTGTTCATGCTATATGGCTAGAATGTCTGCTGAAAATCTCTTAAAATATTCGATCCCATTTCCCCCCACCACCCCCTGACTCCACCCTTGGCCAGCACCTGGCCCCAAATGCCTTTTCCTTTCATGTTCTTTTAGTCTCACTTTTCTTTCTGGTCCTTCACTGGGTACTTATCTTGCCATACCATCAACATACCATGGCATGCAAGCCACAGGAAAATGCAGAGCCAGAAAACACATTTACTGAGACCTTTCTGGCATATGCAGGTATGCAAGTTATTTCAGACAGGAGCTGAGATACTGCTGCTGGGCAGTGCAGTGAATCAGTATTTGATTTCCCTTACTTCAGTTCTCTTAGGCTAGGGTCAGCCAAAGTACAACCTGCAGCTGCTGTCCTCTTTGATTATTGATGGGGATGATGATTAATATTTTTATATAGCAAAGTAGCTATGCAAGATATTCTACACAAATATAAGAAGACAGGAACCTGAAGCTTTTTACACAGTCCAAGTAAGACACAACACAGTGAACAAAAACATGCAATTGAAGGCTTAATATTGTAAGTTGTATATACATCTTGCTAGCTGGGCAAACTTTGGCTGTTTCTGTGTTAGGCTGTGTGAAAACTACGATTGCATCCTCTGGGCCTTTTCACCAAGCTAAAGTGTCAATGTAATATCAGACACATCCTCTGTCATGAGAACTTAACCCGTCCTTGTAGGTGCATGGACTCGACAGGTTCATTGGACTCCCCTAAACAAGGCTAGCCAAACAATGCTCCAGCAGGCTAATTAGTGGAAAGTTTTAATTAAGATTAACAGCTTTACTTAAATGCATAGAAAAAACACCATATAGCGTTATGCAGCCATCTACTGCCGTGTCATAGCTCCGGAACTATTAAGAGCTTGAGTCTCTACAGCCTGACCTAAAAGACTAAGTCACCTAACTAGGAGCTGTGGAAGAGTCAGTCTCAGTAGCTCGGGCACGGAGCAGGACGTAACATACTGACTAGCAGGTTAAACCCTCAGGAGAAGAAAGCAGAGAACCCCTCTCTCTATTCACTCCCAACCCAGCTGGCCAGCATCAGGAAAGGACTCCGATGTAGCACCCAAGAAAGCACTCAGGAAAGCAGGCCAGCTTCAAAGTATGCCCATGCACCACAACCCCATTGTCTGCCCACTAGGGACCCCAGTCAGAGCCTCAGCCATGCTACAGGGCATATTCAAGGGCAAGAGCTGCTCTCTTCTAATGAAGCACAAAATGCGCCCAACATGCCTTCCCGTGCCCACCCTGGACCGTCTTGCTGTGCCTAGGCAGGATGGCCTAGATCACATACATTTCCAGCACTACTTTGCTCTTACACATGACTTTCAACAGTAAGGGAGGATCTGGGCTAAGTACACTGAAACATCGCTATTATATTTAAGAAAATCCTGCTGTGTTTATAGCATGCCACTGCATACTACACTCTCGATCCATCTACTATATCTACATTCTTATACCATCCCCATCCCCTTTACATCCTAGCACGTACAAGTGTACTTAACAAGTGAAGATATCCACCAGTTTGTAACTAGTCTACTCCCCCCCATTTCTGGCTAAGCAGAATTCAGATTTGAATCAGCTGCTGTTCTGTATTTAGTATCACTCATTCCACTCTCTGAGCTGCTAGGGCATCACATGAATAAGTCAAAACTGTCTGAGAACTTTCACATGGTTATTGCTAGCTACTTTCTTGGTATCACATCTGTCTCATTGCCTCTGTCTGCCTCATCATGACATTGTGTCTGAAACAAAATGGTGAATAAAAATCTCTCTGTCACTCCTTGAATAAACAGCAACAGTTAATTGGCGATTATTTATCTTGCTGATTAGTTTTCATGTAAATCAATTGCAATGCACTTTGAGTAAGTGTGGATTGAAATAAGGGATGAAACGAAAAAAAAAGTCCTCTCTGTAGTGCTCTACTTAGTTGTTCAAATACATTTGTTTGAGAGGCAGCATGAGCTGGTGGATTGATTTGGAAGCCTGGAACTCCTGAGCTCTAATCTGTCGTACCGTTTAATTGCTGTGTGGCAAGTCACCGAGGCTCACTTTTTCAAAAGTGTCTGCTAATTTTGTATGCACAGATTGAAGACACACAGGCCCTGATTTTCAGAGGTGCTGAGAATTTATAGCTCCAGCTGAAAATGGATGGCACCTCTGAAAATGAAGCCCAAAATTTCTCAAGTTGGGAACCCAAAAATGGAGGCATGCAAAGTCAATGGTCACTACTGAAAAAATTTGCCCTTAATCTCTCTGGTTCAGTTCATCTGTCTGTAAAGTGAGGATGATTATAATGTGTATTTATATACAAAACTGAAATTCTTTGGGCTTTGGAGCCGACCTTACACTAGCCAGAGCTGAGAGTAGGAACTGTTGAGACAGCATGCTCACTTAAGTACCAGGACACACAACCTTGTATTGTTCAACAGTAATCCCTTTGGTTGATTTAGGAATTTCATTGCTGGTCTTCATGGTGGCTGACTACAGACAAATCAGGAGACTGGAGAACTGCAGAAGAATGCAACAAATACAAGGACATACTGAGGTATGTGTCATGCCCCAGGGGAAAAAACAAACAGGAGAAAGGAAATATAAATGGCCATAATTAATTTTGCATGTTCAAAGTCCTTCAAAACAAGCAACACTTATCATCAGTGGCCTCAAACACTACTGAAAAAAATCTATTTGGAATTGATTATCAAAAGGGTCATAGATGTATTACTATAGCTTAGAAATCATTTCTAGATTATCACAGATGATAGGGATCAGACAGAGATGAACAACTACTGCACTCAAATGTTACAAAAGAATGGGTAGAACTTTGGCATTTTGAAGAGTTGTCAAACAAGTTATGTCAAAATATTCAGTTCTGGCAATGATGTTTCAGCAAAATTCTTCCCTTACAGCAAGAGCCTTAGAGTCAGCTATATTTATTGGAAAGGGTGCAAAATAGATGCCTCCTGGTATGCTAGCAAAGAAAGGGCACTGAATAATGAGCTGGCATGGAGAGACACATTTTTAATTCCATGATCTTTATTGGCTGGCTGGAGGCCCAAAATTTTTTGCAAATCATGATTTTTCCTAGGGGAATATCTCTGTCTGGCTAGTTTGTTTGTTTGTATGTACATTTGGTAACTAGGTCATAAGCTTTATAGCACTGACTGTCTCTAAACTGTTACTTGGCTCTGATTTTCCAGCCATGGTATTGAGACTTTTTTGCAATATTGTTAATAATAGAAATGTACTTTGTTTTAGTTTAAACTAATTATAGACTTGTCAAATGCAGTATTTCATGTGTATGGGTAAAAGTTAACTGTAAAATCTAACGGTTAAATTCTGCCCTCAGTTACCATGATTTCACTGGAGTTTTTTGAGGTTAAATGAGGTCAGAATTTGTCCCTAGTACTGTTTTAGCCACGTAGTTAAGCAAAAATATCTGTTAGTTGATGTCACACTATAGTAGCATGAATTTATTTATGAAATTATACAGCCTTTTGTAATTACACTGCTATCTCCCGACCTGAATATTTCCAAGCCTTAAATGAGACTTTTTCTGCAGGTAAAACAAATTCAAAGTTGCAAAATGTGCATCACCTAATATCTGAAATTGAGCTATTTGAATGCTGCAAAAACCAGTGTCTGAATGTTTTTGCAAATTCTGAACAGTTCTCAGTTTGCTCAGGTTCAAGCCCCTTATATTTGCTATCTGAAAACACGTGCACAAAAGAGTCTTTTCAGGTATTTTGAGGGAATAGCTATTCTTTGCACCTATAGCAGCATTGACTTGCTAACAAGTTTGTTTGTACAGCCAGCTAAAGTAGTCTCTATTTATCATCGGTCAGTCAACATTGTCCTGTTGAAATTGTTTCTTACGCAATCAGGGAGCAGAAATGACACCATGAAATTTAGGTGACAAATACTTAATAGGAAAAATGAACAGTTCACCAACAATCTACAGGCTGATGACTATCCATCTGGTCTTTTTGGAGAATATTTACAAATAACAATTACATCTGCAGAAATCAGGATTGGTTTTTAAAATGACAAACAGAAAAAAGGGCTAAATTTGTTACATAAGTTATTTGCAGTTAAAAATGTAGTAGAGCCATCCATATGAAGTTTTAAGTATAATTTCCAGCACTCAAACTGGGAAAGAAAAAAGAGGTGGTAAAGGAAGCAGGAGTGCCATACAGGGAACAAAAGTGTTCACCTCAAATATATACTGGAAAAAGAAAAGACAATAACAACAACATTAGTATCAACAACAAGGAAGCCCCTATGAGTGCTGTGTCATCATCACCATTGCTTTAGATATCAGTGTATATTTGTGATAATTATTTTGTTCAGCTTCCAAATTGAACTTCCACTCATCAGATTGTCATTTTTCATCTTCTTGAGACTGAAATTTGGCTGAGGAAAGATAGTGAGTGAGGGTTTTTATTGTTTTTGGTTTGGGGGGGTTGTTTGTATTTGATAGAGAGATTATTATTTTTTTAAAATTGATTTGGTCGTTTCAAATTGGACAAGATAAAGCACTGGGAGTATGTTAAAAAGAACAGTGCTGATAGTATGTATATTAAACCATTTTAAATGCAAAGCCTTGTAACACTACTTTGGACACATCATAGGTTAAAAGAGTTCAAATTATGTGCATTAGTGTGATGTTTGTGTAGTATTAGCTCAATTTTAATGCTCACGTGAGTAGCTTTATGCACGTAAGCAGGTTCATCAAGTTCAATGGTACTGCTCACGTGTGTGCTTTCTGGATTGTGGCCTTAATTTTTTAACATTCATTTTGTAATCCATATAATTTACCAGACACAAAGATGAAAAGAATACATAATATACAGTTATATCTATATTTCCTGCTGTGCTTCTTTGAAACTAACGCAATTACAGAGCTATTTTGATGAAGACACTTTTGCTGACTCCTTCACATAAGAGAAGTTACTGGCGGGCTCTTATCTCCTTAATCACGAGAGTGTTCCTGGAAACAGGACAGTACGTGGCTACTGATAACGCATCGTGGAATCTGCTGCACCTGCTTGGCTGCAGTATCCGTCCTGGTGGTCACATGTATCTTATGGTGATAAGAGATAGTCATTTTTGTCCCTGTACAAATCAACACACTCTGTCCCACAGAGCAGAAGTGGTAGCAGTGGCGGTTTCGATCTGATCAACCAAAATTAAAAGCTTTTAAGAGCTTATTTCGAGTTAGACTTGTTTAGAAATCAATTGACATGACAAAAAAATCATATAAAGCCCATGAATACTAAAAGTTTCTCAGAATATATTTTCTATAGACAAAAATGATATTTACAATGCACCCTGCAGGAGTTATTTATAGATAATTATTGCCTATATTCATTTTATTATTAAGAATCCAGAATTTATTGTTTTTCTTTTTAATTGTCTAAAATGGATCTTGGTTCATGAAGAAGTTATTTAATGTATTTAGCTTCATTCGATTTTTACTGGGAAATATTTTACTCAGCTCTAGATATTATTATTTTATAGCACCCAAAGGTGAGCAAGTGTAACCCACTGGTCACTGCAAAATATGGCCCCCTCTCTGCCTGACCCACACCAGATGTGAGTCTGTTGAAGCCACTACTTACAGAGCTCTTTAGTTCAAATTATAGCAGCTCATGCTTTTAATTCTGGTTCAGTCTCAGTGCCAGCCATCACACTAGGCACTACACAAAACAGACAAAGATGTGGGGTATCCTCCCCAGTATTAATCATCTTAGAGCTACTAATTACAATGTACTCACAATCTTGCCCCAAGGAGCTTACAAACTAAGGCCCCAATCCTGTAAAGACTTCACGGTCTGTTTGCATGGTCACATCAGGGCCCTACCTCAGATAGAACAGGAGTCCGGTGAAGAAGGATGGGTGCTAAGAATTTACTCCCTGAAGTCTAGTGCACAGCATGAGGAAAGGAAGCTTGTGTTTTGGTTCTTTGTTGTTTTAGTTAATGAAACAAACAAATATGGTTAATATGTGGTAGCCATTGGGGTACAGGCGAGACTAGCTCAGGAAGGACATTCCATGGAGACATAGGGAAGAAAGTGCATTGATGATTGTGGGAGAAACAGACAAGCAAGGCATAGAGGGGTTTGCATAATTGCTTCTTGTTGGTCAAACGTCACAACCCTGGCAGGACCTTTAGCACACTGTAATATGCCACTAATTTCCCAAAAACTTAGGCATACTGTGACTTGTCCTTGTAAATCTGGGTAAAGGAGGTCAAATCCTGAAATGTGCTCTTGTTCTTCTCAGAAAGTTGTCACCCTGAAGGAACTAAGAAGGAAGCTCCTCTTTGTTCGAACATTTATTTTCTGCATTGCTGTTATATTTTTAACAGCTTGCAACAGAAACACATTATCACATGACTATCTAAAGCAAATAGTACATTGTGGTTTTGGGCTTGGACACTTGAATGTGTAATTTCACAGCAGCAAGTACTCTTCCTACTGTGGGCTACTTCTGGTAACTCCTCCCTTCTCGTAAGAAATAAGGAAAATGGTCACCTGAGACTTGAGAGACAGTGCTTTTTAATAGATATTCTTTACATTCAGGAACAAGAACATCACATACTTGTTTAACAGAAAAATACAGTAGATTATCATTATTATACTAATGGCCTGACCTAGTGGTCAGCATACAGGACTGGGATGTTGGAGATCTGACCCTGGTAGTGGCTGGCTGTATCACCTTGAGCAAGTTGTAACTCTTCCATGCTTCAGTTTCCCCGACTGTGAAAATAAGTGTTTCTGTGGTTTATTCTTGAGCATTTGAGCAACTGATATCCTGCATCTCCAATTTATTAAATGGTTACATCATTTTGACTGCTATGAAAAGTTCACTTAAAATGGTGTTTCAAAATCCATCTCTATGTATTCTACTTTCTGTTCTCAAGATTCTGACTGTGGTTTGGCCCTTGGCATCTGGCTACTGTGGTTTGACTTCAGGCTACTATTGTTGCTGAACACAAGTGCAGGTCTTGCTCATCAGTGGTTACCTGAATGACAGCCTCATCATTAAAACTGTGGGAAAGATAATGGATATATTTTTCAGATTTGCCGCTCATTCAGCCATGAACAGAAAACTCTTGACCAAGGTTCAGGAAAGAACAAAAATGTGCAGTTATTTAGAAACAAAAGCAGAATGCCCTAAATTTACTACATGCTTGGTAATGAGGAAATTTTCCAAACAACAAAGACAATATTTTCATTCCTAGCAAGCACAAGGCTGAGAATGTGGATGCTTTCATCATTTGTACCCATTTGAATGTTACTACCAGTTCAGTCAGTAACTATTTGAAGTGGCCAGCTTCTCAGTAGTAATTATAGCGGGCAAATGATTTCAGTGACAAAATTTTCTTCTTCATGAATTATACATCAGCTGCTTCTGATTTTCTTAGTCATCTTTATTTTTTTGAAACTATTTGATGACGAACCTTAGTAAATAATTATTGGTCTCTTATTTTCCTCTTCTCTTTCTCTTCTCTCATTTTCTCAGTCTGTTGCTACAGCTCCATAAGCAGCTCATTGGTGAGCAATGGAATTGTGACATTATAGGTAAATAAATGGATGTCATAGCTGTGATATCAAAAGTAAGAGGGGCACAGAGACACACAAACAGCAACAGAGATCTAGGCAGAGATTATTACAACTGATAATTAGAGAAATAGGGCCAGATTCTGACTTATGTCACCTTGCAGTGAAATTAGTCCAGCTCTACAATGATGTGATGAAGATCAGAATCTGGCCCATTGCGGTGGTCCTCTATCAACTGAGCTAAAAGATTAACTCTATTAGCTTGTCCAGTAGTAGACTTTTATCTTCAATGTGGACCAGACACCAAAGGAGGCCACAGCACATACTGTAAGCATGTTACATATTTCTCCCTCTCTCCTACCTAAATATCTGACGTTCACAGGAATTCAAGTCACCATTTAGGGGCCAGTTTTGCAATGACTTCCCTAAGCATGGTTTGAACCTGGGACCTTCAAACACTAAAAGTATGGACTGCTACCACGTGAGCTAAAGAAAGACTGCCAATGAATGCAGTAAATGATTGCAGCCTACCATATTGCTCAGATGGCAAGAAGCTTGGGAAACAAACAGGGAGAACTGGAAGTCCTGGCACAGTCAAGGAATTATGATGTGATTGGAGTAACAGAGACTTGATAGGATAACTCACATGACTGGAGTACTGTCATGGATGGATATAAACTGTTCAGGAAGGACAGGCAGGGCAGAAAAGGTGGGGAAGTTGCATTGTATGTAAGAGAGCAGTATGACTGCTCAGAGTTCCGGTATGAAACTGAGTGTCTCTGGATTAAGTTTAGAAGTGTGAGAAACAAGAGTGATGTTGTGGTGGGAGTCTGCTATAGACCACCAGACGAGGGGGATGAGGTGGACTTTCTTCCAGCAACTAACAGAAGTTACTAGATCACAGGCCCTGGTTCTTACGGGAGACTTCAATCACCCTGGTATCTTCTGGGAGAGCAATACAGCGGTGCACAGACAATCCAGGAAGTTTTTGGAAAGTGTAGGGGACAATTTCCTGGTGCAAGTGCTGGAGGAACCAACTCGGGGCAAAGCTCTTCTTGACCTGCTGCTCACAAACCGGGAAGAATTAGTAGGGGAAGCAAAAGTGGATGGGAACCTGGGAGGCAGTGACCATGAGATAGTCGAGTTCAGGATCCTGACACAAGGAAGAAAGGAGAGCAGCAGAATACAGACCTTGGACTTCAGAAAAGCAGACTTTGACTCCCTCAGGGAACTGATGGGCAGGATCCCCTGGGAGAATAACATGAGGGGGAAAGGAGTCCAGGAAAGCTGGCTGTATTTTAAAGAATCCTTATTGAGGTTGCAGGAACAAACCATCCCGATGCGTAGAAAGAATAGTAAATATGGCAGGCGACCAGCTTGGCTTAACAGTGAAATCCTTGCTGATCTTAAACACAAAAAAGAAGCTTACAAGAAGTGGAAGATTGGACAAATGACCAGGGAGGAGTATAAAAATATTGCTCAGGCGTGCACGAGTGAAATGAGGAAGGCCAAATCACACTTGGAGTTGCAACTAGCAAGAGATGTTAAGAGTAACAAGAAGGGTTTCTTCAGGTATGTTAGCAACAAGAAGAAAGTCAAGGAAAGTGTGGGCCCCTTACTGAATGAGGGAGGCAACCTAGTGACAGAGGATGTGGAAAAAGCTAATGTACTCAATGCTTTTTTTGCCTCTGTCTTCACGAACAAGGTCAGCTCCCAGACTGCCGCACTGGGCACCACAGTGTGGGGAGGAGGTGACCAGCCCTCTGTGGAGAAAGAAGTGGTTCGGGACTATTTAGAAAAGCTGGACGAGCACAAGTCCATGGGACCGGATGTGCTGCATCCGAGGGTGCTAAAGTAGTTGGTGGATGTGATTGCAGAGCAATTGGCCATTATCTTTGAAAACTCATGGTGATTGGGGAAATCCCGGATGACTGGAAAAAGGCTAACGTAGTGCCCATCTTTAAAAAAGGAAGGAGGAGGATCTGGGGAACTACAGACCAGTCAGTCCCTGGAAAAATCATGGAGCAGGTCCTCAAGGAATCAATTCTGAAGCACTTAGAGGAGAGGAAAGTGATCAGGAACAGTCAGCATGAATTCACCAAGGGCAAGTCATGCCTGACTAACCTAATTGCCTTCTATGACGAGATAACTGGCTCTGTGGATGGGGGAAAGCAGTGGATGTGTTATTCCTTGACTTTAGCAAAGCTTTTGATACGGTCTCCCACAGTATCCTTGCCAGCAAGTTAATGTAGCATGGGCTGGATGAATTGACTATAAGGTGGGTAGAAAGCTGGCTAGATCATCGGGCTCAACGGGTAGTGATCAATGGCTCCATGTCTAGTTGGCAGCCGGTATCAAGCAGAGTGCCCCAAGGGGCAATCCTCGGGCCAGTTTTGTTCAGTATCTTCATTAATGATCTGGAGGATGGCATGGACTGCATCCTCAGCAAGTTTGCAGATGACACTAAACTGGGAGGAGTGTAGATAAGCTGGAGGGTAGGGATAGAATACAGAGGGACCTAGACAAATTAGAGGATTGTGCCAAAAGAAATCTGATGAGGTTCAACAAGTGCAGAGTCCTGCACTTAGGACGGAAGAATCCCATCCACTGCTACAGACTAGGGACCAAATGGCTAGGCAGCAGTTCTGCAGAAAAGGACCTAGGGGTTACGGAAGCTGGATATGAGTCAATAGTGTGCCCTTGATGCCAAGAAGGCTAATGACATTTTGGGCTGTATAAGTAGGGGCATTGCCAGCAGATCGAGGGATGTGATCATTCCCCTCTATTCGACATTGAGGCCTCATCTGTAGTACTGTGCCAGTTTTGGGCCCCACACTACAAGAAGGATGTGAAAACATTGGAAAGCGTCCAGCGGAGGGCAACAAAAATTATTAGGGGGCTGGAGCACATGACCTCCGAGGAGAGGCTGAGGGAACTGGGATTGTTGAGTGTGCAGAAGAGAAGAATGAGGGGGGATTTGATAGCTGCTTTCAACTACCTGAAAGGGGGTTCCAAAGAAGATGGATCTAGACTGTTCTCAGGGGTAGCAGAAGACAGAACAAGGAGTAATGGTCTCAAGTTGCAGTGGGGGAGGTTTAGGTTGGATGTTAGGAAAAACTTTTTCACTAGGAGGGTGGTGAAGCACTGGAATGGGTTACCTAGGGAGGTGGTGGAATCTCCTTCCTTTGAGGTTTTTAAGGTCAGGCTTGACAAAGCCCTGGCTGGGATGATTTAGTTGGGGATTGGTCCTGCTTTGAGCAGGGGGTTGGACTATATGACCTCCTGAGGTCCCTTCCAACCCTGATATTCTATGATTCTATGAAGATGATAGAAAGGGACACACACCCTGCAATTATGTTCCATATGCAAATAAAGGCCTGCAGTATCAGCACTTGCATGGGTGTAGAGAGAGATTAAAATCACTGTTTTCTATGATTTTGTGATAGAGCTTTTGCCTTACTAAACCTTACAAATCCTGTTAATGTTTATCAACCAGCATTATCTCCTGTTGCATATAATATGACTATCTCCAATATAACTGATGAAATACTATCATTGTCTTACAGATATGCATTCCTACATTACAGCTATCACAATCAATCTATTTGCAATGCAGTGTGAAATTTAAGGAACTGCAAATAATTACTTGAAAGTATTGTGTGAAAGTAATAGTGAAAAAAATGGTTTCTGCAGTTAATTGAAGTAAAAAAAAAAAAAAAAGGAACATAACAAACCTATATGACTTCCATTATTTGTATACTTCTCTTACTGACATTCAAAAAGTGTCTTCCAGTAAAATCTGGTCAACCAAATGACTCATCTGACATCTGAAGTGACTATGGACAACTTCTTAGTTACATGCACTCCTTGGAGTGCTTGTGTCCAAGGGTGGAGCAGAAAAAAGAAGAACTGAAAATGGCTGACAGTAAAGATGGCTACTTTGTACTTCCTTATTTATACTAAAATAAAATACAAAACATCATTAACCATTTTATGCTTTAAATTATGGTCCCCACAGACACTGCAAGGACCATTAAAAACCAGGCCCCATATTTTTAAAAAGTGCATCTGCCTCATCTGTACACACAAAACACCCTAAATTGGGATTGCAAACACACAAAGAGATGTTTATGTAGAAAACCTCAATTTACATGCATGTATCTGATATTATACAAATAAAATGCCATGTACACTTAAAAATGGGTCTGTAGATTTAACTCCACATCATTTACATTTCCCACACTCTTTAGAATATTTCCAATATTAAGTATAGGAAAGAATGCAATTATTGAGGTAAATGTAAATACTGTGGTGTAGTAAAACTCCAGGCCATTATTGTCAAAAGTGACTTGTGATTTTGGGTGGCTCTATTTTCAGGTGCCCCATATGAGACATACAAAAGGGGCCTGATTTTAAGAAAACACTGAGCACTCTCCATTGGAAATCAAACACTTTTAATCTGTCTTACATTGAGCACCCAAAAATTGAGCCACCTAAAATCATTAAAAAGAAAAGCAGTACTTGTGGCACCTTCAAGACTAACAAATTTATTTGAGCATAAGCTTTCGTGAGCTACAGCTCACTTCATTGGATTCAGTGAATGCATCCGATGAAGTGAGCTGTAGCTCACGAAAGCTTATGCTCAAATAAATTTGTTAGTCTCTAAGGTGCCACAAGTACTGCTTTTCTTTTTGCGAATACAGACTAACACGGCTGCTACTCTGAAACCTAAACTCATTAGTCACTCTTGAAAATCTTGACCTGGCCAGTTCTCATTGGCGACCACAGTATGTAGCCATCTGTATACGTCTAGAATTTAAAGACCACCCCCCCCCAAAAAAAAAGAAGAAGAAGAAGAAGAAGAAGAATGCAAGAATAGAGTTGATTGGGCAATATTTAAGTGAAACTATTTTTAAATATAGACAGTGACTGTGAAAAAAAAGTCTGAACTTAGAAACAGCATGGCTTTCATAGAGGACAAAACTGAAGATCCCATATATCACAGCGGATCAGACATCAGAATCATTGATATTCCAAAGGAAAAAATTGAAATGCCATCTCTTTTTGTGCAGCAGATATTTAAATGGTATTTTAAAATGTGAAGTGGAAGCTGCTATCTTTGAACTTGCGCAAGATTACTCTGCCCCCTTCAGCAAAACCTAATGATAATGAGCCTCCCACATACCACCATTGTGAGGATTCTCCAATTTCTAGATAAGGCACCAAATTCTATTTTCAATTGCTTTTTCTCCTTGGGCTAAATTCTACCCTCACATATGATCATGAAACCCCACTGACATCATGGTTGTAAATGAGGTTAGAATTTAAATCCCAAAGAGAAAAAGCAAAAAGAGACAGAAATTAGAATTTCAGAGTCTACACAGTTATAGCCTTGATTTAAATGCTGAAACTTTGAAATGCCAGAGAGAATGGAATAAATATATGGAGCAGCTTATTAAACAGGGATTGTTGACCTCTGTGTGGCATCCATCCAAACTGAACTTCCTGCAGAATCTGAGGAAGAAATACCTCAGTCCACTATTCCTCAAGAAATCACTGTGATCATCAGAGATCATCATTCTCTATTTACCCCATCGAAACAAAAATTCTCCCTTCAGAAGTCCCAGGAGAAAATATTCCCATTAGCAGAGTCCCAGGAGAAAATTCTGGACTAGTGCTTGGATCTTGGAGTGTACTAATGGGCCAAATTCACTTTGCCTTACTCCTCACAGAAGCACATATGCACAGTAAAACAATCAGGATTTGATTCTCTCAGAGGATAATATCTCTGCAATTACCATAAAGGCTACATTAATAGTGTAAATATTATCTGGTTAACTCAGGTTTCTATTGGGTTTGAGGCCTCCTGAAACCCATTCTAGAACTGAGGCCTCTGTTGTGCCATTGGATGCCACAGAACATATCAAGGGAGGCCAACACCTAGCAGACACACATAATACACAAATTGGGGGAGAGTACAGAAGGGAAGACAGGTGGTGAGGTTTGGTGGAAAGAGTTAGGGAGGAAATGGATAGTGAGGGTGCATGGATGACCCAGGGAATGGAAAGAGATGAGGAGGCTTCTATGTTGACTCCAGGGAAGGTCATAAAGCTAATAAATATTCTCCACTAAATATGCTTAGAACGAGCTCTCTTCCCACCGCAGCCCCGGAGAAGCCTGCACCCCAAACCCCTCATCCCCGGTCCCACCCCAGAGCCCGCACCCTCAGCTGGAGCCATCACCCCCTCCCCACACACACCAATCCTCTGCCCCAGCCCTGATCCCCTTCCTGCACCCTGAATCCCTCATCCCCGGTCCCACCCCAGAGCCCACACCCTCAGCCAGAACCCTCACCCCCCATCCGCCCCAGCCCTCTGCCAAAGCCCTGAGCCCCCTCCCATACTCCAATCCCCTCTGCTCTACCCCCGCCATACATGACATCCATACTGGTGCACATACAAAATTCATTCCACCAATGGATATAAAAAATTAGAGGCAACATTGGGGAACCACTTTGGGGTCCTGACCCACAGTTTGAGAACCACTGCACTAGAAGATTATCTTGACACTGATTGTGTACAATGCTACAATCACTGATATGGTACCTCCGTGTTTTTACTATATCACTATAAATTATACAGTATTATAGAATACTCCACTCATTCTAAGGGGAAACTTGAAATTATTATTTCCAGTTTATTTATATCTATAATCTACCAGGGAAAGGGACACAGAATGGCTGCCCAGCTGCTTCACAGTCAGGATCCAAAGCCTCATCTATAGACAAAGTTTGCACTGGTTTAATTAAAATCAATTTAAGAACCGATTTGGTTAAAATGGCAAAACCCTTGTATGGATGCTCTTAAACTGATTTAAGATTTAGCTTACTTTGGTTTCCTACTGAATTAAGCTAAATTGATACAGGCTGAATGAAAAAAGAAAAGGAGTACTTGTGGCACCTTAGAGACTAACCAATTTATTTGAGCATAAGCTACAGCTCACTTCATCGGATGCATACTGTGGAAACTGCAGAAGACATTATATACACAGAGACCATGAAACAATACCTCCTCCCACCCCAGTCTCCTGCTGATAATAGCTTATCTAAAGTGATCACTCTCCTTACAATGTGTATGATAATCAAGTTGGGCCATTTCCAGCACAAATCCAGGTTTTCTCACCCCCCCCCCCACCTTTTTCCAAAAACCACACACACAAACTCACTCTCCTGCTGGTAATAGCTTATCCAAAGTGACCACTCTCCCTACAATGTGCATGATAATAGGGAGAGTGGTCACTTTGGATAAGCTATTACCAGCAGGAGAGTGAGTTTGTGTGTGTGGTTTTTGGAAAAAGGGGGCGGAGGGTGAGAAAACCTGGATTTGTGCTGGAAATGGCCCACTTTGATTATCATACACATTGTAAAGAGAGTGGTCACTTTAGATAAGCTATTACCAGCAGGCGAGTGGGGTGGGAGGAGGTATTCTTTCATGGTCTCTGTGTATATAATGTCTTCTGCAGTTTCCACAGTATGCATCCGATGAAGTGAGCTGTAGCTCACGAAAGCTTATGCTCAAATAAATTGGTTAGTCTCTAAGGTGCCACAAGTCCTCCTTTTCTTTTTGCGAATACAGACTAACACGGCTGTTAGTCTAAAGGCTGAATGAAAAGTATCCACATGGGGGTTTGCCAGAGAGCAGCAGTAGCCTCCATGCCACCACTTGTGATACGCTGAGAAGTGGAGCCCTGAGGATTAGAGAGCTAAGTGTAATCTCTCACGTAGCTGCCACGTTTTTTGACGTTCTATGTGCGACATTTCATCCACATTATTTAATGACCCAGTTTACATATTTTCGAATAATTTTCCTGGGACCATCTGTAAATGGTCAATATACCCTTCCCAAGTAGTGCAGGAATAGCACATGGAGCTGCACAAAATTTGGCAGCTCTGAGGCTTGCACAGCTAAGGATGTGGGAGGTTGTCTAGGAATGCTGGGTTTGGTGAGGGGAGCTGGGACATGCCTGGAATTGCTAGGTGAGGTTGATGAATTCTGGGGATCTTGGATCAGTGGGTACCAGAGAGCATTTAGGTGCTGCCTAAGGGTAGCTTGGCACTGGTGGGTAGGTAGGTGGGTGTGTTCTGGGATGTCTGGAGGTACTGAGGCAGTGCTGTCTGGGAGAGGAGCTAGACGCTGTGGTCTGTCTGAAAAGCAGGAGATCAGGGTCTGGTTAGGGGACATGGGGTCTCTTCTGGGATTTGGAAGCTGCTGCTAGCTGCTTCTTTCCTGCTTGGATCTAGCAAGGGGAGCAGTCTAAGGAGAAGAAGCAAGTCCACCTGGCTACCAGAAGCTTTTTGCAGGTGAAACTACATTTGCCCACAGCTCAGCTGGAAGCATGAGATTCAGGATGAGCCACAAGCAGGCATGATGGCTGCCAAATATATGATACTTGGCAACCATGCTCGTAGGAAACTGCTTGTTGGGAGGAGACCATGATGTTCCCTGCTGCTGCCCCCCACTACCTCTCTCTTGAGAAAGTGTCTCTCTCTTCAGTATGATAGGCCCCCAGCTGGCTGGTTTTGGGGCTGCCAGCTTGCACTGATGTTGGTGTTGTGGACACCTGGCACTCCTGCCACTGTGTATCACTTCCTAGTGACTCCACTGCCATACAGACATTGCCTCTTCAAGTAATGGGGGTTGGGCAGACCAAGTGATTCCACAGCCACTTCTCAGGAGATCTTCTTGACCCATGGGGAGAAAGCATGGCAAGGCCTCAGAACTACGGTTGACTGTTCACCGTCAGTGCAGCAGGGTCAAGATTTTGTCCTGGAGATGTAAACATCATAATATAGCCAAACATTCCCATTAGCAAAGCAAAGACATAATGTGCAATTAAACCTGCTTGTCAACACAGATTAAGCTCATCATGCTGCATAATCCATAATGCAAGCAACATTAAACCCTTTGTTGTTAAGCAATCAGCTGAAGTTCATGTAAGCAATGTGAAGGCATTCATCATTGCCTTGTGCTGCCCTTCTCCAGGGGCCTAGGCAGCACTTTGAGCAGTCAGATGACATGATTATTGGTACAGCTAAGTGAATGTCATTCCTCCTGATTTACCCCAGTATAAGTGAGAGGCCCTTTATCTTCTTCTGTACCCAAAAGACCACATCTCCCAACCTATCTTCTCAAAGGGGATTCTAACACATTGATCCCCAACCACTGCAAACTCCAAATGATTGACCTATAGTTACTGGCCCTGTGGCAAGGGCGGGCGGGAGGGTATCACACTTGTTTCTCAGTTGACAGAAAAGAGAAAAAAAAAACGGAAGCTGACTCAGACAAATCCTTTGATTTACTCACACTCCACTCCCTTAGCTTTGGGGTGCACCAGTCTGCTGGGGAAGGACATAAAATTAAGAGAGGCGTGTACTAGAGGAGAAATGGGGAAATCTTGTTCCCAAAAATTACTGTAAATCCTGCTTCACAAAGATATACTGGCAAGATTGGGAAAGGAGAAGAAGATCATCCTCTCTGTAAGACTGCATATGATAGAGAACAGAAGGTGCAAGTGCTCATTACTAACAAAGGATGGCTCTAATTTATTTATCTCTTCCTGTTGAGCTGCCCAAGACTAAGATTAAAGTTAGTCGGCCCGCTCCCTCCCCTCCTTCCCTATGCTGTATTTTCTGAAAGGACTGATTTGTTTTCATTATGGATACTTTACTTTGCTATAGAGCTGGTGTAACCAGTTCATGCAGCCCCAGTACAGAACTGTATTAAGGGCACAGAGGGGATGGTGACAGAACACACTGCTCTGGCGGGCCTTTGGTAGCTATAGGGAATTGGTTTCCATTTGAACAGCCTCCATGATCTGTAATCTGTACTCTTATATTACTCTCATCTGTGTTGGGGCCAGCGTAAAACCTGATGTAGGATCCAGGAACTGCAATTAATTTGCTTTGGCTTCCAACAGGATCTGGGGACAATTGAGAACCTGGCTATCTATTTTAACTTGAAGCTAACATTTCTTGGACTCTAACATAGGTATAATGAGTTTTCCCTCATGCAAAACAAGACTTCCAGTGTTCCATGTTAAGTAGAAAAGAGCTGGGGAGAGTGTGTGAATTATTGTGATTTCTTTGCTGTTTAGGCAAATTTTAGCTACATGTTTACATAGCTACAACAGGCACTGCCTCAGTGAAGAGCCTATGGAATCAAGACTATGCATAAGTCAAATCTGAAAAGGGCAGTAAAACTACAATATATATTTCTTCCTGTAAGTAATAGTAAATAATCTACCAGGTTAATGATTCACTGATGAGACTCAGTTTAAAAAAAAAAAACCCTAGGGGATGTTTTATCTGTGACCCTTAGTTCAGTTCTTTTAGATACAGAAGAGCAAAGGTTAACTGTAATAGTAAATGTTCACATGACTATAGCTTAAAAGCCATATTCTATACCTTTAGTCAAAATGAAGACAAAACTATTTAACAGTAATAACAGAGTCACAGAAAAGTCCATTGTCTAAAATTATTTATCAGGCATTCCTCAAACTGGAGGGACAGAAGTAGATGGAAACAGAAATGGGACAGAGAGAGAGAAGAAACTTCTTGCTAATGTAAAAACAGTGAAGAGAAGAGGTACATTCTGGAAATGTACACAAACCTCACAGGGGCAAATGACAACCAACATACAGAATATGAGTCACCTAAAAGTAACTGTAAGAATGCAGTCAGGAGGGAGCTAAATGAATTTCCAAACAACAAGGTCCTAAGAGGGCACTGACTTCAATGGGAACTGTGTGTGGTCAGCACTTCCCAAAATCAGGCCTGGAGAAAACAAGAGAATGTTCAGAGAAGCAGGGAGATGGAAAATTCAGGGCAAGTGTTCATAACTATATGTCCAAATCCTGCCCTCAGATGTGCTCACGCAGAGCGTAAAGAGATCAAGAATATGATCCACTAGCTCTTGATACAATATACTAGCACAGAATTAGGAAACATTAAATAAAGCAACATAGAAGGAGCTATGACAGATAAGATTTACACCATCTAGCCAAAAAGGGGGGGGGGGGCAGTCTGTGGTTTTTCTGGTATTGTCTTTTGGAAAACATTGGGGTTTGCTACCCTTTTCAACTTCTGAAGTTCTCACAAACCCTCTAAACCAGGTCCAGGTCTTTATTTATTATGGGAATTGTGAAAGTTTTTTATTTTACATTCTTTTAAGCTCATTCATTTTTTTACCCCAATTATATTGGATAATGTGGTTATGACTAACATAAATATAGTTCCCTTAGAAATCAGGACATGTTTGCCTCAAGATAGCTGTTTTTCTCCTCTTGCCCATATTCCACAGCTGTCCAAATATATTCCCACAATCCTTGGCACCTGCAGCATGTACACGTTGCCACAGATGGTGAGGGAAGAGGTAATGTGCTAGAGGCTTCCCTCCCTTTACACCCAGCCAGAAGGCTGATTCATGCTCCAGTTTACATTTTGACACTGAAAATATATTCTATTTCTGCTACAGACCCTCAGCCTCTCTATCAGTGAAAAGAGCTCTCCATAGTAGTTTATTAAAGTTCCAGTAGCTTGCTGGTTGACTACCAAGGACACATTTAGACTTGATTCAACACTAACAAAAATCCAATTGCAACTCCATGCAAAGAATAAATGATCCTCAGTGATATAATTAATGCAAACTGAGCACCCAAGGCTTCTGATGGTGGTTGTCATTAAAAAGCCAGCATTTGTCATCATTTACCAATCAGACACCTCTGTGATGCCATCTTTTTTCCTAGGCTTAGAATAGGAAATAAATGTGGTTATTGTGTGGTATCTGGCAAATGCTGACCTTTAATGTTGTGTCACTCTGAAACATCAGGTATTGGCTTTCACCACAGGCATAACTAGAAGAACAAACAAACTTATCCAGCATGACAGTTGTATGAATTTAATTTATTGCCAAACAGAGGACCTATCTGGAAGAAGACAATGGTGTAAATACTAGGGACTGGCAAACCAGCAGAGAAAATAAGGCCAACCTGAAACTTCCCGAGAAACGCAAAAGATCAACTGACTTTTTTTTAAAAGTTCTCATCATCTTCACCCTCCTGGTTTCATGTGGCATAGGAAATTGAAGGAACAAAATACTTCAGGAAATACATAGGAAATTGAAGTGTCACCTAGGATAAAGCAGTAATTGGATATCTCACAAGAAAGCCAATTCTCATGAGATTCCCTGGTCCAGGTTCTAGCTCATGAGACTCAGATGAGCAGCTAAACTTTTGGATACTTCTCTGAACAGCTTTCTGAGATTCAATGATCAGTTAGCAAATAAATACAAATTAAGGGTCTGATCTTTCAAACTGTTATTCATGCATACAGTCCTATTAAGTCAATTATTTGTTGGAGTGAACCCTAGAATATAATCCTTAACATCCTACATAATACTTTTAAACACAAACATATACAAATCCTGTATCACAGCACCAAGAAACATTTCCAAAACAGCCTCTGAGTTTGCACCAGCAAACAGCTGCAGCCTCAATTTTATAGGTACATGATAAACTGTGGGTGAAAATGAAAATTTTAGATTTACTAGACAAACCTGGTAGGTAGTCATGTATCATTTGGGCCCACTGTTGATTGTATGTCCATAAAACTAAGCCTCAAGTTTTGCCATAAGATTTGGGGTTCATTTGCACATTAAGTAATGTGAATTTTCCCCCAGTGAAAACTAAGTAGGGACTGAAGATTTGGGCTCAGTGGGGTTTTATTTATTTTGGTGCCTCACTGATGCCAGAAAATTGGCTACATTGTGAGCTTGATCTTGGAGCCCTTGCCCATGTGAGTAATCCCACTGAATTCAGTGTTACTAAGGGTTGCAGGATTAGGTAAGACCTGGCAAGGACTTCTTTGCGGTTGTGGGGGAGCGTGTTGAGGGTGTTAATTTAATTAAACTGTAATTCTATTGATAGAAACAACAGAGTTCATGGTTCTGGGGTGGCTGGGACTGGGTACGGTTGCCTTGTAGTCAACAAATGAGCAATGAATCTATGAATACACTTGTAATATGTATTTTGCAACTTTTCCTAAGAATTCTTATGACATGTAGCTGGTGAGAACTAGTACAGCAAGCAAAGATGCAGGTTGGTACCCACGTCTGAGGGCTGAGTGATTGTTCTTCAGTTTTAAGTGAGAAATTATAACAATATAAAAGCACTTTCTTGACCATTGATCATCTGTATATGACATCTCTGAATGGCTTAGCATCAATGCAACTGATATACCTCTTTTGTATTCATCCTGTCATTACTATATTTTTTTTCATGTCTCTTTGATTTACTCTATATCTCTTGGACAGAGTCTTGAATTGAGGGTTTCCCTATTCAGGTCTGGATTCTGATAACCTTTCTAAAACCAAAATGCACCTTACTCCATGAGTTGTTCCCTCTGAAACCAATTTAACTGCTATCCAAATAGGCCCACTATCCAAATCTGGCCCTTTACTCCTGAGAGCCCAGGAGAAAAGGGTAATCAATGGGAAGACTGATGGAGGAATTCCTAACTTTCTCCTTTTTTCTGCTCATCGGGCTTTTATTTCAAAAGACTTCTGTATTTTTAGAAAATTTACTTAAAAATTCAACCGTCAGCATGTGATACATTGGCATGAAGTGAAAGTTTGCAGCTGCAAATGATCCCGGAAACTTTGCAATACTCAGTGAAGTGCATTATCGTAGTTTTGCAATTAGATTAGCATTTATAAAAGAACTAAACACACTAAGAAATGTTTTCCTTGCAATATGGCTAAGTGATACAAGAATTTAAGTTAACATTGCAGACAGATACGTCACAATACCCCTTGCCATGTGGGAGGCCTCGTCTTGATACATAGTCCTGGTCTCTTTCGCTCACCTCAGAAGTGTAGGGCGTTCTCCCATCAGCATAATTACTCCACCTCCGTGAGAGGCGGAAGCTATGTTGGCGGGAGAGCAAAATAGTGCTGGTGTGGACAGCACTTAGATCTTTTTCACACCCCTGAGCAACGCAAGTTAGATGGATTTAAGCAGTAGTAGAGACCTGCCCTGAGCCTGGAGTGAAGATTAGGAATACCACATACCTCAGCAGCAACCCATGTGGCTGATTAAGGAGCAGTATTCAAATAGCCCACAGTGGGGTCCTTGTCCTGCTCCCATTGAAATCAATAACAAAATTCAGATTGACTTCAGTGAGAACAGAACTGAACCCAAAGCAGGCAACAAGATGTGTGGCACCAGGTGCATAGCAGCCTCAATGGGGGAAGAAATTTAGGGGGAGCTAATTGGAAGGGTCTCTGGCAAGTAGGCTGAGACCCTCTGGAAAAGAACATTCATGAGCAGACTAGCCAAATCTGCTCTCATTAGGAGTCAACTGACTTAAATGGAATTACTCCAAATTTGCCCTGGTGTAACCAAGATCAGCATTTGGCCTGTTTAATACATAAAGGATATTACCTGAAATATCAAAAGGCTGTTGAAGTTCATTAGAAACCAACATACCCCCAACATTCAGTCTGATAAAGCTTCTCAACATCTCTGAACTGTACAAAGTGGGGATCAATTTTTCTACTTTGGGGGAATATTATGGGTTATATTTTGGCAGCAGATCCACAAGCTATACTTCAGAAAAGTGGCTGAAATCGTTATTATCTTGGTTGAAATTTAGAGATGTTGATCTCTGGCTGCTTTCATGCTCCATTTGTGGATTTATGCAGGCTTGACACCACTTCTATATTAGGGAAAAAAGGTCTCCAAAAAGGGATCAATTTTAGCTCAACACACCTCTATTCTGGAGGTGCCGTGTCCTAACACTGGCTGAAATAAAAGCCAGTTCAAACACTGTGGTGAAATAACTGATATGCCTTGGCCACCTCAGATGTGGAGTCATTAAGCTGATGGAAAGAAATATCTCAACTGTAAACTGGGACTGTCTTTTTGTTTTGTGTTTGCATAGCACCTAGCACAATGGGGTCCTGGTCCAGGATGGGGCGCCAAGGTGCTACAACAGCATAAGTAATAATATCTATCTCAGGTTACCTATTGCACCTTTCACCCTCTGCCACCAATTCAGCCACTGTTACTCACAGTGAGTAGTTCTGCACTCAGTGAAAAGTTTCACTGAAGTACTGTTGCTGTGAGTAAGGGTGGCAGAATCAGATGCTGAATGCATATCCACAGATATATCTGTTATGTAATGGTGCCTAAGGCTATGTCTACACTATGGACTTTACAGCGATACACCTGTGCTGCTGTAAGGTGTCCTGTGTTGTCGCTCTGTGGCGGCAGGAGGGAGGTCTCCTTCCAGCATAATTAAACCATCCCAATGAACGGTGCTAGCTACATCAGAGGGTGAGCGTCTCCTGCCAACAAAGCGCTGTCCACACCTACACTTTCATGGGTGAAACTTATGTCAGTCAGGGATGTGTTTTTTCACACTCCTAACCGACAAAAGTTTTGCCAACAGAAGTGCTAGTGTAGACTACTCGTCACATTTGGACCCTAACCTCTTACTCGCACTAAACATAACTTGGGGAGGGTCCAGCACAGTGATTCTGTTATCCTGGGTCTTTGAGAGAGATGCAGTGTTATTGACAAGTACTGTCTGGGATAATTCAGTATCTCTGCTGACACATTGGTCTTCCAGCACAAATATAAATGCACTTCAGAAAATGTTAGTCCAAGTTATGGCAAATTATGTGTAAATTCACAGTGGAGAACAACCGAGGAGCCTGTTCAGTGTTTGGCAGCTGGAACACCACCACCTTGAACCCACAACAGAGGCTTAAATCTGGCTCCTGTAGGATTTAGTAGGTTATGGACTAAGATTTATCTGCAATACTGTTTTTCAGAACATTCATGTCAAAGTAAATTTGCAAGCACAAATGCTATACAACCTGCTTTTGCACCTCCTTTGAATAATTTTAAAGACACTAGGCCAAACCTGAGCTCAGGTGCATTACAACAAAATGAATCTGCAACAATTCCACTGAAATCAATAGAGTTAACTGTGGATTTACAGCAGGGCAGGATTTGGCCTATTGTCATGTATTTTTGAAATGTGACTACTTTTCATACCCTTCCTTCTCCCATGCAGATGCTGACCACAATAAATGCCACAATGATAAAGCTGTTTTTTCTTATTAGCCCATTTTTGTAAACAGTCCTGAATGCCTGAATTTTAGCACAGACCATGATTCTATACATTACAGAACTTATCTATGCATTTTAAGCTGCCATTCTAATTAATAAATCTTTGCTTCTTCAATTAGACTGTATTGTACCGAAGAAAACTACCCATATAGGGCCATAACTTCCACTGTTTGAGCATCCATTCCTTGAATAACTTTGTGAACACCATGGTAGTTTTGGGTGCATAAGTAATGCAGGATCCAGCCCTTAATTGTTTCCATACTTAGTAAACATTAGCTACTGTACTACACACTGCTCAGACTGCTATGATATTCTCCACCTTATGGGAGTATTTTTTGTTTTGTTTTGTTTTCCTCCCCATTTTCTCTGCTTTTACTGAGTTATTGACAGTGAGATATAAAATAGTATAACAAATATTTATTCAGTTTATCCAACAAATAGATCTGACTTGTTAGCCTGAATCAATGTAACAGGTTTTTAAATTATACTTTGAAAGTCTAATTTTAAAACCATTTTAAATCTAATTTATATTAGATTTAGCTTTTGGCAGAAAAAGGCAGTTAACAATTTTGACAAACACATTTTAAATGGCAAAGAACTGAATATTTATTATAGTTTAAACTATTGGATTTTAAATAAACCAATTAAATTGCTTATGTTTTCTTCATAAAAAATAATTGGCAACTTTTTAAAAAACAAAAGATTCTTAACCACAATGTGGAAAAGCTTTCTACAGCTCTGGCTTATAGAGCAGGCACACACAAAAGAAATTCTTGCTTCTAAACCACATACTCACAAATGTTTTACTTTGTTCCCATACCCAGATACTAGCATTGCTCTGAAACAATGATGAGCTGATAGAGCATTCTAAGTACAGATATGCAAATGAGTAAACAAAGAATAAAGCTTTCCTTCAGCATTTCTGAACCAGCGTTGTCACAATAAGTAGTTCGGGCTGGTTGTCATCTAAGATCTGGATATCAAAATGGAAGGTGTGTAGGCATCTTGCCTTCCAGCGCACAATGGAACCCTCTAGAGCTGGAAAGGAAAATGGGTTTTTTGCTATTAAAAAAATTTCAGCAAAAACAGTGTATCTAAATTTTCTATCAAAAATTGGTTTTGGTTTTTTGTTGTTTGGTTTTTGCAAATAAACAGCCAAAAACTGAAATTTTTTGATTCAGAAATGTTTCCATATTGGCTCATGGTAGAGGTAGTTCGGTTACCTCATTAGGTTCTCCTCTATAGGCCAGGCTCCCTGGTCAGACCACATCTCCCATGGTGCACCAAGGTTTGCCCTAATGATTAGGGAAGATAATTACATCACGGGTGCCCTTAGTTATGTTGCACTGGAGGAGATGTCGCCCAGCTGGGAAGCCTGAGCCATAGAGAAGAGTGGAAGCAGCTATCTCTTATGTTATTATATGAAAAATAATCACTTTGAAATCTTGGAGTCAATAATTAGGACCACTTTTAACAGCTGTTCATGCCATTAGAAATTGATGCCCCAATCCTGCAAAGAGAACCACATAGAGGGACCTCCACTGAAGTCAATACCAAGGTCTGTTCACATGGTTCTCTTTGCACGATCAAGGTGTAAGAGTTTAAATTCATTTCCCTTGTTTAATTACAACTAGTGGAGACAATTGTGTTGGGGAAAATTGTCCAGCTGTATCCTTTGGAACCCTAACTCTGGGTCTCAGAAAAATGCAGTTTCTGGTGGACATTTCAGGGGGAAAGGCACACTGCAGACAGCTACTCTCTCACAGTCAGATTCCTGCACTTATCCTCCAACATCTCACTGACAGGCACACTCAATGCCACTCTTAACAAGCTTCTATTGATTGTCCCCTCAGCACAACTGCTGCTGACAAATAAGTGTCACCCTTTTTCTTTCCTGACATTTGTTCTGTCACAATGTTTAATGGTGGTCTGCACATACGTGTGTCACACATGAGGAAGAGAGACAGATGGTCTTGTGGTTATAAAAATTAGAAATCTGAGTTAAATTCCCAGCTCTGCCACACATTCCTGTGAATCCTGGGGGAAGTTATTTAACCTTTCTGTGCTTTGTTTTCCTATCTGTAAAATGAGGATAATGATACTTCCTTTCTCCTACCCTTTTTCTGTCATGTCTATTTTGATTGTCATCAGTTTGGAGCCAGAACGGTCACTTGCAATGTGAATGTACAACACCTAGCACAATAGGGCATCAGTCTTGTTTGGGCCTCTAGATGCTACAGTAATGGAAATAATAAAATAATAATATATACAAGTGTGGGTTAAATCTCCTCAGGATAAAGAAACATTGATATTTGTACAGGGTTTTATTTGTTCATTACTAATGAGTCTAATTTTGACCCATTGCTGTGAAAATTTTTATATGCACTACTTTTTTATATTTGGTAAAGCAGAAACAAAGGGTTAAGGAGAAATAGAGCACTGTAATTGACAAGATGCTTTATATGGTTTGCTTCTTTAATTCCCCCACCCCCACCCCCTAGCCCCATGTTTCAAATTAGAACCATATTGTTCAATTTTTCAAGTGCATTTGCCTGAGGCATTGCAAATTTTTTCACCTACGCACATGTCTTTTTTTCCAGGCATGTACGTGGCTGTTGTGAATGCCATTAGCCTTCATTAAAACTGCTAGATCTTCAAGACAAACAAGCACAGATTACCATTCCTCAGCTGAGAGTGGGTCTATTATGTGAGTAGTCATTCTGAGATTCTACAGTTCAGTCTTGCAAACCCTAAGCTATTGTATGTGCCTTCTTAATGCCTCTCATCATGTTATAATTTCTTCTCTTTTCACTGGGAATCTCTTACCATTTCTAAAAATATCAAAATAGTCTGTCTTGTTAAATATTAGCAAAGCACTATAAATACATACTTTAAATTTTGGAGTATTTGCTCTGTGTAATCTTTAACTAATTCCAAAACTAGGGCTTTTGCTTTAGAAAAAAAGTATTAAAATCTCCAGGCACAATTACAAACTCACAGAAATTTGTTTTCTAGCAACAGATAATGCTGAAATTGTGTTGTGGCATGACAAAAATTCAGCATTGATTTATTTTAAAGAGGCTTTGTCTAAAAACCATCATATTTTGCCCCAAAATGAACAAACACACAAAAGAAAAATTATATTTTTAAGGAACAACCACTCTGTATGTTATTACACTGATTTATTAAAAAACGTGCTTTTCATATTGATGGCAATATCTGTATTTCTTCAGGCTGTGGCTTTTAGCTTCCATACATGACTGAATTCTCAGTTAAGTCCTTACATTATTTGCTCGATAGCCTAAAAGCTTCAAACAAAGCTACTTAATGACAAGAAAGTATGTCTATGGGCTTGTCTACGCTTAAAACGTTGCAGCTACACTGCTGTAGCGCTTCAGTGAAGATGCTACTATGACGATGGGAGAGCTTCTCCCATCAGCGCAATTAATCCATCTCCACAAGAGGCGATAGCTATGTTGATGAGAGAAGCCCTCCCATTGACATAGCACTCTCTACACCGAGGGTTAGGTTGGTATAACGTAGTTATACGGACGTAAATTTGTACTGTAGACTGGCCTACCTCCCCGAAAGGTAGGGTGACCATACGTCCCATTTTGACTGGGACAGTCCCTTTTTTAAGCTCTGTCCCGGCCATCCAGGATACCCCCCCCCCCCCCCAAATGAAACATTTGTCTCATTTGCTCTAACTGACTTGATCGGTTGGCAAAAGCAAACGTAACACTGACAGACCCTAATCGTCAGCGGGCGGGATTGAACCTGGGACTTCAGGAGCTTAGTGCACGAGCCTCTACTGCATGAGCTAAAAGCCAACTCGCCATTAGCTAAATCTGCAGAGCAAACTCATTAATCTCTCTCTCTCTCGGTGGTCTCAGTGCCACTAGATCGGACAGAATACCACACACAGGAGGTGTGTGGGTTACACAAACAGGACAAATGCCCACTTTTGTCAAAAAAGTGGGGTGCAGTGCAGAGGAACGTGTGGAGGGGGACAAGCAGAGATACCAGCCCCCCTCAGGGAGAAGGCAGAGCTGGGGTGGGGAAAGGCAGCATTCCAGCATGGGAGGGGGCAGCGTTTCAGCTACGGGTGACAGCCTTGCGGCGGCGGGTGGGGGTGGCGCAGGGTTCCAAGGACAGGCAACAGCCTCGCGTGGGGGAGGGGAGAGGAGGAAATGTCCCATTTTTTCTATGGAAACTGTGGTCACCGTACAAGAGGTGGTAGCTGTGTGAGAGAATTCTCCGGTCAACCTAGTACTGTCTATACTGTGGGTTAGCTTTGTTTAACCGGGGTGTGGTTTTTTTCACACTAGTGATTTCCTAATGGAGACTAGGCCTGAGTTTCAAAATAGTGCAAATAGCTTCCATTTACACAAGTGAATTCAACTCATTAAAAAATAAGTGCAAAATCAAAAATAATTTCTAGACATTATATAAGGCTAAAAAAAAGTCCCCCAAAGTCTTATGTTTATTGGCCCGTAATGTCTGAGGTTTGGTTCAATGCAATGACTACACAGAATAGATAAGCAGTAGACAGTTTTGCCTGCGCATGCACGCACATACACATAAAACACATTCTTCAAATATAAAAATGCTCAGTCATGGATTTGCTTTCAGATGTTCACTACTGAAACCATGGAAAATGCCTGCTTTTCAGATCCATGGGCTGAGTTTACAGTGCTGGCACTTAGGGCTGGACAGAAAACAATAGTTTCATTTCACAAAAAGTGTCTAAGTTTTGAAATTTGATTTTGTTTCAGTGCAGAATGAAAATGAGACCTCTTGATTTTGGGGCAGGGAGGGAGAGAGAGAGAGAGACCCACTCACCCCAGAATAGGCAAGAGCTTGGTGGTTAGGGTACTCATCTGATGAAGGAGACCCAAGTTCAAGTCACTGCTCCAGATTAGGGGATGGCTCATTCTCCCATCCCCTTCCAAGACCTGAGAAACTTCCCTATGAAATATATTGTCAAAATCAACCTGTTTCTCTGAACCATTTGTTTGATCAAAGTGTTATTTTTAGACAGAAAAAAGTTAAATTGAAAATGTTTCGACCAACTGTACTGGCATCTAGAAAAACAACTTTTGACTTTGGTGCAAATTTGTTATGAAAATTGCAGATGGAGAATAAATATGGAAATGAAAATCAATATGAGCCAGGTATCACCCTTAGCTTCCATTAATGTGCTCAGAAACTTTGAAAATCAGGCACTTATCAACATGCCTGAATATGGACATAGACACCCATTTTTGAAAATCTTGACCTTAGGGTCAAATGCTGCCCACCAGTGGGAAGGACTCCCAGCAGAAATTACAGAGTGGGTCTATTATGAAAGAAGGGAACAGGATTTGTAAAGAAATGCACGGGGTGGTGCATTCTTTGCATATGGCAGAGCTCTCTGCTGGGAGGAGAGAGTTGAGGGTGGAGCAAAGGAAGATTTGGAGCCAGAGGCTTCAACAATGCACACATCCTCTCCACCCTTTCCTGGCAGGTCCTGGAACAGCACTCAGCTTGTTGGGCCAAGGGAAGTGGATTTGGACCTTTTCTAGCACTTTGGCTCAAAGGACTCAAAGCACTTAAAATGCTAATTAGTTCAGCCTCATAACGCCCCTGGGTGGCAGACAAGTACCATTATCCCTCTGTCCTAACTTCCAGTCTCTTCATTTTCTCCCTTTACTGGATATCAGGAAATGAAATGACAAGGCTGCTGTGCAAAGGGCTAGTGCATGAGGAGGCATCCAACTGCTATATTATTATATCCATTACTATATTAGACTATTTTGCAATATAATAGAAATACATTGATTTGTTTGGGGAAAAAAACAGACAAACTGCCATTTTTCTTCACTGGGAGTAAGATTGGGTCTCCATTCTGTAAAGTCATTCTTGAAACTGCTTTGCCCAAAAAAACCTCAGTCTTTCTGTTGCACACTATGCCCTCATTTCATTATTTCCCTTTCCTTCTGGGTCACTTAATTGCTCCACATATTTAATATATATGAAATCAAAAGCTCATTATTTTATGCAGTCAGTAGCCAAAGAAAAAGACATACTAATTTTCTCAGAAGTGATTTCTACTTTAAAAAAATTAGAAGCCTTTTGCTATGAAATGTGGGATTCTCTTCAATTATTAACTGTTATCTGGTAACTTATTATACAAGATAAAATTAAATGACTGTGTAACCTTGGGCCATTCACTAGCAATGGTCATTTCTTGTGGCATTGTTTCATGCTGGATTCCCATTTGCCATAAGTAATTTTTATTAGTTAGATTTTCAGTTTTCACTCGTCCATTGTATTAATGGTCAGTCTAAAGGATCACTGGATATAGGCTCCACTTCCTTTGGATCTACTGGATTTATAATCAGATCCTGGTAGTACTGAATTCAATGGCAAAATTCCTATTTGTTTCTCGATGGAGGCAAAGCAGTTTCTTAGATATCAGATAGAGGGGACTAGAGAAAGTACAGCAATATAATAGTGTAATGATTACTGTAGACAGCACTCCACCAAGAGGGTTGTTGTATGTTTAGCTTAATTCTAAGCTGTCTTGTTTTCATGTTATGTTGTATCTCATGGTTGGGAAGGGATTGGTAGGAAGTTTCATTCCGTCTGTGTGTGCTGGAGTTGTTATTTGCAGTGCCCCAATAAATCCTTTTATTTCCATAAGCGAGTATTACAATATTAATAATTTTCTATGGGTCTCATACCAGATGTTAATGTCTTTCCAAGCAAACTGGAAAATGATGCAGTATCTTGAAGTAATAGATGTAATAGAAGATAAAGGAACCAAAAGAATAAGCAAGACAAAAGATCTTGTCTTAGACAAATCTTTCAAAACACCGGCTGTGTTTTAGCATGATGGAAATGAACAAATATTATTGGTTTATTGATGAGTTTATATAACAGAGAGAAGTTGCTGTAGAAAGGAGTATTGCCAACCACAAGAGATCAAAAATCATGAGTCGGATCCAAAAACCCATGAGATGGCCCAAAAATCATGAAATTTTTAAACCGGGTTTTTTAGTTTGTCTCTTTACTTTTTAACTCCCCTCTACACTTTTGGCTATAAGAAAAGGAGTACTTGTGGCACCTTAGAGACTAACCAATTTATTTGAGCATAAGCTTTCGTGAGCTACAGCTCACTTCATCGGATGCATACCGTGGAAACTGCAGAAGACATTATATACACACAGAGACCATGAAACAATACCTCCTCCCACCCCACTGTCCTGCTGGTAATAGCTTATCTAAAGTGATCATCAAGTTGGGCCATTTCCAGCACAAATCCAGGTTTTCTCATCCTCTGCCCCCCCCCCCCCCACACACACAAACTCACTCTCCTGCTGGTAATAGCCCATCCAAAGTGACCACTCTCTTCACAATGTGTATGATAATCAAGGTGGGCCATTTCCTGCAGATTGAAAAGTCAACCTGTAATGCACACAAAAATGTATTTCTCTCCCTGGCTGTTCAGATAGAGACTCCATTTAACCTCTCCTCATCCCTATGATAGGGGACCTACCATCCATTTCCTATGATTGTCTTGACTCCCCCCTCCCCCACCCACCCACATCTCCTCTGGCTTGCTGCCCCCTGGGCTTCTCCCCTTCCCACCACCAGCACCTCACTGACTCCCCCCTTCTCCTGACACATTTCCCGTCTCCTGCCCCCCAGGCTTCTCTCCCCAGATTTCAAGTAGAGGAGAAGTTCCAGAGCAGTGGGAGGCCCTTAGCCATGTGTCCACAGGGCTGGATGAGCTTCTTGCATCATCACGACAGCTCCTCCTGCAGGCACCAAACTTCTGTGACTTGAGATCAGTTTCCCTGGCTGTTTGGCAGGGACTCGCCCTACCCACCACTACCCCAATCTGGGGACCTGCTATCCAATCCCCTCCATCTCCAACCCCATCACTATCCTCTGCTCCCCAGCCTCCTTTTTGGCCCTACATCGACCTGCACTCCATTTCCCTGAAACCCCTAAAACTGCCTCCTGTTCCCCGCACTGCCTGCTCCCTCTCACTTTCCACATTCACTTCTCACAGTGTCTCTGCTGCTCCTCAGTCCCTGGGTAACCCCCTGAACCATAGAGTGGCAACCATTTTGCTTGTGGGTGTGGCTGCAATCTTATTGAAAATAGTGGGAGGTAGCAGCCAACTTTATTAAGGGCAGCCTCACTTCCACATGCAGATAGACTGTAGGGAACTGGCATCCAGCTTGCTGACTTCAGCTCCAGTAACAGTAATAGCAGGTGGTGGCCATTTTGAAAAAGGAAAATGTTTTGAGTTGGTACCTTACATCATGTTTTCACAGTAAATAGGTAACAAGCCACCCCGAAATTGCTGGAGTTATGATAAAATCCTGAGAGTTGGCAATACTAAGAAAGAGGATCTAGATAATTTTTTAATACAAGGATATTTTAGGAAACTCAGAAGTAGACATTATTTCTCTCTCTCTGGTGTATTCCTACTATTTGAATGTCATAAACGTTCCTGCATACAAACAAGCCTATTGCTCAATATCTGAAAAGGACACCATTCCCAGACAGCAGATTGGCTTGTGATGGTCAGACAGACTTCCTACTAGCATGTGATGAAATAAAATAATCAATTAAACTGCTGCCTGTTTGTCCTTGAAAATTATAAAATGCATATCTAGTCAAACCATCTCTACTACCAGCAAATAAACACGATTTACTTTTAATATAGCTGCAAAGATTGTTGTCTGGATCATGGGAACAAAGGTGCTGCTTTTCTACCGGATTTCATTTAAGGAGTTTTTATTTGCATTTAAATAGTTTACATATCTGTACAATCTTATCAAACTGCCTAACCAGCAGTGTACTTTTAGTTGGCTGAAGAATAAAGAACTGAGGCCAAAGCTGGTGCAACTTGGTGTAGCTTCACTTAAGTCAATGGAGTTATGCCAATTTACACCACCTGAGGATTGGGCCCCAGATGTTTAAAAAAAAAAAAAAAAGATGTTTCCAAAGTCACACTGTGGTCAAGTTTGGTTTGTTAACAGAATTTAACCAAACCTTCTCCCAGCAGCTAGGATTCCTTCTTCAGGACTGTTCGTCCCATACGACATGCTCTAGACCAGTGTTTCTCAAATGCAGCCACCATGGCCGCATGCGGCCGCCAGGGGCTTTTCATGTGGCCACAGCCTCCTGGGTGGTGATAGTGGGGCAGGGGAGCAAATCAGTGACCCCTCCCAGGGCTGCCAGTAGGGGTTGGGCCCTCTCCCCCTCTGAAGACACAAATGCTGGAGGAGCAGGCTGGCGGCGGGGCTCGGGGTTCAGATCTGGGGTGGCAGGCTCCAGCCATGTGGTGGCAGACTCCATCCCCTGGCTGCGGGATTTGAGCCCTGACCCTGGCCCTGGCCCCAGGCTTACTTCCCCCTGCTTCTGGCCCCGGGCTCTGGCCATGTGCTTTGACCCCCAGCTGCAGGATTTTGGACTCCACCCATGGGGCCACGTGATTCAGCCCCAGCCCCCAGCCATGTGGCAGTGACTGCCAGCCCCAAGCTCACCACCTTCCCCATACACACATTGCCCCTGGCCCACCTTGCATTCTCTGGCCCCGGACTCACCAGGCTGTGCAGCTGCAGGGCTCCGGTCCCCGAACTCATCCCCCCCGGCCCCGAGCTGCATCCCTACCCACCTCCGCAGCCAGGGCTTAATTTGTCCCCCAGCTAGCCAGGGCTGAGTAAGTCTGTTGTGAAAAATGATAATTGTATGTTTGTTAATGTCACTTTTCACTGCCTCCCTGCTAGCCAGCAAGTCTGCTGCTGTGAAAAGTGATATTAACAAAATACAAATATCACTTTTCACACAAACAGACTTATTAGCTAGCAAGGCTTTAAAAAATAAGCAACCAAAAAAAGCAAAAGAAACAACAACAAAAAGGGACAAGAACATGCAAAACACATTATTTGTTTCTATGCTGTCTAGGTCCAGTAAAGAACAGATAAAACTGTACATTATTTTTATTATTGAGTCTGCAAAAAAACCCCACATAAATAAATTGCAATGATTTGGACACGTATATTTGCATATGTATTTGTTTTTCCTAAAGTTAATTGAGTATTTTAGGAAAAATTGTCAGAGCAATAGTTGGTGGCTGCACTCTGAGGTCACCCAAAAAATTTCCTGTGAGAACCTCTGCTCTAGACTGGGCTACTCACACCTCCCTTATAACTGGGTGGGGTACAAGTCACCTGCCTAAGGGACTCAGCAGAAACACACTGAACTTTCTTCACCAGATGGAGGTTTCCGGCAAATGCTGCCAGCCTGTTACACATAAGTTTTGCCTCTGTTTCACAGAATTACTGAACCTGGCTTCCTGACATAGGAAATGGGGAGACACTGGTATCAGTTTTAGGTTATTATAAAATATAATACACATATATAATATATACGCATATACAAGTGAAGATAAGGGACCAGAGTGGACTTACCACATGTATGTGTGCAAGGAGATGGCCCAAGGACCCGTCACCCCCTCATTGATCCTCCTGTGCATTGGCTGGACACAATAGCATTCCCACTAGCATACCTGAAGTGTCTCAGCCATTCCAATGTGGGCAGGGAGGGATGGCCATGCCTCCACCAGGCAGAAGATGTGTCTAAGTACAGAGGGATCTGCCATCTGAAAAGATGGTGCGCATTGGCAATTCTGTCCCTGTGCATATTGGAGCTGTAGATGGGACTTGCTTTCCTTAGGCACAATGCCTCAAGAAGAAACCCTCCCCACAGTGGTCTCATTTAGCATCAGCCCTTATATGGGCCTGTGCCTGACACACAATTGAGACCAAAGTTTACAGAGGGAGTATGGTTTAATGTTCAGAGTGGTGGAACAGGCATCAGGACTTCTGAGTTCTGTTCTTTCAGAGGTAGGAGGGGGTTACAAATTGGTAAACCAAGGCAGAAGAAAGACTCCAAAAGCTCTTTACATAATCACTCATCTATAGTTCACATCCCTACAGGAAATCCACACATGGGCACAGTGTTCTTTACAAAACTCTTCGCCTAGCAAATTAATCACTGTGCTGTATATCTAATACTCATATGAGACCACCTCAGCCATTTCCAAGTAGCAATCTCTTCTTACTGGAATGCTGACACTCCTCTATCTTCTCAGAATCACTCTCATTACTCATGGGAGATTAACAGAAAGCCATCCTTTATTTTTTAAAATCTGGGATTACATATCACCCCATCATTGCTACAATTATTTCTGATAAATATTTTTTCAGTATTGCAGGATACAACTAATTTTATCTACTTCAGACCAAATGTTTAGTTGTTAGACATAATAAGATCTTGTGCCTGAATACCTCCTTTGCCATACTTCCAACAGATAGCATTGTCTTTTCCCCCACATTTAAACAGACGTGATGGAATCAGATTCCAATTAGTTCTATTCACTAAGGCATATAAGCTCTTCTTCCACAATAAATTCTTTATCAAACCATCAGTTTGTTTTCTTGCTTAATATGACAGACAATAAAATAGTGGGGGCTTTGAGTTTCTTTCCAAAGTTCACAAGGTATGTTGGCTTGTACATACATGCTATAATAAGGAGAAATAAAAAATTTTGTAACAGCCTTGAAAGTGATCCAGAATGAGCAAAATGATATTCAGCCCTACTAATTAGTGGAAAACAAACATTGTTCCTGAATTACCAATATCATAAACATATTGCATGCAGCTTTGAATAATAGGCTGCAAACAAACCACATTGTAATTCTTCAAAACAGACATGCAACATTTTGTAATTGAGGCTTCCAAAGAAATTTTTTTTTCATTCTTTCTTTCTTGAGAATAGGGATTTGTCAATCCCTTTAGTCATACCAGCATCCAACTTTTGAATCCTTCTCTTATCACATAACTATGTGAAACAGATGAACAGCTAGACAGAGATTTTATAACAGTATTTTAAATTATTAAGGGGGCAGAAAATGATCCACAGCAGGGTTGAATGATTTGTTGGATAATGTATTAAAACACAGTTCACGTTGGTATTTTATTAATCTTTGTGTACCAGGGGTTAGTGTTGTATAATGCACTGAGGACAACTGCCTGAAGTAACTTTCCTTGTGTTTGTGTTCACAATAACACCACATTTTACTAGGAAAGGCAGATAAAAATTATTGTACTCTCATAAATAAAATAAAGGTTTAAAATACAATACAAGTGTATAAAGGCTTCTGTGTGTGACAGAAAAATTGGTGCGTCCTCCTGGGTTAGGATTCTAAACCCTGTATGTGGCTCAGCACCTTTTAGAAGGTCTTGAGCACCATCAGCTCTGACTGAATTCAGTTTGCAGAAGGTGGCCTCCAAAGTTTGGCAAACCTGGTGCCTTGAGTAGACTTTCTCCATCAGCACATAAAACCTCAGGCAAGAGTAGGGAGTCACCCTCTTTCTCGACTCTTATCAGAAGCCAACTCTGAAAGCACTTTTGTCTTTTCCTACCTCTTCTCTCTCTTTCCAACCCACACACTTTGCTTAGGATTTTATTGTGTGATTTGCCCTGCAGGGAGGTCTACAACTAACCAATAAGGCAGAGAGGCACTTTAGCATGATGCCCTTTTCAAACTCCCCTCACACCTAATTGGCTGATATTTAAATAGTCAAGTTCCAGTTGAGTCTGTTGTCTGTAAACAATATAAAGAGAGTGAAAGAGGGAGACAGGCAAGCCAAACCTTTTGACACTCTGCCAGCCCAGCAGGCATCTGAAAGGAGTTTTCAATTTCACATCAACTTTTTTGTTCCAAGAAAGAAAGAACTTGTACTTTATTTAAAAGCTGTTGCAGTTATATACACTGTCTTAAGAGGAGCTTATTTTACCTAGATTCCTCTAATTTTATACAAGAAACAACCAACTGACTCAAATTAAAGACTACAACACTCTTCTACCTTTATGCCTCTTCTCTCTGTGGCAAGTTTTTTATATATGTAAATGTACTGGAAAGGTTTTACATACAATGTTTTAACCTATTCTCAAATGTATTTTTAAGTTGGATTCTAGCAGCCTATGTTTAATATGATGCCAAACTCTCTCCTACTTTTATCTTGGGCCAAATACTGACTATTACCCTACCTTACTCAGTGATGCACAATGGGCCCGATTAATCACCTGACTTCAGTAGTTACACCAGCGATTAATTGACCCATTAAGTTAAATAGGGACTCTGCATTTTTAAAAACAAAACAATCATATCAAACTTTATTTCCTCACTGAAAGTCTTCAAGCCTCTGCCAAACTAGATACAATTATTGGGCTCAGTCCTGGAATTATGGGGTTAAAATCTGGGACCTACAGAAGGTCAGACTATATGATCACAAATGGACCCTTCTGGCTGTAAAAGCTATAAATATACAACAAATGTCTCTTTACAGCCATCTTCCTCTTTTTCCATTTGCTTTTTATATTTATATCTGATCAGTTCGTTCATAAGCTGATAAGATGCCCTAATATTTATTTCCACAGTTTTAATACACAAAATAACTCCAGTTTACTTAAAGGCCAAACCTTTCTAATTATTGTCTAAAACATAATAATATCCAGCCCTTTATAGTGTTTTTCATCCTTAGATCTCATAGTACTCTTAAAAGAAAAAAAGTAAATATCACCAGCAGGCAACTGTGTAACTTGATAGAAAAAGGTACCTGTCAAAACACAGATTGGACATTTAGCACCTAGTACTCTGTGCCCAAAAACATTCCTACTGAAATAATAGAAGGCCATGACAGAACATAAGAGACTGGCTCATCTTCAAGAATGCTTCTAATCCAAGCATGTGCTTCCTATCACTCCCATTTTTACTTATGAGTAGGCTTGGCAGAATTAATTTTTAATTTTTAAAAATAATTTTATTAGGTAACATTGGTTCATTTTAAAACTTTTCATTTACTTAAAATTTCACAGTTGCACAGAATTATGGATTTTAAGCATATTTCTATTTTTATTTATTTAAATTTTCACAGGTGTGGAAAATTAAGGGCAGCAGACAGTGTAATTTAAAAAAGCTTTATATCTATTAAATCAAATTGTCAACATCATATGTCAAAATATACAAAGCAAATATCCTTTAATAAAACTTTAATAAGTTCTCAAGCAGCATTTTTCTTACTTTGCCTATCCATAAATTTTGATCATCATCATCAATGGAAACAGTTTTTGTTGGTTTGTATGTGTGCAGTGAAATTGGTATTTACCAACATTTACTGATAAAAATCTAATCCTTCCAAGCATACTGTCCTCACTGAGTTAATTTATAGCACCTTCTTTGGTATTCTACATGCCTTTTGTGGACTTTTAGGTATAGATGTTCTTTGTATTCCCTCATTTTAATGGCTGTTTTGTAATTTAGAAATGCTATTAATCTAGAATGGGTTAGTCAAGTTCTGTTTAACCCTCTTTATTCTCTTCCTAGTTCCTTTTCTCCCCCCAGGGCTAACAAATCCTCCTTAATAACTAGAGGTAAGCCTCCCCCAGAAGATTAATACATATCCTGTCTTTAAGTCATACTAAATACAGTGATCCAAAGTGTTCTACTAAATTGTACCCCAAACAGCACCGCCTCCTTTATTATAATGGATATCACACAGCTAAGTATACTGAGTTTCACCTTGCTTGCATGCACTGCCAGGAAGTAGATGCATGCTAAAAGGGTATGCTGGAGGAGTCAGAACATAAACTCTCTTCCACTTTAAGGACAGTACCCCCAAGGCAACACTGTATAATTTTTCAACTGTTGGTTCAGTTTAGGCCTTAGTACAGTTTGAGTAAGTTGCCCCAGTAGGTAGAAAGTCACACAGAGACAGACTACAAGAAGGAGATGGTCCAAAGAGCAAGTCTACTGATGCCATCCCAATTTCAGTGCACAGCATACACATGCCACAATTTATATCAGATTCTTGAAAACAAAACATGATGAGGAAAAAAGCCACTCAGAACTTCAGGCACAGGAAAGCCTCTCCTATCAACCATGACACTGTGAGGAAAGTCCTGCAGCTGCAACCCAACCCCTGCAGCTACCAACTACTGACGAGGGAAAAGAAAAGCCAGAGAATATGTCAAGAGCAGAGCACCTCCAGCAGTCGGTTCATAGCTAATTCATCTTTGTGAATCATAATTGCAAAAGTCAGTTATTCACTATTATTCACTGTTACCTTGTATTAGAAAACACGGTACCATAATATGCTTTTCATTAGAGATACTGGAACATCAGCTATACCTGTAGATAGCAAAGGAAATATTCTTACCCATTTACACCTGCTTTGGAAAGTAGAGTGACAGAGGACTGATGTCTAATAAAGCACAGGTTTTGTCACATATTTAAAGAATAAGTGGCACCTAGAAAGTCACCATCCCATCAGCCAGCCCATTGCTCAGCGGTATGTCAATTTCTTAAAATACAGGCCACCCCATATTCTGAGGGTTGGCTTCAGCTTCAGTGCCAGTTAGAGCTGCTATCACTTGCCAACAAGACCAATCAGCTTTCCTACACTCCCTCACCTTGGGGAGCAGAACCAGCATTATCTTCTTTGTTCTCCCCAGCCAGGGAGCAACACCTACGGCCTCCTTCTGGCTACCACAGCAGCAGAACAGCACCACTGAGCAGCTATGCTCCTCCTCTCTCTACTCATCTCCCTCGTATATCCCTCCTGTCACGGAATGTCACTCATTTTAGTCCCAAAGTTACCTATGATCCATACATATTTAGAATTCTCTTATTTTTATTGCTGAAAAGTTTTTACATTAGAAATAAAGAGTTGTGAACCTATGGTCACAGAGAATTATTTACATTAAATAGGATGCATCCCACAGCATCTTCCATTTATGTGTCTCTGGACTTCAGTATTTGGGCTTGTCTACATGGCAAAGTTTTATCAGTTATACCAGTATAATTACACCACTATAGTTAACCCCCGATAGTTACAGCAGTATAACTTCCAGTATGGCCACTCTTATTGCAGAATAGGAGTGCCTCTTAGAGGTGTAGCTTAAACCCCTTACAAAACAACACAAAGTGAACCTTAGTTTAGTTACATTGTATAACTGTCCCGTGTAGACAAATCCTTTGCCACACACTACGTCCCACATGTGGGTCATGGCAGATTGAAAGGATTTTTCTGCAGGGGGTGGTAATATGCCTGTAGAAATGCAGTGCTTCATCCATGCAACTAGTTGCGAAGTGCTGGGTTCCCAGGGCCTGCCAATTCTCCCACCACCCTTACTCACACTGAGCAGTACCTTACTCTGCAAGCATTCCCATCAATGGGAAAGACTATATTTTGTAGTAAAGAAGGAGGAAATATATACCAGCAGTCAAAAGAAAGTTAAAACGGCTTTTTTTCTCTTCAAAGTATACCATAACCTTTAAGGGTTTTGTCACTGGTATAATACCCTCATTCTGCAGATAACCATCACCATTGGCTGTGGCTTTTAGCAGATTATAATTAAAGAGGTTCCCTGCAGTCAACTCGCTGGCTGTTAAGCAAAGGAGAGTAAAGGATGAGCACCTGATTCTATTATATAGGGATTTGCAGGGAAGGTTTGTGGGGTTGGTTTGGTTTGGTTTGGCTTGGGGGTTTTTTTTGGGAGGGGAGGGAAATAGGGGTAGAAATTCATGGCTTTGAAATACTGTGTCACTGCAGATGCCTCCATTCCCCCTCCGTAATATGAGGATAGTTATACAGAGATGATGCAAGGATGGATTAGCTAATGAAGCAACCCCTTACGTGCAATTCCACACAGTTGTGACTGCTTACAACAGTGGTCAATTTGGTCCAGTGTTGGTAAAGCCCTTTGAAGAGGATTCTCAATTGGCCTCACCAGTACCTGACCCAATACTCATAGTAAAAACAGGGCTTGTCAAATGCACTGCTCCCCCAGTCATAGAGAGAATTAGGGTTAGAGCCACTGTTAGAATCCAGGCGCTCCTGGCAGCCATCCTTTGTCCAGATCACTGGACATAAACTTCTCTCACAATATCATAGGGGAGACCCAAGTTCAATACGTGGCAGCAGTGTCTGGTTATAGCCTTAGGGGGCTGAGGGGATTGCAGAGGTGATGTACTCAGCTAGTTTCTTCAAGGGATGGTGTGCCTTGAATCACTCAACAAGAGCTTTCAAACCAATTAAGAAGAGGCATTTACAAGCTACATTGTATTTACAAGATGTCCTTTCCATTCATTTTCATCTGAAAGGGCAATAGCTGTGCCAGGGTCCTTAAGGATGTGTATGTCAGGCAAAGCTGGGAAATACAGAGGGAATCTTTTAGAGATCTGTCAGGGAGCATCAGCAACACACACTTTCCCCAGGATCAGTTTAAGTGGATAAAAGATCACTGAACAAAACACATTGATCATTTTGTAATGAAAGAAAAGAAAGAAAATTACCCAAGGCAAAATCTCGAGATATTTAAAATAAAATAGCTTCGACTAGTGCTGATCATGCAAAACCTTACTCACACAAATAGTCCTTACTCATGTGACTAATCCCATTGAAGTCAATGGGAATAATCACATATATAAATTTGGATAATATTAATCAAATACATACATGCAGCATCTTATTGAACATTAAGGCCTTGTCTTCACTGCAGGGGAGAACGTGCTCTTAGTATGAACTAAGATAATTTGGCCAGTTTAAGGTAAAACCCTAGTGAAGACAAAGCAGATATCAGATTAGCAGCCTCGTTAGTCTCTATTCTCAAAAAGAACAGGAGTACTTGTGGCACCTTAGAGACTAACAAATTTATTTGAGCATAAACTTTCGTGGGCAGTTAGTAGTTTTCACAGGAACCCAACCTGCCTTGTCTTCATTAGAATTTTACCTCAAGATCAGAGCCTTATTGTGCTAGGCACTATACAAACAGAAATATTATATTAATTCCAGGAAACAGTACGTTCTGGGAAGGCTCCTGGTCTTTAGAGGCAGTATTGTCTGTTGAAATGAGCATGGGAGTAGCAGCCAGGATCTCTGTGACTCACAATATGGGTTTATGCCAGTCACTGCACCACTCTGTCTCGGTTTTCCACCTGTAACGTGGGGATAGGATCGCTAGCAAACAAGATGCTACAAGCATTAGTGTTTGTAAAGTACTTAGAAGATATAATGCGTTGTAAAAAAGAAAAATCCCATGGCCAACAACCTACATACTTTTCATGAATCTTTTACATGTGACACAAATCCCATCATAACCCAATTTGCAGCTGCCTATGAAATGATTAGCGCAGCATGAAATTTTTTAACCAAAAGATTTCCCCACTGAAAAATGATGTTTCAATTAAAATATTATTTCATGGAAAAAGTCATTTTATTATATTTTTAATGGGAAATTTCAAAACAAAAGTTTTCAATTTCTTTAAAACTTTGTTCTGAAAAAAATGAAAAATTTAAAACAAAAAATTTTCCGTGGAAGTGTTTCACAAGACGAAAAGACCCAAATAAACAGTTTTGCACAGCTCTAGAGATAATCAATTACTCTTTAGAACTTGTTTATAAAAATCATAGGCAAATAAGACAAAAGTCCATTTGTTTTCAGTTACAGCTTAATATGCCATTACAATGTTTAAGTCTTATTATGCACTTTAAAATGCTAGTGCTTAATTGGGGTTTAACAAGCCCTTTAAAATGTTAGTGTTAAGCCACCAAATCAAACTGTGTCCAAGGACTAACAGCCTTAAAAAAAATCTCCCATTCTCCACCACCTAACCCATACATTAATAAAAACAAAATCCAGTCATTATGAGTTTATATCATATATCAGAATGTTTTGACATCCTTAATGACTAGGAGTTAAAAAGTTGGCTTAATTCTATGTGCTAGTGTGTGCTTGTTTAAGTGTAGGAGTTAAGGTTAGTGGTTTTCTGAAAGCCTTAAATAACAAAGATAATAAGGATGAAAATCATGCATTTTTATCATAACTGGTGTTTGGAATCTTATTGCCTAATTTAAAGGGCCAGCAGTATCAATCTTTGAATCATTGAGAAAATGTCAGCTCAGCTTCATGTTATATGACACCGGGCAAACTACCTGAAGTGAAAGTAATTTGTGTTCAGGGATAGAGCCAGAAAGGTTTGGAACAAAAATCTTGTTAACTCTCCACCAGTATGTTACAGCACTAAGGACACATTTGCAAAATAAGTGCCTCAGTGTGTGGTGAAAAGAAAAGGAGTACTTGTGGCACCTTAGAAACTAACCAATTTATTTGAGCATGAGCTTTCGTGAGCTACAGCTCACGAAAGCTCATGCTCAAATAAATTGGTTAGTCTCTAAGGTGCCACAAGTACTCCTTTTCTTTTTGCGAATACAGACTAACACGGCTGTTCCTCTGAAGTGTGTGGTGAGTAGCACTAGTCAGGAATTTTAAAAAACAACAACATTTTTTCATTGAAAATGCCAATTTGTTAGAACCGAAACTTTTCACGAAAATGAATCAATTTCGACTAAATTTACACCAGGAAGTTTTTTTAGGTCCAGGATGGAATTTCTGGTCAAAGAGAGAGGGAGAGGCTCTGGGATAGAGTCTGTTGCCCTTCCTCAAATGAGTAGTATTAAGTACCAGTAACTCTGGCACTCAGGTCTTCCTAGTATTAAAGAGTTGTTTATAGTCAGTATATTGGAAATATTTTTATTTATTATTTGAAAAGGAACGACATACCAAAGGGCACCTGTCCAAAGCTCTAGAAGACCTTAACATATATTTAAACAGATCATAATACAGAAGTTACAAAACCCAAAACCAGACTTGTATGATAAAACAACTGTAATGTAAGACATTCAAATTCAGGGCCTAAGTTTTATGCCATGTAAAATAATGGGTATATATAAAAGGCACATGCAACAGTTCCCATTGCATATATAATACCAGTAATTGTGCACATTATATTCATCATCAGCCTGTTTCTTCACTCCGTCTCACTAGTTTAAGATGGTGTAACTCCACTGAAGTCAAATGAACATTTGTGCAAATATGCATCCACATCCATATTTGTTTGCCTAGCCATCTTGAAAGGTGTATGTTTGGGGGACATCCAATCAGGGAACAAAACAATGCAGCATGACTTAGTTGACTGATCAGACAATGTGAATAGTGAATTATAAATAGCAAATATTCAAAGTAATACTCAAGACAAATAGTTCTTGAGGTTGAAATATGTTTGCACAAACTATTCATCAAATAAATAAAGCAGTAAAAAGCTAAGTCTCCACATGGATAATTAACAGGGAAAAAGGCCTAATTTGTCCAATAAATTGCTTGCTATACTAGTTTCCTCTAAGCTTTAAGGGGCATTCTGCAAGTGAGTAATTGTCAAGGGGAATGTTAAAAATAATCCAAGGTATTAGCTGAGAATTTGGGTTGTATTTCATGCCCAAGACATGGTCCCCTCGTCGCAGACTATCTCAGGCAGTCGAAAACTTCATGCCCCTCCCCCATTATTAAAAGAATGCATGGCTGTGTGTTTTAACACACACATACCACTGAGTTAAAGTAGCACCCCAGACCCTCCAGGTAGCACCAAACCTGCAGTGTTTGCTGTCTCCTTATTTCTCTCTAACTGACATGGAGAATCTCTCTCATCTTTGGTTCCTCTCATTTACGAACTTCAGGAATGCTGTATTAGGAAACTAATGTTTAAAAAAACCTTTGTGGGCTAAAAGATTCTTTCCCCACCACTTGGAGCTTCCTGTTCTGCTCATTTTTAATGTATGATATATTGGAAGGCTCGATATTTTTTATTTTGTATGTATTGATTGTCTTCTGCTCCTTTGTATTAATAATACAGTGAAAATGCATTTCCATCCTGGACTCCAACTGTTAATGTTTAGGTCTAGATTGTGCCCTTGGAGATTTCTGGATGGAGTAAAGGGGACATGCTGCAGGCAGAGGTCACAGGGAGAATTCTGTCTGACTCAGTATTGCCAACCTCAAGCATGCAAAAATTATGAGTCAGGCCCACCAAAAATCGTGAGATTGGTTTAAAATCATGGTGTTTTTTAAAGTAATACATTCTGGGTTCATTTAGTTGGTTTTGGAGCCTCGAAGTTGAACTTGCATCTCATTTTCAAGCTTTTCTTTGCAACAAGGAAGGCTAGAAACTCACTTCTTTTTAAATGGTAGCTGAGATCCTCTTGCTATTTTTCCCCAGAAACTGGGACCTTAAGAAATACACCAAAAAACATGAGGCTCGCAACAAAATTGCAAGAATCAGCAGTACTGCTGACTCAGCTGTAATTGGTTCTAGGGGCTTCTTTCCTAGCAATGCATAGCCATGTAGCAGCTACCCCGCCATTGCAGCATGCTCTCTTCTGTGGAGGAGAGAGCAGTGTCCCATCTCCAAACTTCCCAGCCTCTTTTCAGACAGGAGAAGACAGGCCCCGGCCCTCAGCCCCACTGGACCTGTCCCCAGCGCAAGAGGGTGGGGGAAAGGATCCTTGCACTCTCCTCCATTGTGCAGCCATATAAAGCCTGTCATAAATATAAAGGGAAGGGTAAACCCCTTTGAAATCCTTCCTGGCCAGGGGAAAGCTCCTCTCACCTGTAAAGGGTTAAGAAGCTAAAGGTAACCTCGCTGGCACCTGACCAAAATGACCAATGAGGAGACAAGATACTTTCAAAAGCTGGGAGGAGGGAGAGAAACAAAGGGTGTCTGTCTATATGCTGGTCTTTACCGGGGATAGACCAGAAATGGAGTCTTAGAACTTTTAGTAAGTAATCTAGCTAGGTATGTGTTAGATTATGATTTCTTTAAATGGCTGAGAAAAGAATTGTGCTGAATAGAATAACTATTTCTGTCTGTGTATCTTTTTTGTAACTTAAGGTTTTGCCTAGAGGGGTTCTCTATGTTTTTGAATCTAATTACCCTGTAAGATATCTACCATCCTGATTTTACAGGGGGGATTTCTTTATTTCTATTTACTTCTATTTTTATTAAAAGTCTTCTTGTAAGAAAACTGAATGCTTTTTCATTGTTCTCAGATCCAAGGGTTTGGGTCTGTGGTCACCTATGCAAATTGGTGAGGCTTTTTATCCAACATTTCCCAGGAAAGGGGGGGTGCAAGTGTTGGGAGGATTGTTCATTGTTCTTAAGATCCAAGGGTCTGGGTCTGTAGTCACCTAGGCAAATTGGTGAGGCTTTTTACCAAACCTTGTCCAGGAAGTGGGGTGCAGGGTTTTGGGAAGTATTTTGGGGGGAAAGACGCGTCCAAACAGCTCTTCCCCAGTAACCAGTATTAGTTTGGTGGTGGTAGCGGCCAGTCCAAGGACAACGGGTGGAATATTTTGTACCTTGGGGAAGTTTTGACCTAAGCTGGTAAAGATAAGCTTAGGAGGTTTTTCATGCAGGTCCCCACATCTGTACCCTAGAGTTCAGAGTGGGGGAGGAACCTTGACAAAGCCCAAATACATTCCTTTCTTTTTGTGCTCCTTTCATATATGCTGCACCCACCTTCTTAATTTATGTCAGCACAGGGGACTTCTATGTCCAGCCTCAGTTGAAATTTTGTGGTGATAGCTGACAAGAGTGAAATCCTCATGGGAAGGTCTATGGAAGCTTGCACAGGGGAGGAGATTGTGGAAATCTGAACATTTACTTTGTGCTGCCATCAAAACTAAAATCCATATCACTGTCTCACTCAGATAAGTATGCCATGTCATTATAGTCACTGTGCTGAACGGAGGTAACCAATGTTTAGAAAGGGTGGTCTGGTGCTCCAGGATGACTCTCCTTCACGGACAACACATGAATAATCAGCCTGACCAGTCAGGTGAGGCCTGGGGTATCGTTATAGCTGGGAAGAGAACTCCTCCAGAGCCCCACGCTAGCAATGGCATGGAATGATGGCTAGAAAGTTAGCTCCCTCTTCTGGACTCGGTCAGTAAAGACAAATAAAATAATGTGTTTATCGACATGTACCTTGGATAGATTGTAAGAATGTATCAATGCTTCTTATGCTTTTCTTTTTTCTACCACAAGCCTGGAGGTGTCAGATGGAAGGTACTATAACCAAGGGCAAATCATGGTCCCTGCACGTAGCCTGAGTAACTAGGCTGTATATGCTGGGAAGGTTCATCGACTCGGTGCCTAGGAATGAAAAAAATCCTCACTTCCAAAAGTAATGAAACAGCAGCTAAAACACTCTACAGCCTGGATGCAGAAAGTCCCCACTGAACACAAATCTATGAGGCACAGGGAGTGTGGACCTCCTGGACAAAGTCTCACTATCCATACTAGTGTCACTGCACACAGGGCCCTCTAATGGTCAAAGGTTTGCCCGTCAGTCCTCATGCAAGCAAAAATCCTAGTGTAGTCTATAGCAGGAGTGGCCAAACTGGATCGTGAGCCACATGCAGCTCTTTTACTGTTAAAGTGCAGCTAACAGAGCCTCCCCACTCCCCACCTACCAGACTGGGGGAGGGGGAAGCTTGGGACCTCTGTCTTGCAGTGCAGTGGTGGGTAGGGGCTTCTGCCCAGTGGGGAGAGGGGTCTCGGGGCTTCAGCCCTGCGGGGCGCGCCTGCTGGCGCTCGGGGCTTCAGCAGGAGTGGAGCTGAAGCCCTGAGCCCAGTCAGGCGCCTCCCGCAGGGCAGAAGCCCTAAGCCCTGGCAAGTGTGCCCCAACTCTCAAACTTCTGAAGACTGTCATATGTGGCTCAGAGGGTCAGAAAGTTTGGCCACCCCGGCCTATAGGAATTTGGCCTGAATAGGAAATTGTAAGGACAGCAGGACTGAGTCCTCATTGTCTAAGTTGTGAATCCAGGTTTTTCTAGGCATACAGGGTAGTCAGTAGTAGCCTTTCTAAGGGTTCCAACATGTTTACTTAACCTTCTTTGCATAAAAGCTGTAATATTGCAAGTTTGTTCTCACAGAATCTCCAGACCACATGGAAACAGGAAGCACCAGAAATCTCACCAGAGACACTATTCTTCAGAGAACTTGAGCTCAATTTTGCAGACCACAGAAGTTCAGAATATTCAAATACATTTGAGATAAGCACTTAGAAATGTCTGTGTGCTCATCTGAACCAGACATTTGTGGTTTATCCATCACTGTGGGCCTGATCCTGCTCAATCTGAATTTAACAGCAAATGAACTATGCGATCTCTAGTGTTTTACCTTGGCACTCTGAAAATGTACACAATACTTCACATGCCTAACTGCAGCCTTTATTAACTGCAGATTTTGGTCTTTTTGAAAAACAATTCTATGGTACCTTCTGTCTGAGGATCTAAAACATCTTTACAAACATCAGTGAACTGAGTTTCACAGCACATGTGTGGGTCCTGTTATCCCTGTTTTACAACTGGGGCACAGAGCAGTTAAGTGCAAGGAGGTCCACAGAGGTTAAGTGACTTCTCCGAGATCACATAGGAACTGCTAGGAATAGAACATAGCTTTCCTGATTCCCAGCTCTGTGGCTTAACTGCAAAAAATCCTTCCCCAAAAGGATGCACTTACTGTAACAGCATTGCAGGAGCATCTTAAGAGGCCTTTTCGAAATTTGGAATATGTGTTATTGGTGAGAGAAACACTCTCTGTCCCTCCAAACTCCAGAGCAATGGTATTTAAATTCATATCATCACATTTATACATTTACACGCCTACAGAGAATTGGGGGTGTATGTGGTGCTGTATAAACACTTAAGAAGGCAAGGTTCCTCTTGGCCACTAGCTCAAATCCAGCTAAGTTCATTAATACAAGTTGTTAACTTGTTTGCTGGTATCTTCCACCATCACTTCACACGCTTTCTGACTGTTTCAGCAGACACACCAAGGACTGACTGGGTATGTAAACTGTATGACTTTTTGGCTTTTAGATATGGTCCCTCTGAATTAAGGATGAAGCTCTGAAGGGATATGTGTGGTTCTGGTGTTGCTATCTATACGGTCTGCCCTGCTCTATAGATTAAAAGAGCACATCAGTCTCCCGAGCTGTCCCTCTGGTAGCTTTTATGCGTGCTAAGACGCACTCAAACACTTATAAGAAATGTAAACAATAAAAAAAATCTATTTTATACCACTGCATCTACCTGAAGTATTTTATGGACAAAATTATACCTTGCTATTTAATAAAAAAATTACTTCTCTAGTAATAAAGATCCCAACATAAAACTTCACTAACAATAAAATCTACAATGCATTCCAGATATTATTTCCAGGATACCATATATAAAGAATCTCATAAAACGGGATATTATGTTCTAATGCAGCACAAGTTACTGGCTAAGGTTAGTCAACTAATGCTAGCATTAGGCAGGACATGTTATAAGAAAAGTAGTCTATATAAAATGACAAAACATCACGCACTGAAGAGCGGCAGTATTTGCCAATGAACATGTGAAATGCAGAATTCTTTAATCAGTGTGCAAATAGAACATCTAATTTGAGGATCAAAAAGCACTTTATAAAGGCGGAGAAGCTTTAGTAATTAGTTGGCTGATGCTTACAGCAGGAGAGTCAGGAGTAGGTCCATACAATACTTTTGACCAGAGCCTTGAAATCAGGCTGCCAAGCCCTAACCTACCTCCACCTTCAAGTATCCTCCCTCCTTTCCACTAACCAACCAATTCTATTCCCTATTAACATTGCCATCAGTCTTCATGTTTAACTCAAAACTTGTTTTTGATGAAAAATGGCCTTTTTCAAAATGAAAATTTTTGTGGAGAATTTTATTTCAAAATTTTCTGATTTTTCAACTAAAAAATCCCTAGAAATTTTTTCATTTTTTGCTTTGTCTCCCTCTTCCCATTTTTCCACTGGAAAATGTGGAGAGAGAGAGAGAGAGAGAGGGTGAAGAAAACACAACAGCAACAAACTATCATTGCCATTGTTTTGTCCCAAGATTTAAAATATTTTTGTTTTGCAACATTTTTCAATTTTTCATTAAAACATTTTTGACCAGATCTAATCTAATCTGTGTGGCTCAAATGCTTTAACAAAATTGTTTAAATATAGCTCTGTAGTCAAGTCTGACTCCTACTTGCACAGCAATAGTACATCTCTCCAATTATTTAAAACCTCTAATGGCAGAAATGGGACTTTGCACAGTCCTTTCTTAAAAAAAATTTTTTTTAAAACCATTGTATCAGTTTCCATGGGGACTAGCAACAAAAATATTGGCAATGAAACTACTGAGGGAGTTTACGGGAAGAACTCAATATAATGGGCATGACTTTTTTTCTTTTCTAGCTATTCCAAAAGCCAAGTGTAAAAATACACATTTTATGACTGAAAAAAAGCAACCATTTTTTCCCTTATTTTAAGTTTGGTCAAGTTATTTGACTAGAAACAGTTCAACAGTTACTAAAGGAACTTGAGAATTTATGCTTCTGCTACTTTTCTGTAGAAGTTTCTGTAATACCATCATCATGACTAATATACTACAGCGGGTAAACATGAATCAGATTATTGAGGATTATGTAGTAGAGATCAACAGTCTTCACAAAATTGCATCATTTCATTCAGAAAGAACTTATTGTTCTGTATCAATAAGAAATTATTGTAAATCTCCAGATGTGTAATATTACAATCCTGGAACATTATGCAATCTTGCAAACTCTTGCAAAAGTACCTAGTATCAGGAGTGAAAAATCAGTAATATTGTTAGTTTTTTCTGAGCATACAGTAGTACCTATCAGTGACTAAAAACTGCCAGTTTATATAATATGGCATACAAAGAGCCAACTGTAAGGTACAACTTTTTTCAAAACTAAGATTTGAGAATATTAATTGTATAAAAGTTTAGCAGGAGTGAAGAGAGTCAACAAAATTTCTGGCAGCTTAAATTAGTCCTGACACAGAAGTGATGGAATTAGCTTGAGTCCTGGGAGAGGTTCTGAACTCATAGTTCTTTTACTTCTGCTATTTCAGTGATTCCTTTACAGATACTAGTTTTGAAGGAGAGCTAGTAAAATTGAATGAAAGTTTTATAATATTGTGAGTCTTTCCTCTTGTTTCAAAATACATACACACAGAGAAAGCTGCAAACATGTGATAGAGTGGTGGTTCTCAAACTTTTGTACTGGTGACCCCTTTCACATAGCAAGCCTCTGAGTGCGACCCCACCCTTATAAATTAAAAATACTTTTTAATAATATTTAACACCATTATAAATGCTGGAGGCAAAGCGGGGTTTGGGGTGGAGGCTGACAGCTCGCAACCCCCATGTAATAACCTCACGACCCCTTGAGGAGTCCCGACCCCCCAGTTTGAGAACCCCTGTGAAAGATGTTAGTCATGTTGCTTAATGCACTACTGGAAGACACTCAGATACTACAATGATGAGTATGGTGTAAGAACCTATAGAGAACAGAATAGATCATGTGTATTGATAATAATAATTATTAATAATTTTGTAAGAGTTAAACAGTGCCATTCATCTGAGAATCTGAAAGCCCTGCCTCTGTTCTCACCAAAAATGTGCACACAGTTGAATAAGTAACTATTTGAAAATCTGGCCCATAAATGTTACTGTAGAAGTACAGCAGCATTTAGGAGAATTAAACTTGGACATAAAGAGTGCAGATGAAAAAACAGTTAAGGCCTTGTTCTCAGAAAAGTTCTCAAAAACAGCAGTTATAATTCCCAGATGATGACAAATGATATAACCATGCACATCAGGAAAGACCCAACTATCTGAATTCAAACTGATGATTATTTTACACATCCCTTGGTAAAATTATCCCTGAATTTCTGCCAAAAGCCAATGAATTATTAAACTAAAGCAAAAATTTTCATGTTAGACCGTGCAATCTGCCTTGAAGCTTTATGCTGTTTGCTTGTTGGGTTAAAACTAACACAGTTGTATTCACATAGGGTGAAATCCCCAGGTCCCCTCCATGTACTTGGAAGGCCCCAACAACAGCAGAACCATTCTGGTCTTGCTGTATAAGGAGGCCAGAAAGCAGGATCATGCAGAGACATCACAGTTCCATCTGCCAGGGAACTGAGCTCTGTGGCAATCCACTCTCCTTGAACTCACAAGAAGATTGTGGGGATGTCAAGGGAATGTCCTGGTGTGGGGGTTGGGGGGCACACACTACAAACCCTGCTTAAGGCGTGTGTGCCAAGTTATGGCTATTACTACACCTATGAGCTGTACTGGTAACTATGGAATAACTACACAGTTGTTGATGACCTAAGATTGAAGGAGGGTGAATTCTGTTCCCTTGCCAGTAACACATTTGTTGGTTCTTCATTCGAAGTTTCCTTAGCTTATATGAGGGTTAAGAATCTGTCTCTGAGTAAGGAATGGAGGATGGAGCCCTAAATCCTGCCTTCCCTTACATGAGTGTTCAAGGGATGGAAGATGATATAGGAAGCCTCCTCTCCCATGCAAAAATTCTAGTCTTCTAGGTAATTAACACCTATGCTTCACTCAGCAGAAGGCTTGACTGGGGATGCACTTCATTCTGCTCAGAGAAGCACCAAACATAGGTGCTGGAACTAGGAGTGCTGCCGCACCCCCTGGCTTGAAGTGATTTCAATCATATACAGAGCTTACAGTTTGGTTGAATGGCTCTCAGCACCCCCACTATAAAAATATTATTCCAGCACCTATGGCACCAAATAGCTCTTCACAACTCAACTTCCACTTTAAGCTGCCACCATGACCTCCTCCCATACCCAGAGGGTGCATTGGACAGTGTTTCCTTACCACGCACTGCACCAGCCAGGGAAGGATTTTGCCACATAGGTTTCAGCATGAGCCCAATAATGGTTCCCCCTGAAGTCATTGGATTTTTTTTCATTGATTTCAATGGACACAAGATCAGGCTGTATAGACTGCATCTCCATCCAAATTATCACACTTTAGTCAACCAGTAAATGTTATAAAAACATACATAATATCATGTTCTCAAAGATGATGGTGAATTTGTAATTGCTGTTTTCTGCTTTTCTTCAGTGTTATGGAATTGGACAGTGAGAATGTCGGAAGTTCCTTTTTTATGTAGGTTATATCTTGTCCCACCAAGGGCTATTTTCGTTAGATAACTACATTCTGAACGTTCTCTTTGTGGCCTTTTTCCTTAGGTTAAAAGGGCAAAGGTGTCCAGCAGCTGCCTTTATGCAGGCCTTGGATTTGAGACTTTGTAAATAAAATTAGGTTTGACAACCTGATAAATTGACCCGTGAAATAATGTCAATTGACCGCCTGCTGTTTGAACACAGTCAAATATTGTCAAATATTCCAGGAAGAATGCCCTCTTAAAGGCATCAGAGTGGTAGGCGTTTTAGTCTGTAAGGTGCCACAAGTACTCCTTGTTCTTTTCTCTTATAGGCAGTGCCCTATCCTTTTTATTTCATTTTTTTTAGAACTTCCTTTAATTGTTTTTCATTAAAATAAGTCAATTAAATAACATTTTTTTTGTAATGAGGCACAAGTATCTATCTAAGGCTAAGCCTATTGGAGACTTACTCTTTTTCGTTACTGTTATTTCTCTTCTAATAAATTAGTGATTTAAAATATTTGACCACTTTTACATCACTTGACAATAGCTGAACAGTCAATTGAGCAATTACTTTTGGACCAGTCAAATGCCGAACTCTAAATTAAATGTTCTTATATATCTTCATGCTGGCATTTATTCTATTTGGCTAATTGATTATTTCAGTTAAAACATTCATATGCTGTACGGGGTGAATTTCTAAGTTATGCTCAGTATCTATGTGAGTGCCAATACGTCCTTTCAGAAACTGTCGTGCATCAGCAACTGTGGTTTTTCCGCCGAAGCATCTTGAGGATATTTCTATAGAGTATGGCAAGAAAGGAAGCTAATGGCTAAAATTTAAGATGAAATTTGAAAAGAATTAAATTAACGAATTTATCTTTGATTACTGTGCTGTGTGTCCAGGAGGGTCCTGTTCCATTCCTCTGTTAATATAATCTTGGAGATCCAAGAACTACAGGGTGAAAAACTATCATTCTGCACAGATGTGAATCAGCAGAATTGTGTAGTCTCAACTGGGAAGTGGTTTAAACTTCCTCTTTCAAGTTTTATTGTTTTTAGACATTTGTCTTGTGATTATTCTTCAGACACACAAGCTAACCCACTCCCTGAATAGAACCAAGATGAGCCCTTTGATTCCACCAGCAATAAGAAACAAAAATGGAGCAACCTAAGCAAATAGATTTAGATATCTATTGGAAGAATTGACACCAGGGCCAAACTTTGACGACATGCCTCATTTCAACAAAAAAGAGTTAAACAATATAAAAATCACAGATATCACCATGACTGCAGTTTTTAGATAGTGGTACTCTTGGGATAGCTAAACTTCAGGAAGAGATTTCTCTTATTTATTCCTCTTCGTAAAAAAATAATCAAAATTAAACACAAAATCATTTTATTTAAAAGGTTGAACTGTAATAGAGACAGGAATTTCTCTCTTAGCTCAGAGAGAAAGGTGTTGTCCCCTGTTCTCAACTCAGTAGTATATACAGTCAAAGACACCACAGATTGGCCAGGGGGAATTCCCCTGGCACAAGCAGTGTAGGTCTATCATTAGCAGCCCTATGATGCTCTCCTTGCAAGCCCAGTTTAGGGGGTAGATGAGAACATCTGCATAGCACATGCCTCTATGGAGATTCTATTGGTTGCATCACATCCCAGACTTCTTTGGGAGGTCACCATACATTTATTTATACCGAGGGTTACATCAGAATCTGGGCGCTGCAAAGGTGGCTGAAAAAGTGCCCCCCACCTTTCCCTGGATCACACCTCCAGATCTAGAATATTTCCATGCTGCATGCGTCTGCACTCCTATTGCACAAAGGCCACAAAAGCAGCAGCTGAAACTTTGACACCGCCATTGACTGCAGTGGAGGTTGCAAGTGCTCAGCACCTTAGTCAGTTAAAATCTGCTTTATGTAGGTGTCAATAGTTATATAAAAACCTATTTTCTTTTACTAAGAAATGGACCAAATCCAGAGGAGTATTATCAGAGGGCCTACTGCAGCACTTGGTTTATGAGAATATCCTTCCAAGAATCTGTCTCTCCTCATTGTGAAGAGTACAATGCCATGCCTAATCCTTTTTTCACTTTTCATTTATCATGCAGGAGATCACAGCTGTTGATAAAGCTTAAGCAATAGGAAAAGAAATGAGCAGATGCTTAGCCAGTGTCTTCCTCCTGTACTGTATATATTGTGCCTGATCTTGCAATTGAGCCATGCACCGTCTCATATCCATGAGGAGTCCTCCATGTGGGGCTTGATCCTGAGAGGTACGGAGCACCTGAGGACTCCCATTATAGTCAGTGGAAGAGAGAGATACTCAGCTCCCCTCAGGATCAGGCCCAAGGAAGCTAGCAAAATCAGGCTTATTCAAATTACACTTCTCTGTTATATTAAAGCTACTAATGAGAAAATTACACAGATTACTTAAGATTCAATTTATTGATTGATTTATTTTAGAATTATGGGGTAAATCCTACTTCCTTACATGGACACACAAGCAGAGGAACTGAGATAGTTCAGCTTGCAGCTTTAATTCCCTCATCGTGACTTCTGCTCCATTGGAGAGGAAGATGGTACACAGTCATGGGGGATGGAGGGAGCTGATGTCAGCATGGTTGTTGATCGGTCCCTGAACTATGCTGCTGGGAAGGTGGGCCTAGGAATCAGTGCAGGCAGGTTTCCTTTCCTCACTGATACCCCAAAACCCAGAGATCTTTTGGCTCTGTTACCTTGTCTACAATACAAACTCGTTTCCCCTGATAGGAGAATATAGTGATAAGTCTGAGTTCACATCTGCAGAGTCACTAGGATATTTTTCTCTTGTTATGGGCTTTTTTTTCCTGTGGAAAGGGAGGATTTGAGCCTGATTTATGGAGTTTCTATAAAATCATATAATCTACTTCCACGTTTTTATGGTGCCATTAAATTAAAAACTGTTTAGCTGATCATGAATCTTGGTGAAGATTGTTTTTAATCTGACATAAAACCATTTAATTTTTAATAGAATTCTATAGATTAGAGTGGAAATGCTTTCTTACAGCACCTAGCAGCTTTCAGAAGGCTTCTTAGGGTAACAGATGTTGACTTCATAGGAGTCCTCTGCATAACATTCACAATACATTGAAGAGGCAAGTAGATAATCCATCCCTTTCATTCTTTGCAATAATCACATGCTGCTAAATAATTTCCTTTATCATCAGAGACAGCATATGGAGTCTAGAGCAGATCCTTCTATATGTGTTTTTGTTTTGGTGTTTTAAATCTCTACTTTTTCCTTTGACCATCCTGTTTAAGAGAGATCAATGATTTATGGAGTGTGCATCTGAAAGATGTAAGGAGCACAAAATATTTTTGCAGAGAACAGACAAATCCAATATCTGTTTTCCAGTTTATTTATATATTTGTTTTATGCCTTTTAGCCCAATGGATTCTTTAGAGAAGTAAAGTTTTGTATAATGTATCAAATCTAGTGGCATTGTGCTCTCTAATAAAATATTTATTCTCAAATCATTAGCAGTTTTTCATTTGAGATATAAAAAACGCTTATGTACCTGTGTATAAGACACACAGAAATGTCTCCTGTCCTGTCTGTGGGGAGAGAGACAACAGGATCTCCATACACACACGCACCAAAATATACTCTTATGTTGAGTTTTCATGGCAGGCTAAATGAGCCAGAAGCCTAAGAACTTGCTTTAAACATGTTAATAGCATTGCATTATATTGTGATAATTGCCCTGTGTTATGTTTTTGAAACTCATAATTAACCTATATCTTTAAAAAAGGATAAATTCGTCAGACAGACGGCCCAATATTAGTACACCTGTGGTGCTCAGTAATACATACAGTTACTGTAAATTAACACATAAATAGTAAGCTTCATTTTTAATCTTAATTCTTAATCTTCTATATTTACATGGTGCCTTTCATCCCAAAGTACTTTAAAACCTACATACTGCAATGTGTGAAATGCTTTCACTCTAGCGTGCAAAAGCAGCAATCAGCTGTCTCAGAGAACACTACTCAGTAGCTGGGGAATGGAACTTAAGGTCAACAATACGGGGGCAACCCCCTATAATAATGGAAAGTGCCACAGAATCTTTGAAATCCACATAAAGCAAACAGGAGCCTGACCCACCCATTACTTAATGGAACTCTAGCATTTGTCTAACATGAAGGAATGAAATGCTGAAATGACCCTGCAAACATTTCAACAAATAGCTCCAGAAAATATTCATACTTGATTCTTATGAAATAATATACAAACTTCCCAGTCAACCCAATTGTTTTTATACATCTCCTTGGCTCTTCTCTGCGGCCCCTTTAAGCATGGAACAGTCTCCCCAGTCCTTATGTGTTAATCTGCCATTCGTTCAAATCCTTCCTCAGAATTCACTTGATCCACAAAGTTTTCAAAATCAATCCACCAAAAGAGGATGTTATATTTAAAAACAAAAGCCAACACATGTATGGCCAACTGGTTAATTGTGTGTCTGATCTGTATCACCTGTCCAGACTGTAGAACAGGTAGTGTGTCATTTTCTTTGTACTTGTCATAAATATAAAGGGAAGGGTAAACCCCTTTGAAATCCCTCCTGGCCAGGGGAAAGCTCCTCTCACCTGTAAAGGGTTAAGAAGCTAAAGGTAACCTCGCTGGCACCTGACCAAAATGACCAATGAGGAGACAAGATACTTTCAAAAGCTGGGAGCAGGGAGAGGAACAAAGGGTCTGTGTCTGTCTGTGTGCTGCTCTTGCCAGAGACAGAACAGGAATGGAGTCTTAGAACTTTTAGTAAGTAATCTAGCTAGGTATGTGTTAGATTATGATTTCTTTAAATGGCTGAGAAAAGAATTGTGCTGAATAGAATAACTATTTCTGTCTGTGTATCTTTTTTGTAACTTAAGGTTTTGCCTAGAGGGGTTCTCTATGTTTTTGAATCTAATTACCCTGTAAGATATCTACCATCCTGATTTTACAGGGGGGATTTCTTTATTTCTATTTACTGCTATTTTTATTAAAAGTCTTCTTGTAAAACACTGAATGCTTTTTCATTGTTCTCAGATCCAAGGGTTTGGGTCTGTGGTCACCTATGCAAATTGGTGAGGCTTTTTATCCAACATTTCCCAGGAGAGGGGGGGGTGCAAGTGTTGGGAGGATTGTTCATTGTTCTTAAGATCCAAGGGTCTGGGTCTGTAGTCACCTAGGCAAATTGGTGAGGCTTTTTACCAAACCTTGTCCAGGAAGTGGGGTGCAAGGTTTTGGGGAAGTATTTTGGGGGGAAAGACGCGTCCAAACAGCTCTTCCCCAGTAACCAGTATTAGTTTGGTGGTGGTAGCGGCCATTCCAAGGATAACGGGTGTAATATTTTGTACCTTGGGGAAGTTTTGACCTAAGCTGGTAAAGATAAGCTTAGGGGTTTTTTTCATGCAGGTCCCCACATCTGTACCCTAGAGTTCAGAGTGGGGGAGGAACCTTGACATGGTGGCAGCGGTGGGATTAACCTGAAATCATTTGAGATCCAGTTGAGATTTTTTGAACTAGAAATACAGATTTTAAAAAGGAAATTTTTTTTTTCTTTGGAAAGAAAGTCCAGAAAGCAGCTTTGAAACTGAAAGCAGCTTGGTTTCTCTCTGCTTTGTGGCCAAGCAGAGACAAAAGGGGATTATCTTGTGAATTGCAGGTTTTCTTTGCCTGGAGGCAGGGTACTTAACTCCTGCAGGGAAGTCTTCCAACCCAGAGGTTTTTTTTTCTTTTCTTCCTAAAAGTAAATAGGGGGTGTGTGTTCTACCCATTTGCTTTTTCTTTGGGCTGGGTAAGCAGGTTTCCAAGTAGTTGGAGGTTTTTTGCTTTAATTTGGGCCCAGAGCAGAGACAAGGGAATTGTTTTTTTCTGTAGGCTGACAGTCACTATCAGAGAATAGGTATTCTATTCCAGCACAGCAAAATTTTACAGCCACGTTTTGTTTGTTTATTTCTAAACCTCGGGTGTAAAGTTAGTTAAAAACAGAGAGGTTAGAATGACCAAATCCTCAGCTCGACTACAGCTGGAATTAGCCAAATTTCAGGCTGAGGAAAGACAAAGGGAACATGAAAGACAGATAGAACTCATGCAGCTGAAGAAGGAACAAGAAATGGAGGCAAGGAAGCATGTGGAGGAGGAGAGGGAAAAAGAGAGGAAGCATGTGGAGGAGATGGAGAGGATAAAGGCCCAGCAGAATATACCAACAAACCCTAGCAATCCTTCTCCAGGTACCACTTCCCATCCCAGAAAGTTCCCCACCTACAAGGCAGGTGATGATACTGAGGCCTTCTTAGAAAACTTCGAAAGGGCCTGCCTTGGGTACAACATCTCTGCTGACCAATACATGGTAGAGCTGAGGCCGCAGCTCAGTGGACCCTTAGCTGAGGTGGCAGCTGAAATGCCTAAAGAACACATGAACAAGTATGAACTGTTTAAATCCAAGGCGAGAGTCAGAATGGGGATAACACCCGAGCAGTCTCGTCGGAGGTTCAGAGCCCTAAGGTGGAAACCAGACATGTCATTTACCCGACATGCCTACCACATTGTGAAACATTGGGATGCCTGGATATCAGGAGCAAGTGTTGAATCTCCAGTAAATTTGCCCTTCCTAATGCAAATGGAACAATTCTTAGAGGGTGTTCCTGAGGAAATAGAAAGATACATCCTAGACGGGAAGCCCAAAAATGTAATCGAGGCAGGAGAGATTGGAGCCAGATGGGTGGAGGTGGCAGAGAAGAAGAAAACTGGTCGCAGTTGGAGCGGAGACCAGAAGGGACCACCCCAGACCACACCCTATTACCGGGGGCCGCCCAAAGCCCCACCTACCTCCCAAAGAACCCTCCGGACCCCTTATCGTCCCACCACCCCGTTCTCCAGCAGCCCTCCTCGCCCCAGTGACCCGTCAGCTGGACGATGTTTTAAATGTAACGAGCTGGGGCATGTAAAGGCCAACTGCCCCAAGAACCCCAACAGATTACAGTTCATTGCACCGGAATCACACCAGAGGTCCACAGGCCCAGATACCTCCCAGATACCCTTGGAGCGGAGGGAAACTGTGAGTGTGGGCGGGAAGAAGGTCACCGCGTGGAGGGACACCGGAGCACAAGTGTCAGCTATCCATGCTTCCTTAGTGGACCCCAATTTAATCAACCCAGAGATCCAAGTGATGATTCAACCCTTCAAGTCCAACTCTTTCAATTTGCCTACAGCCAAGTTGCCTGTCCAGTACAAGGGCTGGTCAGGAATGTGGACTTTTGCAGTCTATGATGATTATCCCATCCCCATGCTGTTGGGGGAAGACTTGGCCAATCATGTGAAGCAGGCCAAGAGGGTGGGAATGGTCACCCGCAGCCAGGCTAAACAAGCCGTGAGGCCTAGCTCTGTTCCGGAAACTTCTATCAGGACCCAGTCAGAGGTGATGGACCTGGACCCCAGGCCAATGTCTGCAACAGCAGTAGTGGATCCAGTCCCAGAGACCCAGACGGAACCAGTCCCAGAACCGGAACCAGCCGAACAACCAACACCAGACCCCGTGTCAGCACTGAATCCAGTACTTGCAACCTCAACAACGGAGGGCCCCACCGAACCTGAACTGGCAGCAGCCGATAACCCGACCCAAGAGGCTCAGCCGGAGCCTGAATCCCAACATAGTGCACCAGCGGAGAGCGGTTCACAGTCAACAGAAACAGCTCCATCCCCTATATCGCTTCCAGAGGGACCAAGCCTAGGTCCACAATCCCATGAGGAACTGATGTCTCCAGCATCAAGGGAACAGTTCCAGACCGAACAGGAAGCAGATGAAAGCCTCCAGAGAGCTTGGACGGCGGCACGGAGCAACCCACCGCCTCTCAGCTCTTCTAATCGATCCAGGTTTGTTGTAGAAAGAGGACTTTTATACAAGGAAACTCTTTCTGGTGGACACCAGGAAGACTGGCATCCTCAGAGACAGTTGGTAGTTCCAACTAAATACCGGGCCAAGCTCTTGAGCTTAGCCCATGATCACCCTAGTGGCCATGCTGGGGTGAACAGGACCAAAGACCGTTTGGGGGGGTCATTCCACTGGGAGGGAATGGGCAAGGATGTTTCTACCTATGTCCAGTCTTGTGAGGTGTACCAAAGAGTGGGAAAACCCCAAGACCAGGTCAAAGCCCCTCTCCAGCCACTCCCCATCATTGAAGTTCCATTTCAGCGAGTAGCTGTGGATATTCTGGGTCCTTTTCCGAAAAAGACACCCAGAGGAAAGCAGTACATACTGACTTTCATGGATTTTGCCACCCGATGGCCGGAAGCAGTAGCTCTAAGCAACACCAGGGCTAGAAGTGTGTGCCAGGCACTAGCAGACATTTTTGCCAGGGTAGGTTGGCCCTCCGACATCCTCACCGATGCAGGGACTAATTTCCTGGCAGGAACTATGAAAAACCTTTGGGAAGCTCATGGGGTAAATCACTTGGTTGCCACTCCTTACCATCATCAAACAAATGGCATGGTGGAGAAGTTTAATGGAACTTTGGGGGCCATGATACGTAAATTCGTAAATGAGCACTCCAATGATTGGGACCTAGTGTTGCAGCAGTTGCTCTTTGCCTACAGAGCTGTACCACATCCCAGTTTAGGGTTTTCCCCATTTGAACTTGTATATGGCCGTGAGGTTAAGGGGCCATTGCAGTTGGTGAAGCAGCAATGGGAGGGATTTACACCTTCTCCAGGAACTAACATTCTGGACTTTGTAACCAACCTACAGAACACCCTCCGAACCTCTTTAGCCCTTGCTAGAGAAAACTTACAGGATGCTCAAAAAGAGCAAAAAGCCTGGTATGATAAACATGCCAGAGAGCGTTCCTTCAAAGTAGGAGACCAGGTCATGGTCTTAAAGGCGCTCCAGGCCCATAAAATGGAAGCATCGTGGGAAGGGCCATTCACGGTCCAGGAGCGCCTGGGAGCTGTTAATTATCTCATAGCATTCCCCACCTCCAACCGAAAGCCTAAGGTGTACCATATTAATTCTCTAAAGCCCTTTTATTCCAGAGAATTAAAGGTTTGTCAGTTTACAGCCCAGGGAGGAGACGACGCTGAGTGGCCTGAAGGTGTTTACTACGAAGGGAAATGTGCTGGTGGTGTGGAAGAGGTGAACCTCTCCATGACCCTTGGGCGTATGCAGCGACAGCAGATCCAGGAGCTGTGCACTAGCTACGCGCCAACGTTCTCAGCCACCCCAGGACTGACTGAACGGGCATACCACTCCATTGACACAGGTAATGCTCACCCAATTAGGGTCCAACCTTACCGGGTGTCTCCTCAAGCTAAAACTGCTATAGAACGGGAGATCCAGGATATGTTACAGATGGGTGTAATCCGCCCCTCTGAAAGTGCATGGGCATCTCCAGTGGTTCTAGTTCCCAAACCAGATGGGGAAATACGTTTTTGCGTGGACTACCGTAAACTAAATGCTGTAACTCGCCCAGACAACTATCCCATGCCACGCACAGATGAACTATTAGAGAAACTGGGACGGGCCCAGTTCATCTCTACCTTGGACTTAACCAAGGGGTACTGGCAGGTACCGCTAGACGAATCTGCCAAGGAAAGGTCAGCCTTCATCACACATCTCGGGCTGTATGAATTTAATGTACTCCCTTTCGGGCTGCGAAATGCACCCGCCACTTTCCAAAGACTTGTAGATGGTCTCCTAGCGGGATTAGGAGAATATGCAGTCACCTACCTTGACGACGTGGCCATATTTTCGGATTCCTGGGCAGACCACCTGGAACATCTACAAAAAGTCCTTGAGCGCATAAGGGAGGCAGGACTAACTGTTAAGGCTAAGAAGTGTCAAATAGGCCTAAACAGAGTGACTTACCTTGGACACCAGGTGGGTCAAGGAACTATCAGCCCCCTACAGGCCAAAGTGGATGCTATCCAAAAGTGGCCTGCCCCAAAGTCAAAGAAACAGGTTCAATCCTTCTTAGGCTTGGCCGGTTATTACAGACGATTTGTACCGCACTACAGCCAAATCGCTGCCCCACTGACAGACCTAACCAAAAAGAAACAGCCAAATGCTGTTCAGTGGACCGGAAAGTGTCAGAAGACCTTTAACAAGCTTAAAGCGACACTCATGTCTGACCCTGTACTAAGGGCCCCAGACTTTGACAAACCGTTCCTAGTAACCACAGATGCATCCGAGCGTGGTGTGGGAGCAGTTTTAATGCAGAAAGGACCTGATCAAGAATTCCACCCTGTAGTGTTTCTCAGCAAAAAACTGTCTGAGAGGGAAAGCAACTGGTCAGTCACTGAAAAAGAATGTTATGCCATTGTCTACGCTCTGGAAAAGCTACGCCCATATGTTTGGGGACGGCGTTTCCACCTGCAAACCGACCATGCTGCACTAAAGTGGCTTCACACCGTCAAAGAAACTAACAAAAAACTTCTTCGGTGGAGTTTAGCTCTCCAAGATTTTGATTTCGACATCCAACACATCTCAGGAGCTTCTAACAAAGTGGCTGATGCACTCTCCCGTGAAAGTTTCCCAGAATCAACTGGTTAAAATCGTCCTTGAGATGTGGAAAATATTGTTAGTCTTTATGTACTTGGTAGTATATTTAGAGATGCATGTGTCTTATTAACTCTGTTTTCCTAGAGCTCCAGGAAGAAATCCCAGCCAGTGTTTCACCCTAGCTGAGATTTGGGGGGCGTGTCATAAATATAAAGGGAAGGGTAAACCCCTTTGAAATCCTTCCTGGCCAGGGGAAAGCTCCTCTCACCTGTAAAGGGTTAAGAAGCTAAAGGTAACCTCTCTGGCACCTGACCAAAATGACCAATGAGGAGACAAGATACTTTCAAAAGCTGGGAGCAGGGAGAGGAACAAAGGGTCTGTGTCTGTCTGTGTGCTGCTCTTGCCAGAGACAGAACAGGAATGGAGTCTTAGAACTTTTAGTAAGTAATCTAGCTAGGTATGTGTTAGATTATGATTTCTTTAAATGGCTGAGAAAAGAATTGTGCTGAATAGAATAACTATTTCTGTCTGTGTATCTTTTTTGTAACTTAAGGTTTTGCCTAGAGGGGTTCTCTATGTTTTTGAATCTAATTACCCTGTAAGATATCTACCATCCTGATTTTACAGGGGGGATTTCTTTATTTCTATTTACTGCTATTTTTATTAAAAGTCTTCTTGTAAAACACTGAATGCTTTTTCATTGTTCTCAGATCCAAGGGTTTGGGTCTGTGGTCACCTATGCAAATTGGTGAGGCTTTTTATCCAACATTTCCCAGGAGAGGGGGGGGTGCAAGTGTTGGGAGGATTGTTCATTGTTCTTAAGATCCAAGGGTCTGGGTCTGTAGTCACCTAGGCAAATTGGTGAGGCTTTTTACCAAACCTTGTCCAGGAAGTGGGGTGCAAGGTTTTGGGGAAGTATTTTGGGGGGAAAGACGCGTCCAAACAGCTCTTCCCCAGTAACCAGTATTAGTTTGGTGGTGGTAGCGGCCATTCCAAGGATAACGGGTGTAATATTTTGTACCTTGGGGAAGTTTTGACCTAAGCTGGTAAAGATAAGCTTAGGGGTTTTTTTCATGCAGGTCCCCACATCTGTACCCTAGAGTTCAGAGTGGGGGAGGAACCTTGACAGTACTATAAAAATCGAAGCACTCTGTCATCACTTAATGTATTTATTTAGATTTAGATAACTAAAAAGACACCTAACCAAGGCTCAAGGTGCCCTAGCACATCCTTAACACCACAAATCTCAGCAGCATTAACATGATCAGTTCAACAGGAACTCAGCCACCTACACAAACTCTTTTCCAGCCCTCCATTGCTGTATAACAAATCATAAAAAATATAATTCCATATTTGCCATTTTTAACAAACATGGAAGGTTTTCCTGCTATGAACTAACATCCTGAGCCTCTAAAGACTAATTTATGTGAGTAACTTAATGCAAAACAGGTTCTGATTTTACACTTACACATGTAACATTTTGCATGTGAATAGTCCTATTGAATTCAATGGTACAACATACAGGAGGCATTCACTTTTATTCAGAGGGCCAACACACAGTCTGTGCACTACTGAAGTCCCTTTTTCACACTACATGCATAAATTTTATATATAAAAATCAAGATGATAGTAGAACAGATTTAATATTTTAAGTGATGTCTCCTTATTCATGTGTACATTTTAATGAATCATTCTAGAAATAACCTCCAGTTTTTCATATTTGCAGAAAACCAGCACTCCATAAATATTGAATTGTACTGTTATCTGTGGAGGAACCAGGTTTCTATAAACAGAGAAAATCCAAACTTATCACTGCGTGTAGCTGCTGCAAATATTAAAGTAGCTAACAAATAAGAATGTTGTTTATTTGTTACCTTACTACTAATGAAAAAAAGCTGTTATCCCTTTGATTAATCCAGACCATAGTGGACAATGTTGGCATAAATGTCCATGAGGCGTACTAGTGGCTATTAACTCATTTCCTTTTCATTCTACACTTTTATACAATGTATCTGGAGTATGGCCCAGGTTTCATAATTTTCACTAATCCACATTAACAGCCTATATACGATTAAAAATATCTTTTGAAGGTGTATTAAAAGGGTGAAGACAATCCAAGAATTTTCTTCATTTCTAAAGGTTGAAATTTTAATAAGAACTTTCAGTGAATTAAAGGTGTTCAAAGGCATAATCAGACTAATCAGTTACAATAAATTAATTATGTCATTTCTTAATCTTTTTCAATGCATTGTTTTCTCTTTCCCTCTCTGTCTGTACATATATATATTACACAGTATAGAGATAGAGTCATTATTGAATAGCATGAGGTGCTAAAGATTTTATCAGCATGACTTTGGGAAAGCCACATATTTTGATGACTGGTGAAGCCAAGCGTGAGTTATACACGTAGTCCAAAGTGAATACCAGTCAAACCTTTGTATCTGGTAAATATTATCGTTTCTAGAACATATAGTATATTATGTTAATAGTGTTGCATTCTTGCCTTAACTAAAAGACATGTTGGGAGCTGGTATATTCTACTTTAACTCTTTGACTATAATACACACAGAAATGCCATTCTACAATTTTATACGTCCAGAAGTCTTGAAAATGTCATTATTTTAAGTGTTAAGAGAAGAAGAGAACTGTATGCTGGCACACAAAAGATATGATTGCCAAAGGACATAAGCACCTACGGATGCCTTTCTGGTTTCTCAATGAAATCAATTTAGATTTATTTGGCTAACAGCGGACAAATAAAGTGGTAACCAGATGACATTAATCTCAGCTTCAGTACACTGCAGAGTTGAGTGCACTGGGACTAGGAATTGGGAATCATATTCCGATGTAACTATCACTTCAGAGCCCCCATGTTTAATGGTTGTCATTGCAATAATGACAGTAAGGAAAGCCCCTCTAGGCATATTGTTTCTTTTAATTGCAACTTGAAATCTGGCTTTGATATTTTGTGAGCAGGCAACACTGTAGTCTCTGTTACTATTGCATTTATAGCTTTATTGTATTAGAGCAGGGGTGCCCAACCTGAGCCTGAGAAGGAGCCAGAATTTACCACTATACATTGTCAAAGAGCCACAGTAATACATCATCAGCCACCCCCACCACCTCCTGCCCACCAGCAGCACTGCTGATCAGCATCTCCCCCTCCTTCCCCATGCCTCCTGCCCACCACAATCAGCTGTTTCACAGTGTACAGGAAGCTCTGGGATGGAGGGGGAGGAACAAGGGTGCAGCAGGCTCAGGGGAGGGGGCAGAAAGGGGTGGGGGCCTTGGGGTAACGGGTGGAGTGGGGGCAGGGCCTGGGGTTGAGCAGTGGAAAGTTGGCACCTGAAGCTCCAGCCCCAGTCAGCACCTATGCAAGGAGCCACATATTAACTTCTGAAGAGCCGCATGCAGCTCCAGAGCCACAGGTTGGCCACCCCAGTATTAGAGATAAAGATTTACAGGATTCTGAATGTAGCTGGATTTTAGAGGAACAGACAGCTTCCCAAACTTCATACATGTTGTGCTGAAACCATACACTTATAATCTGCTTGAAACTGGACTCTCACAACTATGGCAAGTTATTTTCCATGTACTGAGTCAGTTTTAAAATATGCTAAGCTGATCTATTAGGGTTGTTGTCAGAAAAAAAATGTAATTTTGTTTTGTTTTGTATTAAATGACCATTACTTATAACAGGTCTTAAAAACAGAGAGAGCTTCCTTTTTCCTGCTATAAACTATTTTAAAACAAAAATCAAAGGTGGCCTAGCTCCAGGTTGTTCTATTTAAGTCACACTCATCCATCAACCAGTTGTCCATGAGATGAAAGAATCCAGATTCCTCCCTTTTCTTCCATAATGGAACTTTATATCGGAGAAAATATTAGGGATAAAAACACATTTCCTGCTCTTGGTTTTCAGTTTTCACTTGAAGTTGATTCATTATTGAGTATGACTAGGTACAACAGATGAGTTCAGCTACTCAGCTTGGGCTGGGAACCTTCAGCTAGACACTACCAAAACGATTACTGGATAATGACCTTTCCCAATTTAAACCACTGCAGATTCTACATGCAGTGTAGGGGTATTTGGTGATGAAAGAAGTTAGCCAAAAGTCGACCCTGAGAGGCTAATCCTGCAGTCTTTCTGCATGCAGAACTGCAAGAGTCCTGGTACTGAATAACTGCTTGGTCCTAATGGGGGGAAGCGGTAGAGAGGAAGGAGTTACATGGCTCCCTGCTCCTTATATGATCAGCATAAAGGCCAGGCAGAATTGCAGCTGCTCCCTTCTCCCTTGACACAATGGTTGCTATAGCTGTAGTGTGAGATACTCACTAACAAGGTAATCATCACTTACAGGGATACTACAGTCTCCCCCCCTCCCCGTGGATACAGAACCCTAATGCACTTTGAAAAAAGAAAAGGAGTACTTGTGGCACCTTAGAGACTAACCAATTTATTTGAGCATGAGCTTTCGTGAGCTACAGCTCACTTCATCAGATGTTTACCGTGGAAACTGCAGCAGACTTTATATCTCTGTGTGTATATAAAGTCTGCTGCAGTTTCCACGGTAAACATCTGATGAAGTGAGCTGTAGCTCACGAAAGCTCATGCTCAAATAAATTGGTTAGTCTCTAAGGTGCCACAAGTACTCCTTTTCTTTTTGCGAATACAGACTAACACGGCTGTTCCTCTGAAACCTGTCTAATGCACTTTGTAAGTGTTATCTAGGTCACACCACACATAAGAAGTATTATCTACTGGTTTTATAGTGAAATGTGTGACTGAATATATTATTGTTTAGGTTAACAAACATATACCATCACATAAACAAGGTGCACAATGTGTGCAAGTTAACATTGCTGCTAAAATCCTCATGTATCTACTTTAACATGCTTTTTTGTGTACTAGAGGAGTTCGTAGTTGGAACAGAATAATTGTTCAGTGGAACAGAATTCATTGTTTTTTGTGTACCAAAAGAGAGTTCAAGCAGACTGAGAAACAGCCCAAACAGACTGTTAAGATTTAGTCGTATAATTCAAATGTCTTGCCAACTAAAAATGAAATTATCATCCAGCCTAAGCACAAAAGAAAAAGGTGTGCTAGATGTAAAAGGTGTGTCTTTAGTACAGTTCATTAGCAAAGTGAGGAGTTCTTTCATTTATTATTGGAATTTTTTAAGCAAAAGTTTTTTCATTGAAAAACAGCCTTTTTCAATAAACTGTTTTCACAACAAATTATTGAGATTTTTTGTGAAAAATAGTAACTTTTATTACTTTTAAACATTTGTATCAAAAACATCGTATTTTTGATGTTTTTAATAAAAATTTCTAAAAAATTCATGATTTTTTAAAAATGTAAAACAGGTTAAATTGAAGTACTTCAAAGGGAAAAAAAACTTCAACATTTCTAAATTTTTCATTAAAGTAGTTTCATTTTTCAGCCAGTTCTAGTTTAGTTACTTATGATTATTACCAAAAAGAAAAGGAGTACTTGTGGCACGTTAGAGACCAACAAATTTATTTGAGCATAAGCTTTTGTGAGCAACAGCTCACCTCATTGGATGCATGCAGTGGAAAATCCAGTGGGGAGATTTTATATACACAGAGAACATGAAACAATGGGTGTTACCATACACACTGTGACAGGTAAGGTGAGCTATTACCAGCAGGAGAGCGGGCGGGGGGGAGGGGGGAGGACCTTTTGTAGTGATAATCAAGGTGGGCCATTTCCAGCAGTTGACAAGAACGTGTGAGGAACAGTGTGTATGTGGGAGGGGAAATAAACAAGGGGAAATAGTTTTACTTTGTGTAATGACACATCTTGTATCCAGTTTGCAAATTAATTCCAATTCAGCAGTCTCTCGCTGGAGTCTGGTTTTGAAGTTTTTTTGTTGAAGAATTGCCACTTTTAGGTCTGTAATCGAGTGACCAAAGAGATTGAAGTGTTCTCCGACTGGTTTTTGAATGTTATAATTCTTGACATCTGATTTATGTCCATTTATTCTATTACATAGAGACTGTCCAGTTTGGTCAATGTACATGGCGGAGGGGCATTGCTGGCACATGATGGCATATATCACGTTGGTAGAACAAACCTCTGATAGTGTAGCTGATGTGATTAGGCCCTATGATTGTGTCCCCTGAATAGATATGTGGACACAGTTGGCAACGGGCTTTGTTGCAAGGATAGGTTCCTGGGTTAGTGGTTCTGTTGTGTGGTGTGTGGTTGCTGGTGAGTATTTGCTTCAGGTTGGGGGGCTGTCTGTAAGCAAGGACTGGCCTGTCTCCCAAGATCTGTAACTGGCCTAAATCTTGTTTTTCCCTGAGATGGAGTTTGCTACACCCACAATGCACCACATTAATTATTTGGCATTAAAGCAATTTTGAAAATTTGAATGAACTTTTATTAATTTGAACATATACCTGTAGTACAATATTTCAGTGATTGAATTTAGGAATAACTATTCCAGGACCGGCTTTAGGCACCCGCAAAGCAAGCATGTGCTTGGGGAGGCACAATTCCTGCCATCCCTTTTTTTTTTGGCTTGGGTAGTTGCGCTCTCAGAGCTTGGGGCAGCAAATGTTTTGCTTGGGAGGGCAAAAAACCTGGAGCCAGCCCTGAACTATTCATTCATCTCTACTTACCGAGAACATGTATTTGTAGTAAACCCTCAACAAATTGGTAATACTAATCTCAGTCAATGAAAAAAACCCTGTACATTTATTGTCAAATTACCGGCAACAGATATACAGTCAAATGCAGTAAAATGTCTATTTTTATAGTAAATCTAGTTTCTGATTCACATTTTAAGTGAATGTCAGTGTTAAAATTTCTCTTTTTTACTGTAAATACCAGTTGAAATCAAATGATCTAAATTAGCAGTGACAAACCATTTTACACAAAAAACATGACGCAAATACAGATGTTCAAAGTGAATGCTCACTACAATACAGGAAAAGTTACTGTACATACCTTCCAGAGTAGCAGCCGTGTTTGTCTATATCTGCAAAAAGAAAAGGAGGACTTGTGGCACCCTAGAGACTAACAAATTTATTTGACCATAAGCTTTCGTGAGTTCATTTGTTTTAGACAAAGAATTAGAAAACAAAAACTGTCATTTCAAAGAAACATTTACTGCTGCATAATATCATGAATTATTGTTTTGCAGAGCAGCACAAGTATCCTCTTTCATAGTTCAAACTGTAGAAACAAGCAAGAGAGAGAGAGAGAGAGAAGCAGCTGTCCATTCACAAATAACAGCACAGTTTCAAAGGACAACGGCAGAATCATTTTATAATATCATTCATTTTACAGCTTGAAAACTCCAAGCCAAATTCTGTTTGATGGTTTGGCCTATGTACATGCCAGAAAAACTGCAGGCCAATGGGAATATGAACAGGGTCTGGGGGCATGGTCCATAGGACAGCACACACACACCCTGTTCTCAGCAACAGGACCTAATCTCACACACACAACGTATATTATCCCTGCTCCTGGTAGGAATGAGCTGACACTTTTGCATTACCCAGTTGTTCTCATTTGGGGGGCCATTGAGACCAGTAGCAGAATTTGAATCCGATAACTGCATTAAGTGATGAGTGAATCTAAGCAAAATATTTCTATCTTTAATATTTCACATGGAGTTTATTAATAATCCCATGGCCTCTCTCCACCCCTCCCCCTATAACTCCAACAGTTCTTCCCGAGGAGGAGCACTCCCCACTACATTGGCTCTGGCTCTGTCCCAACACGCACACATGCCCTGTCCCCAAGCCAACTATCATTCTTCCCAAAAAACCAGCACAGTAACTTGGAGTAGAGAGGTGACATTACCACTAGAGGCAGCATTAGTGAGACCATTATTCGAATATTGTGTCCAGTTCCGGTGTCCATGCTTTAAAAATTGGAGGAGGTTCAGAAAAGAGCTACACCAAAATGATTTGAACTGCCTTGCAATCAGAGACTAAAGAGGCTCCATATATTTAGTTTATCCAATGAAGACTAAGAGGTGACTTGAACACAGGCAATAAGTACCTATATTGGGAGAAGATTTCTGATAGTAAAAGTCTCTTTAATTTAGCAGACAAAGGCATAATAAGATTCAGTGGCAGAAAGCCAAAGTTAGACAAATTCAGACAAAAAATAAGGAGAAAAATTTTAAGTTTATGTAATTAGCTACTGGAACAAATTACCTAGGGATGTGGTAGACTTGCTGTCACTTGAAGTCTTTAAATCAAGATTGGATGTCTTTTTTTTTTAAATGATATGTTCCAGCTAATATAAAAGTTATGCAGGGATCATTTGGTGCAAGTCTATGGCCTTTGCGATGCAGACCAAATCAGATGAGCACAATGGTCCCTTCTGGCCTTAAAATCTTTGAATTTTTGTGACTAGTAAGGGCAGCAAATAATTGGGAGGGGATCGAGTAAGGAAGGATGGGGCAAAAGCAGCAAGTAATAAATAATATTCTGCATCACTCTTCTATAGCACTTTACACATTAAAAGTGCTGCAGAAGCACTAACTAATTCATCATAACAACTTCGTACTCTGCTGCCTTTCACTGCAGGACCTCAGAGCACTTCACAAAATACGAATTAATACATAGGCAGTATTTTTAGGAAAGACATGGCATTGGCCCCAGCCAGTGTTAATTTGTTCTTGAACATCATTGCTTCTGAAATCTGGTGGATTTTACCATTGAAACATAAAATGTATATATTGTCCTGGCAACAGAACTGAAAATGTGTTTCCGCATTCAAATATAAACCATCCCATTGCATTACTGACAATATGGCATGCCACATCCCTTCATGTTACACTCCAGTGTAACCTCACATAACACAGCATGGTTGAAATTTAAGAAGAGATTAACTTTACACGAGAAAATTGGATAACTGGTGTTTTAGTCTGAACATCTGGCACATTTTTTGTTAAGTGTTCAAAAGAAGCTAATTTTTGCATAGCAAAATGTTTCACTGACTTCACCCCAACAGCTGAAACATAAATTTCTTTTCTGTGTCTGATTAACCTGAAAGTACCCAAAATGACCAGATGCCTGTGTATATTAGGATTATTAAAAATCACACATATATCACTGTAAATTCACATAAAATTTATAAACTTTGGGCCAAATCCTGCTCACCTTATAGACATGAGCAGTGTTTTTAGTTTCAATAGGAGTGCTTGCTTGAGTAATGGAACCAGGACTTGGCCCATATCCCACATATAACTTGATAGCGTATTGTACTTTAAAATTTAGACAGAAATGGTGCTAAATCTCCCAAACTTCTGAAATGAAAAAACAAATTCCTCAGTGGGATCAGTGTCTCATTTTTAAAAAGCTGGAGAAGCCAAAAATATCAGACTCAACAAATTGTCATTGAGCTACAGATGTTCTGCATGGTGACAACAACAGAAGCTAAGAACCTTAATTTCATTGAGTGCTGAAAGTCAGTACAAGTACTATGTATTAGGAGAAATTGTGGTTTAACTTACGTGAAAGTGCAAGTCTGCTAAAGAAAACATTTCACAAATCAGAATCCATTTCTTTTTTTAATAGATGAATCTAGTTCTTTTTAAAAAGAACAGGAGTACTTGTGGCACCTTAGAGACCAACAAATTTATTTGAGCATAAACTTTCATGGGCTAAAACCCACTTCATCGGATGCATCTTTGTAATACAAATAATCACAGCAATAGCTAGATTTCTTTACAAACCCAATAATTATAATAAACTACAGCTTAAAGCTGTGTCTGCCCAATATTGATTAGGTAACTCAAATCCTGGAATAAGTTGATTTACAGGCAAGTATAAAGGGAAACAAACATATATATAAAAAACTTAAAACCTGACAAGAGACTAGTTTTAAACTGTGAAAAGGAATTTAAATGATCTCAGGAGAATTCACATGCTTAACTGAACTGGCTTTGTACTTAAAATATAAATGAGGCAATCTTACTGCAGCTAGAACAAGATTAAAAACCAAAACCAAAACCAATAGCACAGCCTGATTACTCTGAAATGTTCTCTGTGCAATCCTTTGGAAGGGAGAGAAACAAACACTATTATTTGGGCTTGTGAAGCAGGTAACCTTCGAGAGCTCCTTAATCAAGCTCTATGCAGACCTCAGAATTTCATTGTTACTTTATAAGGCCCTCATCACTGTCATCACCTCCCCAAACTGCCTCTCTCCTAAAGAGAAAGACAGCAGGTAAGAATAGGAGAGTTTATTATTTATTTATTTCACACACACACACACACGGCCCTTTTTCTTTATAATTAAAATGAGTCCTTGAGAGTGGCATACAACCTCTATTTAAATGCAATCTGAGTTTTGTGGTACTATATTGTTTCAATTCTTAAAGGTTCAGAGAAACAGAAGCCTTTCTGCCCACATAAATTAGTGTGGTTCTGAACGTAAAGAATGTCCTATAAAAAATGTAAAATATATGGAGCAATTGAAGGTACTAGATGTCTGTTTTAAACATAGGCCTTATCTTTCATGTTTTAGGAGAAATACTAAACCTAAAGGGGAAGCACAGTCACACGGTATTACATCAGTGTGTGACCCACTGTCTTTTTGGTTAGGGATTTTTCTATAAAGCCCAAAGTAGATGCACATTGTCAGGGTCAAGGGTATTAAAAGTGATTTGTTAGATGCAACTCACTGTTTATTATAGTCCAAAGACCAAGCCAACTTGAAATAAAAAATGTGTGCCAGATGAAAAACTGCCAGAATTCTCTGTTATACATGCCTTATCTTGGAAATTCTCCCAGATTTTTTTTTTTTTGATAGGTACTTTCAGTGAAGCCTCCCTTACTAATGGGGTGTGAGCAAAAGTTATAGATTATAAAAGGGTCAGTGAGGAGCATTAACTAAAGGTTTCTGGGGGGGAGCGGCGGGCAGGGACACATATTGTAAGCTATGACTACAGCCTAAAAAGTTGCATACGTATGAACCACAGAATATGTTGAGCAAAGCACATGGAACTCACTCAGTGTGGTAGGTCAGATAACTAGCATTATCAGCAATCTGCAAACGGTGCAAAGAGCTCACATTCTTCTTCTCCTCCTCCTCCCCAATTCAAGTTTCTTTTCTTGTTAAAATGTGCATTAAAAACCAATAAATAATTTGTCTGATTTAGGAAGAGTTTGATTCTTAACTTAAGTTTAAAAGACTTTCTCCAACGCTCCCTCATACCGTGGAAGCAAAGCAATTTGTATGACCCTATTTCAGCCTGGAAGGTGGGTTTTTACACAGAGACTTTGCTTCCCGTCCCAAGTTAACAGATGGGAAAATATGCATGATCATTCTTCAGTGGAAGATTTTATACTTATAACTGAGATCCTTTTTGATAAATGAAGACAAAATTTTAATGTACATCTTTCTTCCACTAGGCCTCATCTTTCCTGTGAGACTCACAGTAGAAGTGGAAAGATCAGCCTATGTCTAGCTCCCTTGTGCATTATTTTTGATTCATCATTACATGCTGAGAAAGTAGGGTGGGACCACTGGTCAGTGCAAGTAAGCAGTGAGAGTAGGGACAGAAGGACATCTTTAAAATCAGGTAGCTGGCTGTTATTGGGAGCCTCCGAAGGAGACCTAGGACAAGACTACAATGCGCACTCTTTGTGCATGTGTTCCAGATATGATGCAGTTAAGGGTTGCATTCTCTGGGTCTTTTGGCCCACTGCGCCTTCACAGGAACGCCAAGAAAGTGGCCTCAAACAGCATCTGCCAGCTAAAAAGCAGCAAAGAAAACACTACCTAAGGGGTCAACTGAAAATAAAAGTCATCTTATAAATGTATATATGATGTAAGTTTGAAGTACAGAATCTAATAATTCTCACTGGATCTTCTCTTTCACTTCTATTCTTGGTGGCTAAATAATAAATTCAGCCAAACAACCTACTTTAAAATGTACCGACATGAATCTCCATAGTGGAAATAACATATCTTACCTATAAAGAGTGATTATGTTCTTTTTAGTATTGAAAACTACATCTCTTTAGCCTGCTCATGAAAGGACCATAATACAAATTCTTCTGACAGTTTGCAGTGTAGCTTGCAAACAGAATACTGAGTATGACTGTCAATAATTGGACATTTGAAACAGACCCAGATCAAAACCCTGGATCTGACATCCTATAACTTAAAGAAGTTTGGATGTGAACTTCGCAGCTCCAGTCTCTCTCTGCTGGAAATTCACAAAACAATAATAATATAATAAATAGCACTTAACATGTTGGGCCCAGTTCCTCCAACCCTTAGTCCTCCTGTACAGAAGGTCCAGACAATTCCTGTGCACCACTGAAGTCCCATTTCAGCTCTCCAAACGGGGTTTACGTCGGACTTAAGTGCCACTCCTCTGCACTGGAATGAATTTCATCCTTAATGCCTACTCATATAAGATGTACCACTGAAATCAATTATACTACTGGCATGAATGAGGATTGATCACATATGAGTAAGAATTTGCCAGATCAGGTACTAACTAATTAATGTTTCTAAAAATATCAGTCATTTGACCTCTTACAATCCTTCTCTTTGTGATTTCATCACTAGCAATTTGCAAATAAGGGCTTACATGAGTCACATTGTCCCAGAAGTCATGGAAAGCCAGATTTGTTCTCCCTTTTTCCTTAACACTGCAATTGTTGTAAATTCGCGATAACTTTCTCCTTTTCAAAATCAGAGATCACTTTGCAAATGAGTTATGCAGCCTATGGGGCAGTACAGTCAGGGTGTATATCTAGTGGGGAAGAGTCTGGAGGAGATAGTACATGTAAGAAAGGAGTCAGGGGCTAGGGTGAAGGAGACACAGATGAGCTGAGCTTCTGGGAGACAGTGAAGTCAACGGAGCTATGACAATTTACACCAGCTGAGGGACTCCCACCAGGTCTGTACACTAAGGGCACAGGCCACAGGCAGATTCTGCATCTGGCAGGGTTTGTCTCCTCCGCAGGAGGCTTATATTCTACTTGTCTTGGGTGGAGGCAGATTCCAGGGATGGGGAAGGAGGATGCCCATGATTTTCCTGTCACATATCCATGAATTCTCATATTTTGCCACATGACTTAAAATTTGTCTTTTGCATATAAATTACTTTCCCTGGAGCAACTCATTTCTTTTCATTCTTCTACCATCTCCAAAAAAACAAACAAACAAAAGCTTTTAAAACTTACAGTACAAAACTTTGGGCAAAACCTTCAAACCATGGAGACTGTCTGGTGCATGCAAAAGATACCCTATTTGCCTAGCTCAGTGTATTTGCAAAATCAAAGGGCTACTTGCATGAACAAGTACTCCCTGGTATGTACAGTTACCTGATTTGCTATGGTAGCACCAGATTCGTATAAGTAATCCAGATGCAGAAACATTCTTTTTTTTTTTTCCCCATGTACTCATTATCCACTACTTTTAAAAAATGTGTTTCCTCAATGGAAAATCCAATCAAACTTCCAGAAATTTATCATGAAGGGGGAAGATGGGTATTTTAAAATATGAAAAATGCCTTAATAACACTCAGTTAGTATCACCTTAAAAGCCAGTTCTCCAAAGGTAAAAACCAAATTGCTGACACACTTCCTTTTCTCAAGTTACTAGTGCTGGATGCCAAGAAGAAACAACACTGAATTCCAGCTACATTATGGAGACCCAGTTACGATAAAGATTTTGGTTGCTGTTTGTGAACTTAGTGGAAAAGATTCAACTACGTTAAAGGACTAAGAAGGCAGTAAAACGAATGAAGAGGCGATCACAATGTATTCAGTGGCCACTGGTGGATAAGTTAAAAGGAGCTTGATGCTTCCATTGTCAGTGTCACAGCTGGCAGGGATAAGGGGGTTGCTAAATTTGAGGCAAGTAGGATTCAAAATAAGTGACAAGTAGAACTGTGGGACTCTTCAAGAAATACAGCCTGACTGAATGTGTAGATTCTCCTTTATACCATACTGTGGGCAAAAGAGGATCAGCTATAATAGTAAGTGAGATCAGCTGGGATTCATTAATCTGGTTTGGAAGGGGAATGTTATCCAATGTTACCACTTGGTGCTTCGTACCTAGAGGCTTGTGCTATGCCAGATGTAACAGAGATGCTTCATGGAAAGGGGAAGGGAGTACTGATCAGGAGGTAGTGATGAGTGCTAATATTATAGTGTTTTTCAAGAGTGCGTGTGTATTATAGTGTGTTTCACTAATATCAGGACTTATAAGACTGATCTAACATGATCCTTCAAAGGTACAGAGGCTGTCAAAGAGCCCAGTGGGCTGTGTCTACTCTAGCAATCATCAGGAAATCTCCTACAGTTTCACTACCAGCAGTTCAGCTCCACCACTGATAGTGTTAATGTAGACTGGGCTCAGGCATCAGCTTATCATCATCATCTAGGGTTCAGGTGGTTTTGTGTCTCTGCTGGATCTCCCTCTGTTGCTATCACCAGTGCAGGAAAACTAATGGTAATGACCTAGAAGAAGATTTTTTGAAAATTGCTAGAGTAGCCATTAAATACACAGTCTCAAGATAAACAGGGTGTAGTTTCTTTCGACTGCTCATAATAAATGGAAATGCATGGACTTACCATCTTCTTTTGCTTCCAGGTAAAGAAAAATGTCTTTTGTTCCCCTTTTTCTCGTTAAATAGACCATCCTTATGGGGGGAGGACAAGAAAAAAGGAGTATATGTAGCACAACAAGGCTGAATGGGCAGGAGGTGCTTACACTACATTTTTTAAAATTGCTCATCTCCAAACACGCATGAATGAACCCTTTTGTTTTGACACATTCTTGTCTGGGTTTAAAAATTTATATAATGATAAGCGCTCACACTGCTTGTGTTTATTTACTGGCTGCCTTGTGGCTTTCCTTAAATTAACATGAACATAAATGATTTAAAATTAAACTAACCAAACACTAAAAACATGTCTAGAATGTGTGGACATTTGGGATAGCCCATGTCAGGAAGCGCAACAAACAGCTGACAGTCAACAAAAACAACTCATATATTTGTGGTTAAATAAGCAGAAGATGAGGTTAGTCGTTCACATCTTCATGCTATTCTATTTTAAATTAAAGTGGAACCCTTTTACAGTAAAGGCATTGTTTGAGGGTTGTTGTTTTTATAAACAGAGTAACTTCACTAAAACCAGTTGTGACAAGTTCCTCCTCTACCTTGGTGGGTCTTGCGCTTATTGGCGGATTTGCTCGCCTCGGCGCTTCACGGCAGCCCTCAGTTTGGCCGTTTTCATGAACCCACAGTCCAGGTCGATTCCTCCTGTGTCTGACCAGGAGTTGGGAAGTTTGGGGGGAACCCGGGCCCGCCCTCTACTCCGGGTTCCAGCCCAGGGCCCTGTGGAATGCAGCTGTCTAGAGTGCCTCCTGGAACAGCTGTGTGACAGCTACAACTCCCTGGGCTACTTCCCCATGGCCTCCTCCCAACACCTTCTTTATCCTCACCACAGGACCTTCCTCCTGGTGTCTGATGATGCTTGTACTCCTCAGTCCTCCAACAGTACGCCTTCTCACTCTCAGCTCCTAGTGCCTCTTGCTCCCAGCTCCTCACACACGCACCACAAACTGAAGTGAGCTCCTTTTTAAACCCAGGTGCCCTGATTAGCCTGCCTTAATTGATTCTAGCAGCTTCTTGATTGGCTGCAGGTGTTCTAATCAGCCTGTCTGTCTTAATTGTTTCCAGAAGGTTCCTGATTGTTCTGGAACCTTCCCTGTTACCTTACCCAGGGAAAAGGGACCTACTTAACCTGGGGCTAATATATCTGCCTTCTATCACTCTCCTGTAGCCATCTGGCCCAACCCTGTCACACCGTATTGCAATATGAACATTGCAATGCATTGAATCAGGCTGGCACTTCCCTTCTACTGCACTTTACATAAAGTACACTCTATAAGTGGGTTCAGTTTCCAGTACAATACAAAAGTGATCAGAGAGGAAATTTTCTAACCAAGTCTTGGCTGAGGATACTGTCCCTTACTACCACTGAGCAAAAACACATACAGTTCAAGTTAAGTAAGTAATTATCAGCTGCACAACAAAATGTTGTGTTCATTAATTTTAATATTTTGGATGTCTGATAACCCATGGCAATTCTCACAATTAAGCCAACTTCTCACATTATCATTTCAGTATTGAAATGTTATAGCTCTGCTATACTGTTGTGACACTGCTTCTTCAGAAACCCTATTTCTCACCCCAAGTGAGCTTCAGATCCATTGGACAGTCAGAGTGCCCTGAATTCTGAAGAACTGCCGAACAGTTATATAGCACCTTTTTAACCATAGATCTCAAAGGGCTTCAAAGAAATGGTAAAGAATAATCAGCTTTATTTTACAGATGAGGAAATAGACACACAGCAAGTCAGTGGCAGAGCTGGCAGTCAAGCTCAGATCTTTTCATACTCCCATTTCCATAACTCTTTTGCTGGACCACGTTCCTTCCATCAGTCAATAACTGGAATTGCTGAAGAAAGGAGACCTGTGGGTTGTTTATGTGAGGAGATAGGGTAGGCGCCCACCAGCAATCTGGCATCATGATCACTCGTGAGAGGGAACACTGGTGTATGGTTTTTACAACCCCTTCTGGCAGCAGAGGGATCCTCTAATACAGAATAGAGCCAGAACTCAAAGTCTAGTGAAGAGCCAGAATGCCGTCCTAAATTCTTCCACCTCAGTTCCACTGATAGCAATGAAGTGATTCCCAACAAATGCAGCAAAATCACTCAGAGAGCCAGAGCCTGAGTCAGCATACTGTCTATCACTGACCAAGCATTCTCTAGCTTTTCTCATGCCGTCCTGCAAGGCCTTCGCTTTAGTCAAGTCTCCCTTTGCCAGCAAAATGAAATCTTTCCCATTTTATTTGTAGCACCTCATTCAGGTTGAAGACAACATGTACTAAGTTATTTGCACACTTCATTTCTGTATCCCAACATTTTAATCAGTTCATACTCTCCCAGAAATTCTTTATGATTTATTCTTAATCGCTGCTGGAGCAACATGAACATGCTATAATGTGGCAATCAAATGTATGCTTCTTTAAAAGTACTGCCAGGCATATATATGTATATTTTCATAGGACATCTTAGATAAGCTGGACAACCCTGAAGCTCTATTCTGGGATCTACCATTGTCCTACCATGCTACCCAAGGCCTAGCAAAAATCACCATTCTAACAACCAAGCTAATTGCAGGCTATTCTGAGCCTGGTGCACATTCTACTACAGTTGAAGCAATTTAATAGTGTAGCCTATGTACATAAGGAGCAACCTGAAAATATTCTGGAAGCAAAGATTTCCCTGCCTTTTACCTACAATGTAAAACCATTTTAGCATTAGGCATGTTTTCTTTGCTATCATTTTGCCCCCATTAACAGTCTCCTTTGGCCAAACTTTTCAAACTTGGGTGCCTTAAGTTAGATACCTGAAATCTGTATTTCAGCATCTGAATAAAAGTGTGGAGAACAACCATAACTACTACTGAAGTCAGTGGGTACTCACACCTTCAAAAACCAAACAATGTGTATATACGTGCACCAATATGAATTTAATTGCCTAACTTTAGATACCCCAGTCTGAAAACTGGTCCAAGGACACAAACCCACAGCTCCTCCTTAACTCATCAACAGGGGTCTTCCATACCCATTACAAACAAATCAAATCAAATACTTTGACAAATCTAATCCTTCGTACTTCCCAGTAAACTGAAAAAAAGATGGCACAGCAGGAATGTCAATTATGGGATGAGAGAACTGAAAAGTGAAATGGGGGAACCCCAATTCTAGAATGAAAGTGTCTGCCTCTAGAACATATTAAGACATTGGCTAGAAGGAGGTGGGACTAGCCAAATTAAAAATTAAACCAGACCCTGACAGTTATGCTACCCAACACTAAAAGGAATTTAATTTGCTCCTTCAGCGCTGCAGCTGACTGTCCTGCAAATGTAAATCAAGACTTTTAGTGATAGGATAGGATAGGATGTTAATTCAGATTCTCAAAATGAAAAACATTATGAAAAAATTAGTCTGTATGTAATATATAATGGTCACTTTACAGTATTAAATTACCTGTTCATTAATTTTACCTGGCCATTTTGCAATTTTAAAAAATGGTTATTTAAAACAAAAGTATCAGATCTGTTTTAAAAAAAAAGCTCTTTAATGCTAACTTTACAGTGGTTCTAGCAGGTACCGCTGTAACAAAAGGGAGTTTCAATTTGTCAGTGGCACCAGGCACAGACTGAAACTTGTACTTCCTTATCTTTTTAAAGCTGCTCAAATAAGCATAAAGTAATGGTGTCATCAGAGAAGCTGTTTCCATTAATCTTTCTTGAATTTATTTATTTTATTTATTCTTAAATCAGGCTAAACATTTATAGAGAGACTTTATAGGGACTAGTGTTTTTCTTACATGCACACTCCCAATGCTTTCAACGCAGTGGTCCTCACAAAGGCAACATTCTTTTTGAAACTACTGGGAATTTCTGCCTTAATGGAGAGATCCTATATTTGACTGGTATATGTTTTATACTAGTCAAACTCTGAGAAGATGCTGACTTATATTACCGCAATTTTAAGAAGAGAAAAAGAATTAACTCCGTTTTAGCTGTTCCCTGAATTTCGCTAGCTGTAAATCTCACAAGTCCAAAATTTGCTGTGATTAAGGGACCTATGTATGTGTTAAGAGAGCAACGAATGACATTCTGCACTTAATTAGGACTCTAGTGGAACCGCATGGGGTATAAGTCAGCACAAAATGTGCCCCCGCTTTTACTGTATTCAAATTTAAGTACACTCCATAGCATATGCATGAAGAATACATTGTTTAAAAAACAAAGTGGGGAAATTTCAATTCAATTGCATCACACAGCCTTTCTGTATTTCAGTATGCACTATGTATAGTCTAGAGCATATCTTCACTGTGAGTAATATAAACACACACATATACATACACAAACATAGAATACTACTGATTGCAATAGATAGTGTAAGATATGTAAAGTAATGTACCTAAAAGGATGATCTATTCTGGTAGATTTACCTGGAAGCAAGAAAAAATGCACAAAAGTGAAAGTCTCGCATCAACGCGAATGGGCTTTGGATCAGACCCTACACGCTTGGGGCCCCTTCTGACTTCCTGGCAGCAAGGCTCCAATATGCCACCCTGCCAAGAACTCTCCTACTTGCTGCTGACCTTATTATTCCTCCTGCCCAAAGAGGGGGGAGGCTTTCACAGCACAGAGGCAACTCTGCAAGAAAGAAGATGCAGACCTTTCCAAATCCAAAATTACTACGACATGCAGTCCACAATTCAGCTTAGTTATAACAATATTTTCCCTGTCTTAGGATTTTGTTTGTTTTGCTCTAAGGAAAACATAGATAAGCCAAAGCTGCACTCAAAAAGGCCAGTTTTTAAGCTCTTTGAAGAAAACTGCATGATTTAAAAGAGGTTTGGGCTGTTTTACCAGCTTGCTTTATCTGATGTGTTTTAATTGCCATCTAGTGGTAACAATCAGTAATTTTGTTATTGGAGTTCTCTACTACTTTATTGCTCTTACCAGATAAAAATGTACACTCTGATTCTCTCTCTCTCTGTCTCTCTCTCTCTCTGACATACTTGTATATTAGCGGGAGAAAGCTTCACCCACTCAGCAAATTATCTGGGCAGCAGTAACGTTCTTTGGCCAGTTCCACAGGTCTTGCACCAAAATTTTAAGGGTGGAGATTTTTTTCTCCACAAACTCAGCGCTTCACCTGATTTCAGTAAGCCCAGGATTCACCTTTGATTCGTTTATACACTTTTGCGTGTGTGCGCAAAGACGTGAAAGACTTGGACTGAAGTCAATAGCACTGTTAAATACATTTAAATGATAATACAAATCTCACACATGTGAGGAAGGGAAAATATATTTCTTCACAGAAGAAGTTTCTGAACTTTTAGAACAAAGTAACAGGGAGTTTAGAGAAAGAATTTTTCTATCCTTACCTTACAAATACATCACAAGCAAAAAAAAATTTTATTTTTGCTGCAGCCATGTTGGTCCAAGACATTAGAGGAAACAAAGTGGATGAGGTAATATCTTTTATTGGACCAACTTCTGTTGGTGAGAGAGAGAAGCTTTCGAGCTTACACAGAGCTCTTGTCTACACTTACAGCACTGCAGCAGCACAGCTGCACCTCTTCCCTATCATTCTAACTAGCATCAAGGTAAGTCTCCCCATGCCACATATGGAAGGTTATCCAGAATTATATAAGGTGCACTTAACCTATCATCCTCAAAGCCATTAGTGTGACCAACTGGTCCGTACTTTCTGATCATTCCTTAATTACCTGTAAAGTGACATATTCCTCCTTTTCCCCTTTTGATTCTAAAATCTGAAAGGCAAAGCCAGCAAAGGATACTGTCTTTCTCAAATCTTTTCATTTCATATATCTCCCACTGACTGACTTTAAATCATAAACATTTGTAAATGTGTAGTACCTATAGATTCTTGTAGTTATCAGTCTCTTCATGGACCTGGAATTCTGTTTGTCACGGGCTCAGCTAGATTTATATCAATGATTTCTGATTTCTTACAAGGCAGGAGAGAAGTACAGGACAGAAGATTTCTGTCTGGTCAGTGTAGTGGCAGAATTGTTATTTAGACTCCAGTGGTCTTTATTTAGACTTTGTCCACGTAGTCATCAGTCCATTCTATGACTGTTTATTTTAGACTGAGTCCCCGGGCAGTAATGCTAGGCACCACAGACTGTATTAGGCAGTCTGGAAGCTAGGTAGCTAGGAGGAAATGCCTTCATAAAGAACTGTGGCATGCATCACAATGTATTCCTGCCCTTTCTCTTCTGGCAGAACACTATAGATGTCAACCTTTTCCATGACCTCTCAGGTCTGTCTGACAATGCTTCCTGAGCCAACCAAGCCTTATAGACACCCATGTACTTCTCCCTGGGCACCTTATCCTTCAAGTTCATAGACTTCTGGATAAGTCGAAGACAAGATACATGCTAGGTAACATCCAGCTAGAAGTTTTCATTTGGCTATTCACCCTGAGTTTCCATGCTATTAATTAATCTAAATCAGAGCTGGATTAACTTTTAACAAATACATGCTTTTTTATAGATGTATGGGGTTAATATTTGGCCTATCCTAGTCAAGACAACTACAGCATGAAGATGGAAAAGCTTACTAAAATTACTCACACACACTCTCTATTTTGTTTCTATGTGGTAGGCTCACGGTCATGTTCCCCCTCCCCCGCCGTGGCTGCTCCACCCCCATTCCAACCCAAGGCCCCACTTCCACTCCGCCTCTTCCCCTGAGGCCCTGCCCTTGCTCCACCCCCCTCCCTAAGGGCCCTCACTCAACCTCTTCCTGCCCCTGTCTACCCCCTCCCTAAGGCCCTCCCTCCCTACATCCGCCACTCACTCCTCTCCCCCGAGCACCACCCACCAGTGTCATAGTCTGGTTAGGGTGCCTCAGAATAGGAAGATACCTGTTCAGGTAAGTTTCCAAAAAAAGTTAGCCAGAAAGACAAGTCTGCTTTGTCACATTATGTGGCCTTGATTTCAGAAGACTGCCTCTGTGGGCCTACCTAGTCCATCAAAATTAACACAAACAAGCTTGTGTCTTAAAAGATTTGCATGGACACACTTTATAGTATATGCCAAGTGAGGACAAGCATAAGGACTGTCCCCCACCTGCCTATAAAACAGTAAACTTATTGAAAGAAGTTCATTATCCTAGAGTTAGCCGATCTTATTTATTAATAGTGCCTTTCTATTTAAGGCTTATGAATGTTCAGCTACAGGAAAAGCCCAATCACATGCTAAAATCTATGTTAAAGTACAAGCACAGTTTAGAACTCAACATTTTCTGAATGATTATGTCCTTGGAACACAGAGTTTTCTGCTACAATCACCTATTTTTATTTCCTATGTACTGGTTATTCCATCTGGAAGCAACATAATTTTTGATCCAATGAAATGATATGTTTCAAAGCACTATGTGTTATCTACTGAGATTTCACCAGGACTGTAAGATTTCAGACAGAGATGGAGACACTGACTGTGGCCTACTGACCAAAGCACTCGGTATAAACAAAACACCGCCTGATGAGGCTGGCAAACAGTGAACAATGCAACATGCTAAGAATGCATAAAGCACTGATTCCAAGGGCAATTTGTTGAAATAATTGCTTTGTAATGTTATGTGGGTCATCTCTGTCTACCTAATTAGGAGCTACCAACAATGGCATTGCAGCCTATTATTGGTTGGTAACTTTTCTAAAGCTAAAGGGAAGCAACAAGAATCCATCTCCTCCCGGCCCTCATCTAATTCATCCCATCATTAAGAGGATGATTCCAGATGTACTATATAAAGTAGAAAAAATAACCAGACATTGGCAATAATCTAGTAACTATCAGCAACTACCATATTAGCATAATTACCTACTATATTCTCAGAGGATTGACTTTATTTCATGCAAACAATTCAAAACCAATAAATATTTGTTTTTAAAACATGTTAATAAAAGAAGAATGCATCAAAAGAATACAGATCAAGTATAATAATTATACTTTGCACTTGTATAGCACCTTTCATCTGAGAATCTCAGAGTGCTTTAAAAACTTAATTTAATTTAACCTCACAACAACCTCTGCTGTTGTATCCATTTTACAAAGGAGTAAACTGAGGCACAGAGAGGTTATGTTAAACCAGTTAGGTTAGGTTAAACCAGTAATGATTTAAAGATATCTGTCACACCAAAAAAATAGATTTTTTCCAACAGAAATCATTAATTGTTAATTTATGTACATTTTAAATAACTAGATTTTAATACAAATAAGGTAAATTGTTTAGTTTTTAAAACTTAGCACGAAGGGCTCAAAGAAAAACCAGAGAAGAAAAAGGGCACTAATGGACGGTGAAAAAGAGGGAAGGTACAGACCAGGTAACTGCAGAGGCTGAAGACAAGCTTTCCTTTAAAAAATTGCAAGAGAGAAAAAACTCCTCTTCTTTTTTTTAGTTTGTTAAAGCATTCTTACATCCAAAAGTCTTTTTTTCCCCCACCTGGTGACACTTATTAAAAGTTACTCAAATCTATGTTTTCTAAAATAATTAAGAAACATAATTTTACTGCAATTATTTGCTATACATGAAGACTAATGCATTGTGTATATACACTGGGCATTCTAAGTGTAAGAAAAGCCAGATTTCAGCTCCTCTTCAAATTTATGGAAAAGATTATTCAAAATGTCATTGTCCCTAAATTTGGATTTGATCTGTGAACTCAGTCTCGTCTACATATAGGCAATGTAGAGGCAAGTATGTGTTTTGGAGTGGGACAAGAGGTGAATGTAAGCCGGTACAGTCCAGTACCGTACCGGCAGGGCCGCTGATGTGGGGAGCCAAAAGGGGCAGCTTCCCTGGGGCCCAAGAGTTTAAAAGGGCCCAGGGCTCCCTTTAAATTGCCACCAGAGCCCAGGGCTCCCAGCTGCTGCCACTGCTACCACTCCCATGGGGTTCCGGCAGTGATTTAAAGGGCCCAGGGTTCCCAGCCGCTGCTACTGCAGCTGGAGCCCTGGCCCTTTTAATCGCCGCCGGGCTGCACTGAAGGGCTGGCTGGGGGAGTCTGGCCCCAGCCTCACCCCTTCCGCCCGAGGCCCCACCCCTTCCAGTTGGCTCAGGACCTGGGCTGCCCTGTGCATCGGTAAGTCCCTTAAGTTACTTTCACCTCTGGGTAGGACGGTTGTATATTTGCTAGAATATTACTAATTACAAAGAAAAGTCAAATTTCTGCAGCCCTTTGTATACAAAATTCCTGTTAAATCAGCTGACACTATGAAACTGATAGTGTTTAAACTCAGTTGCTTAACACAGTTTGGACCTGCCTATATGGAGAGAATTAAACCGTGATGTAACCAGAATAAAAATGTGATTATCCATACACAGGCAAGATCAGTCAATGGTCCCCACGCATGATAACTACTAGTGCTTAAAGAAGGGAATTGCAACATGTAAAAAGTGCAGGATTGAGTCCTTATTAGAATTCATATATTTCTATTGTAATTTATTTTTGCTGAACATACCCATTTTTGGCTGGGGAGATGACTTAGTAAGTAGAATAATGCATCTCTAATTCTCATATTGTACTAATGAGCAAAACTGTCTCAGTAAGTTTGAAATACGGTCCTTAGTCCAATGCCTAAGTATGCAAAGGTACTGGAATCCATGTTGACTTCTCTTTTCCATTGAGTAACTTTCATTTTGAATGTCACTGTCTGAACTGATGCATCTCTCAAATACGCTACATAAGCAATAGAAGGTTTGTTTTGTTGTTTCAAAGAAAAATCTCTTTGGGACTGTATATAGAGTATCAGGATATAGAATATCAGGAGGTCAGCTAGTCCAACCCCCTACTCAAAGCAGGACCAATCCCCAATTTTTTCCCCAGATCCCTAAATGGCCCTCAAGGATTGAACTCACAAACCTAGCTTTAGCAAGCTAATGCTCAAACCACTGAGCTATCCCTCTGCCATTATCAGCTCTTCAATATGGTTTATGGACTTTTTAGTTAAAAGTAGGTTATTTGAATTATTCAGAAGAGAGTCTAAACATACATCTCAGAACAGACACAATAACAGTTCAACATGTACAAAAAGTAGAACAAAAATTAACAGGACATTAGGCTGTTAGATTTGGGGGTAAATGTACAAGTGTTGGTTTTCACTGTGTTTTTAAAAAGTCTACTATATTTTGGGAAATGTTAACAAATTAGAGCAGCATAGAATCTGAATTGATAAAAGTGCCTTTCATACCTCAGGTACCTCCCCTAAATGCTTTATGAATAAACATTAAGGCATTCATAATAACCCTTGCTTCATTCATCTCATATGGTTAAAAATGAATCATTATTATCTACACTGAACACAACATAGGCACAAAATGTGATTCAGATTCATGTATATTCCTCTCAGTGCCCTAGAGAACAAACAGACCTAAAATAGCTGGTAGGCTTTAAAAGCAACTATACCAAATACACTGCTGGTGTGGAAAACCCACACAATGCCCAGACTAGAGTCCATAATCTCAACGCTATGCATTTATCATTTGGTTATGGAGTACATTCCCTATATAGATAAATGTGATCGCTGAAATAATGTTGCATTTTACATAACATGTACTGTATACTGATATATTGCAATAGCATTTCTAGCAAAACTTCTTGCTTCATATTTACCAGTCTTCTTCCTCAGGAAAACTGTCTTTCATATGACCTCCCAGTTCCTAATTTAGCAATAAAACCTTCCTCCTTTTTTATTCTAGCACCAGTTTTCCTCTTTAAAGTGTTTTGCAATTTTGTCTAGTTTCCATATAGGGATACTGTTGAAAATGAATAGCTTTATCTGAAAGTATAATATTATGCTACTATAGAAAACCAAAGTGAAAAGGATAAGATACCATTCCCTAAAGATGAGAAAGAATACTTGCTTGCTGTCTGAGCTTGTAACACGTGAACAATTTGTATGACAGAGATAATCCTGCATAATAAGCAGACACATTTTATTAGAGTCCTTCTTTTATAATCTTTGATTTCTCAAAGAGTCTCTAATTTTAGGTTTTATTCATTTCCTTTTAAAAACTGACAAAATAACTTCAATTTCCGTGCACTGATGCCACTAAAAGAAGAGAAGAGAACAGTCTTCTTAATCACCCACATTAACATCTCAGGAAACATTAACTTTCAAGCTCCCTTCTGTAAATGCAAAATCTTCGTTTTCACTTCATTTAAACAATCTGAGTTTCTCTGACAAATGCAGCTCAGTGAAATCAAAGACAGAGTGTTTTCTTTATGCACAACAGTTTTCAAAATTGGAGGGAATGGACATGAAATAGGTGAAGAGTTATAGAGGAAAGGAGTACTTGTGGCACCTTAGAGACTAACAAATTTATATGAGCATGAGCTTTTGTGAGCTACAGCTTCAAGTGAGCTGTAATTCACGAAAGCTTATGCTCAAATAAATGTGTTAGTCTCTAAGGTGCCACAAGTACTCCTTTTCTTTTTGCAGATACAGATTAACATGGCTGCTACTCTGAAAACTGTCAGTTATAGAGGGGTAGCTCTCAACCTTTCCAGACCACTCTACCCCTTTCAGGCGTCTGATTTGTCTTGTGTATCTCAAGTTCCATATCCCTTAAAAATTACTTGCTTACAAAATCAAACATAAAATACAAAAGTATCACAGCACACAGTGACTGAAAAAATGCTTACTTTCTCATTTTTACCATATAATTATAAAATAAATCAATTGGAATATAAATATTGTACTTACATTACAGTGTATAGTATTCAGAGCAGTATAAACAAGTCGCTGTCTGTATGAAATCTTAGTTTGTACTGACTTCACTAGTGCTTTTTATGTATCCTGTTATAAAACTAGGCAAATATCTAGATGAGTTGATGTACCCACTGGAAGACCTCTGTGTACTCTCAGGGATATGCATACCCCTGGTTGAGAACCACTGTTATAGAGTTGCTGCTTCGCCCCACGGTATTGCTTTCAATATAGCTACTCACCTCTGAAGTAATGGCATGACATTTCACCCTTTCAGTCAATTGACATGAGGGAAGTATGGCCTTGTCGTTAAGACACAGAACTGAGAGTCAGAATACTTTGATATTTGAAAACCTGGATTTGTGTTGGAAATAGCCCAACTTGATTATCATACACATTGTAAGGAGAGTGATCACTTTAGATAAGCTATTACCAGCAGGAGAGTGGGGTGGGAGGAGGTATTTTTTCATGCTTTGTGTGTATATAATAAGATCTTCTAAACTTTCCACAGTATGCATCCGATGAAGTGATCTGTAGCTCACGAAAGCTTATGCTCAAATAAATTGGTTAGTCTCTAAGGTGCCACAAGTACTCCTTTTCTTTTTGCGAATACAGACTTACACGACTGTTACTCTGAATACTTTGGTTGTATTCCTGGCTCTCATGTTGATGTCCTGTAAGAAATGGTTCAAACTTTTGACCAGTGTGACACAGGCCTCCATTTTCAAGTGTTTGCTAGTTTTGAGTATCCAGTTTGAGACATCTAGGGTCTGATTTTTTCAGAGGCACTAAGCATCAACAGCTACCATCAACTCCAACTGGAGTTCTGGGTGCCCAACACTTATGAAAATCAGACCTAGGTATCTAAAGCTGGGCTGCCAAACTTGGTGGATACTTCTGGAAACATAGACCTCAACCTCTGTGATTCAGTTGTTCCACCTGTAAATCAGGGTTAAAACTGTTACATAGCTCACAGGGCTGTTGTGGGGCCTAATTCATTTTAAATTATTTAATATTGTATTATGGTAGCTGCCACAGGCTCTGATCAGGACTGGGGCCTCACTGTGATAGGTACTGTATAAACAGAAGTAGACACAGTCTGCAGGAAAAAGCTTAAAACCTGAGAAAATCCTCAGACAAATTGTCCTATTGAAAAGCAAACAGTTTTATTAAATCAAATTTGTCAAAAGCTTCACACAGTAACCTTGTGGACACTAGTTATGAAAGGATACAACAGCAGAGACATAGGGATATTTATTTAAATGGTATTAATGTATTTACTACAAACATACTAAACATTAATGGAGCTTATTGTATTCTGCAGAACATACACAGTAAAGTAGTGTGTATTTTTTCTGTCTCTCTTCCTTTTCCTAGTGTTCTAACTTTTTTGCACAGCTGAACATCCATACTTGATCTGCAAATGATTATACCACGTAACATTGTCTATTGTTTATTATTTCCGTAACAGTTTTTTATTTTGTTCCATTGAGCATAATGGAACATTTCTGTGGTTATTTCTTACTTGTATAGGTTCCAGATTCCTACCTGATTCAACAAGGTACTCAAGAACGTTCATAACTTTGAACTCTAAAGTAGTCCCTTTGACTTCAAGTTTACCCGAGTGCTTATGTACATCGCTGAATTGGGGCCAACGTGCTGCAGTTCCATTTGGCGTTGGACAAAAGGCAAGCTGTGTCAAGCAACAAGTCTCTGCTCTGCAGCACTTACAATCTAAATGTGTGAAAGGTTACAATACAAGACAGAACAAATATAGCATGACATGAGGCCACTATTACTGAAACGTTTCATGGAATATTTGGACCTTTAGGATTTTTCTGAAGGAGAAGAGGGAGGACGGAAGGTGTCTGGCAAACGTTAATAGGGAAGTTGCTCCAAGATTAGGGGGGTAGTGTGAAAAAAGGCATAATCTTGGGTGTGGGCAAGAGAGACAAAGGGAGCAGCCAGGAGAAAAGCTTGGATGGAGGACAAGGAACATGGGGGTGTGTAGGAGGAGATGAGGGCGAAGATGTAAGCAGCAGCACACTTGAAGAGTGCTTTGGAAGTGAAGAGCCCCACAGTCCAAACTGCTTGGATACTTGCACTGTAGCACTTCTTTTCCCTTTTACAGTCATGATTCTATCTTTTTAAACAATCCAGTGAGTATGCGGAAGACTCTTTTTTGCAACAAATGTAGTATTCCTTATTTATATGACTACACTGTCACCCATACAGTTATCCACTGTTTATTTTGAAGATTACAGCATATACAAAACATTTTTGAACTTTGCCTGTAAACACATATCAATAAGTTTTACAGCATAACAGATTATAGTGATCAGTGAAATTGTTAATACTGCATCACCAAAATCCATTCTGTTGTTTGTACAGCACCTAGCACAAAGGGGTCCTGGTCCATGACTACAGCTCTTAGGCATTATGGTAATATTAATAAATAATAATAATAAATCCCACCAACAAGGTCAGGAAGCATTAGCTTTCCAACCAGTTTATAGCTTTCAAATGACTGCAGGCTCTTTGGCTGGTAGACTTTTGCCAGTAATCTCCCCAAACCACTTAGACCTTTCTTTTGAACACTCCAAATTATTTCAACCTTCCTATTACTTTCTGCCTTTCACACAATCAATTTTACTAACCACTTTATTTTACCTGATGGTGAAAATTGCTCTGTCTTGCAACTCCCAAAAGATTTTGTGCTTTCAAAAGAAGTCAGCCCCGGAAGTATGACTTGACTACACAAGTCTTTTTAGATCTAATTCTGCACTTGCATCCTTACAAACTCCTCCAACACCTATAGAGCTGGAGTGTTATACCAATAAAATTAAAACCAGCAGGATCTTATTAAAGGGGAAAAGGCAAAATGCCACATTTATTGTGAATACAGAAAGAATTATAGTAAGAAGTTTGTTATAGCTATAACATTCCATTCAATTTCATATTTATTCACACATTAATTCATACACACACACACACACACACACACGGGTTCTGCAAGGTTGCTATCATAGTTACCAGCCTTAGAGTTGCTCATGCCAAACCACTGGCCAGGTGGCCTGGACATGAGGAGGGAGCAGGGCCTTGTGAGATGCTCATCTGATGCTCCTGGAAGTTGGTTTGCAGAATCAGACCCCAAAGTTCTCACTTTCTAGAGTCCATTTTTATAGGAATTTCTTCCTGTGCCAGTCTATGGGAATTGCTTCATCATGCTGTTGCTGAATCAATCAGCAGATGGCACATTCCTGACAGCTCCGTGCTACCAGATGTTATCTTGTTCTTCGGTTCTCCCATTGTGAGGCTGTTGGGTGGATTCCAGTCTGCCCTCCGGGGTCCTCTGGTTATTTCCACTTGACGCCTTCTTCAGCTGATTGACACTGGATTCTTAGGCTGGCACCTCCCTGATCATTCAGTTATTATCCACACCAAGCATCCATCCACATACATCCTCTATCTCTATTTTAATCACAATTGTTAACAAAGCGAGATGAATAAAACAAAAAGGTGGGGAGTCTCTGGGTGCTGTTTCTGTTGTTACAGAGTATTGTTTTGAGTTTCTCTCTGTGTGAGTAGTTGTTGTTACAAAGAATTGCTTTGAGAGCAGACTCTGTAGCAGCTTGCAAGTTTCACACAGAGAGGGAGAGAAACAGTACCAAAAACCAAGAGACCTCTTAATTAGTAATACCCTGGAATTTAAACTATGGGGAATCAAACTCATTTGTGATTTTAATACAGAACTTATTTAATATGCTCCAACAGTAGGGGGTATAGGAATTAAGTAATATGCAGTGGTTGCCAATAAAATTCCAATATTTAGATCCCACTCTGCCCATGGGACTTTGACTGCATGATCTGGGCCTTACTGCACCTTCAGTTATCTGCCAGAAATACTCTTTACCTAATCTCTAAAGCAAGCCTATTGTCCAGGTCTTGTTCCCAAAAAGCTACTTTGTGCAGCTGAGCCAAGAGACCTCACTAAGTAGTATATCCAGGGAGAATGGATCCCTTGACTGAGCTTCTGGCTTCCTGAAACATGCCCCCAATCCAATTCAGTTCTGCCATTTTGGAGAGCCACAGGTAGGATTGGAGTATAGGAGAATTCAAGGAGAGCACAATCACCATTCTACCAAGCATACGTTTAAAAGAACCATGGTTACTTTCATTATCCCAGCAGGTGAAAGAAAATGGAGTTTGAATGTTTTGTAAGTGCATGCCTCCAAGATTTATGTAACCTTTTCACTTGTGTCTACACAGTCGCTCTTGCAAGGAGCGGGCAAGCAGCAACGACACAATTGAGCACATACTGGGGGGAGTGCCTTGTTTTACAACAGGGTGCTATAGACATTCTTAAAAATGGAAAAACTAAGAAAAAGAGGGTGTATAAGGGTGTGTGTAATTTTACCTTCATAATTATCCTATTATTTAGAACTAATGAGTAATTACTACAGCAACTTTGCTGTCACACAGCATACACCTATTCACACACAGCTCATGCTGAAACCAAAGAATGCTACTTGGGGCCTGATTCTGCAAATGCTTACTACCAAGGTTAGTGCTTCGTCCCTCTGACTTTCCATAACAGTAAGCACTATGTTTGCAGAACCAGGCTCTTAAACAGCATTTATTTTTCTTCAAGCAGTTTCAAGTTAATCATTGTGTAAAGTTAAAAAAATTTCAAAATACTTTTAGCCAAATCAAATTCTAAAATCCCAGACAATTATTGTGCTCTAATGGAATGTTTTTGAGCATTTAAAAACTTTATACACATAATACTCCATTTGAAGTGTTGCTGCCATGCAAAAAGGAATCATTCCCTATTATGAATAGATGTGGTCCACAAGGGGTGAAACAGCCCAGACATTAAAATAGTGAATTCAAACAAACTTGATGAGTTTACAATCTTTAGAACATTTTACAGCATGAATAACTTTGAAATATTTTTGACCATAGGTTGCGGAAACTCCACAGTGTTACATTTCTTCAGAAACCCTCAAGTCACAGCAGCACTGAAAGTGCAAAAATAGCTTTCCTATAAGCAGCTTTATCTGCTTATGTGAGACAACTGGGTGCATATAAAAGACAGGCTTTCCCACTACACTGTGCTAATGTACACTTGCCAAATAATGTCGTGCTTGACAGAGATAAACAAATAGAAATTACTTTTGTGACGGGTTGGATCACAGAAACCCCCTTGGGACTGCCAACTGATGTGCCAAGACTACTTCTGTCCCCATTTTCCCTGCCAGCTTGGGACTCCAGCACCCCGTCTTGCTGAGCCAACATGCCAGTCTGCTCCAGCACAGACCCAGGGTCTGAACCACGTGCCCCAAAGCTGCAGACTAACTGAAAGCAACTTAAGAAGTGTTCCTGTCTTTGACACTCAGATACCCAACTCCTAATGGGGTCCAAACCCCAAATAAATCTGTTTTACCTGTATAAAGCTTATACAGGGTAAACTCATAAGTTGTTTGCCCTCTATAACACTGATAGAGAGATATATACAGCTGTTTCCCACCCCCACCCCCCCGGTATTAATACATACTCTGGGTTAATTAATAAGTAAAAAGTGATTTTATTAAATACAAAAAGTAGGATTTAAGTGGTTCCAAGGAATAGCAGACAGAAAAAGTGAATTACCAAGTAAAATAAAATAGAACACTCAAATCTATGTCTAATACAGTAAGAAACTGAATACAGATAAAATCTCACCATCAATGTTTAATGTTTCAATAAGTTTCAATAAGTTTCTTTCACAGACTGGACACCTTCCTAGTCTGGGCACAATCCTTTCTCCTGGTACAGCCCTTGTTCCAGCTCAGATGGTAGCTAGGGGATTTCTCATGATGGCCGCCCCTTTGTTCTGTTCCACCCACTTATATGTCTTTTGCATAAGGTGGGAATACTTTGTCCCTCTGGGTTCCCACCCCTCTTCTCAATGGAAAAGCGCCAGGTTAAAGATGGATTCCAGTTCAGGTGACATGATCACATGTCACTGTAAGACTTCATTACCCACTTGCCAGCCCACAGGTATACAGGAAGACTTACAATCTACAGGTAATTGTCCTGGTTAATGGGAGCCATTTAGATTCCAAACCACCATTAATGGCCCACACTTTGCATAACTACAATAGGTCCTCAGAGTTATATTTCATATTTCTAGTTTTAGATACAAGAGTGATACATTTATACAAATAGGATGACCACACTCAGTAGATTATAAGCTTTGTAATGATGCCTTACAAGAGACCTTCTGCATGAAGCATATTCCAGTTACGTTATATTCACACTTATTAGCTTATTTTTATAAAATCATACACAGTGCAACGTCACAACTTTTTAAAACACATTTGCAGAATTATGGTCTGAACCAGAAAGGGTCAAATTACAGGTTTGAGACAGGAAGTTTGAAGGAAAAAAATGAACTATTGGGCCAAATTCTACATACCCACTATGCCCAAATATCCCAGTGAAGTCAATGAACAAAGAATATCGGAATGGGCCCCGTTTTCTGAGATAGAATTTTTTGTTGGTTTGTTTTAAAGAATCCTTTAACGAGAGCTAGAGAGATGGAGCAACTGAATTCACAGGGCCAGATTGTGACCCTAGCTACATTCGTATGCAGTGTAATAAGGGAGAATGAAGTGTCCCCTTACCTGCACCAAACATCTGTTCTTCCCCGCTGCTGCTACTCATGACCATGATACAGGTAGCCAGCACAGGGAAGGAAGGATTCACCCTCATACATCCTTATTCCTCTGCCCAGGAGCATAGCCAGGGTCATAATCTGGCCCTTTTAGCCCAATCTGTCTATCCGTTCAGTTTCTTATACAGCCCATCATCATAGTAACAGAGTTCCTGGTAAAACTCCCATCAGTGCAGTATCAAGTCCCCTTTATATTTATTATATCATTAATAAACTGGAAAGTATTTACTCTCCTTCAAACAGTCAGGTCAATCATACGAAGTGCATATCCTAGAAGGGACTTACTGCCTAGAAGGGACAGAACTTAATATTATTTCTTATTTGTGAAGTGCCAGCAGTGTGTTTGGTGATATATAACATATACAAAACAGAGGAAGATACAATCCTTCTCCCAAGGAAACCAGAGTTTACATACTTACAGTGTTATGCCGACTGCCCGTTGGAACTTATGTTTGCTTCACCTCTATGTTATAGGCACTCGATTCTAAGGTTGATCAGATTGAGCCCTACAATAAGAGTCCTACAATGACCAACATGAGAGTCCAGACTGGCAAAGGAAGGTGCATTTGCAACAAGTAGCGTGGGAGTCGTTAGTAGGAATTCTAGCCAGGAACATGCCAATAACTATCCTCCTCTACACCTATTGAAAAATGGATCTACCACACTGAGCTAGAGAAACTTAAAATAAAAATAAATAAATAAATAAATAAATAAATAAAAAGCTTCTTTGATATTTTGAACTGAGCAAACGAATGTGAAGGGGAGGAGAGACCCCATTCTAAAACTCTCCACTGCGATGCCAAAGCCTGAGGCATTATCATAGAAATTCCACCACCTAGCAGAGGATCTCTGGAGATCCCACAGTAAAGTTACAACAAGCTGCCATGAGCCAGCTGAACAGGTTTGCAAGTTACAAATCCATGCTGAGCAGTCTCACTTGGAGCTAGTGAATCATGCAGAAGTCCCAAGTAGTCAGTGAATACTATGCAACTCCACTGTTACTGTTTAGCAGAACAGAATAATACTTTTTGGAATACAACATTGTATAAGCCATTAATGAACACACAGGAGGAACCGAGGTTCCTTTGAAATGCCAAACATGAAACTCTCTCTAAAAAGGGGCTCCAACATTTACCCAAAGAATTTAGTACTGTACAAAAGCATTTGTCGTTCAGACTGCAAACACTGCAAAATTGTATAAGGCCACTACGTTTCTATCTGCCATTCAATTTGCTGTCTCCTCCAGCAATGCTCAGCAATATTTTTCCTAGTACCCAAGGCAGGTTGGACCCTGCAGATAAGCATCATGCCCCGATCAGAGCCTGCTGCACATGAGGGCTTTTTTCTACTGGGCTCTGATGCTCCCCTTTCCCACAGTCACTGTTGCTGCCGCCACCAGTTTCAGGGGAAGAAGGAGAGAAAGGCAGCCAGGGCTCCGCTTCTTTTGGCCACTTCCAGTGTTACCGGTCTGGCCAGGGGAAGGTGCTTCTGTTCCTCAGGACAGGGGTGGGGAAGGGGCTCCAAGACTCATCCTTCCTCCTGTCCCTCTCTCTCCCCCTCCCACTTTTGTGCAGAACCAGCAACAGCCAGGGAAAGGGAATATGTGATGAAGTAGGAAAGAGAGAAGAGAAGGTGAGTGGTAAAGAGGAGATCATAGTGAAAGTAGGGTACAAAATGAATGAGGAGAGTTAGTGAATGGAGAGGAAAGAAATACAGAGTGGATTGGAGGAGGAGGGAATAGAGGAAGAGGGGAAAGGAATAGAAGGGAAGGAGTCTGTGCTCAAGCACCTTAAACTCGAGCTCTGGTTCTCAGTTCACTCACAGGGGGAATAATAGAGGATAAGCATTTCTGAATCTTTCATTTTAAATGGAACCAACTCTCATTCCTGCACCTTCCTCATAATTGTGAAGAGTAGGGTAAATGCAAATGCCATTCTTAATTTTAGTTTTCTGAAACCATATAAAAATGAAGCAAAATTTGGATTTGGACTATTATCCCTGTTGAAACAAAGCTCATAACACCTTCCGAGACAGCTATGAAACCACTGCTGCACATCAAAACAATGAGAAGACAGCACAGTGCGTGTTAATGTGGCAGCTTTATTGTGCATTACACCTCTCAGCTATTTTTATAGATTTAAAGAAACAGAAATTCCTACTTGTTCTACCGAACCCTCCACAAGTAATTCACTCACCCAGAGCATACAAAAGGTTAGCAGCTGGGTGCTCAGGACCAAGACTAAGTACCTGAAAACCAAGAACCACGCGGCAGCCACACTGTGGGCAAACAATGATTCAAAGTTCCCTTCAAAATATGTTTCTTTTCAGAAATGCAGAAGCAGGCAAACCACAGAAACAAAGAGCGTAAGAGCCTGTCTCAAGCTTGCAGGCAGCGTCTTGGTCTTAATATCACATCTCAGTACATTAATACTTTATTACCAGGAAGGTGGAAGTGAGAATAATGGGCTACTGAAAGGGGTCCCTTTCTTTCAGTGCCTCATAGTTAGTTCAGTGTACCTGAAACTAAATAACTTTGTGCTGGTACACTGCAAATCCATTGTTCAAGAACCCTCAGAATATATGCTAAATATGGTGGAGTGGGAAACTGTTTAAAGCTTTATAACATGTACAGGCATGTTCTTCCTCCCACCTCCTCCCCATCTGCACCTACCACTGCTTTTCATTTCCATGGGAATTCTGTGGGCATTAGTCTTGGAAGGTAGTGTGCATTCCAGGAAATAGTGAGTAAAATGCCTGCAGGAAATGGCACAGCTGGTCTCAGAGGTATCTGCCATTGCATATATTGTTTTTCAGAAAAGTCTTGAATTTCCAGTCATTTGCTCCACACCGGGCTATCCTGCTGATCTACTGTATCTTTCAAGAGCCAGTTTTTTGGTCTGTGGGTCTTTTCATTACACTGACAGGAGCTCCTATTTATTTCCTAGCAGTGATGCAGAAAATGGATGATGATTTAATGACTCTACAGGTAAAAATCATTTAAAAATATGAGCCATCCTCAGAGATCAAATGGACTGGCCATATTTTTGAACCTATATGCTTTATTAAACAGAGAATAATACATGTCATACAGGACACTCCATAAACCATCAGAATGAAATTTAAATGATTTGTGAAGGAACAGGCAGGGAACATTTAGCTTATTTCTGATGCAGAAGAATTATTGAACACATGCTGCAGAAACAGATACAGGATCTCTTCCTTATCAAAAGGATTTATGGCAAAAAGGGTGGTGTCTCTGAAGGTTGCCAGTGGCCTAAGGTGGAGCCTGTCATCTCTAGGTCACCACTTCAAATCTACTCCAGGTGCCTAATGACTGAAAGTCACCATGATCAAAATGTTTATGGATGGTGTTAGCAAATGAATGTGGTGGTTGCAGAGTTCTAGAAGGAGGTCCTTGTCGCAATCATCATCAGAATTGGCACCTTTACTTGCAGTTTCAGGAGGGAGACGAAGGACTGGCATGGAATGGAGACTGTGATCCCCACTCCCTCAAAGTCCACTTTCCTCTCCTTTAAAAAGAAAAGGAGTATTTGTGGCACCTTAGAGACTAACGAATTTATTTGAGCTTAAGCTTTTGTGAGCTACAGCTCACTTCATCGGATGCATTCAGTGGAAAATACAGTGGGGAGATTTATATACACAGAGAACATGAAACAATTGTCATCTGACTCTCCCTGTGGGCCCCTCAAGTCACCTGCCGCAGTCTCCACCATAACTATCTCCCCTTAGGGGCAAAGAGAGAGAAAGAGGACGAAGCAATACCACCCTGAGGTGCAGTTCCTACCCTCAACCCATAGACGCCCTCACTCACACCCACCACTCTCTCTTTTGGTCTCTCCAGCACCAGAGCTTGTAAAGGAGAAGCCGCCAGAGCCCCCCCTTGCTCCTTTGGCCCACCAAAGCACCAGGGTGAGACCACACCGGCCTCTCCCTTCTTACTGCTGCACCGCCACACATCCCTCTAGCTTCAGGAGCATGGAATGGGAGTCCCAAAGGAGAGACTACCCTACTATTCCCCTCCAAGAGAGCTTGTTTCGCTTGGCCCACGGCAGAAACAGAGGCACCCTCCCCTTATTAACACCTCCCCACCTCATGCCTGGGACAGGGGCTCTGCTACCCCAAGGGGCTGATGCTGTATCCCCTCTCTCTGTTTAACTGTCTCTCTGTTGCTGCCAGCAGTACATGCTACTGGTGTGTCTGCTGGACCAGTTGTGGCACTCATCTCTCCTCCTCCTGGGATGTGTCCAACTAGTAGATATAGCTGCCCACCTCCCACCCCACAGCCACATCCAGCACCAGGAGGAGAATCACCTTCCCAGCTGCCCATGCCAGAGCCACCCGTGCACACTCTAGCCTTGCGCGCTACTTCCCCACTTGTCTTCCGCGAGGCAACCTAACGTCTGGATTACTTGCAGACACTAGTCCTACATGGCTCCCTGCAGAGCTGCAGCCCCTGTGGCTGCCGCTGACCCGCTTCACCCAGCTGCTCCCATTTCTCTCCCACTCGCAGTCACTACTGGAGCTCTCTTTGGCAGTTCAGCACCCTCCTCGAGTTCTACCCTGGGGGCATTCTAAATCCCCTGCCCTCTGCTGTGCTCAACTCCAGTCACCCCTGCTCTAGTAGCCTCCTCTTTTCCACTCGTCAGACCATTCCCCCCCAGCTGCATCCCCTATAGGGGTTCAGCAGTCCCTCAAATCACCAGACACTCCAGGGCCCCAACTATACCCTCCTGCTCCAAACCACAGTAAGATCCCAAAAGCAGCAAGCCACTCCATCCTCCTCCTCCAATTCTCTTGGGCTTCCTCCAGCCCCAGTTCTCACTGGATTTTCTCAGCTCTCTGTGGGAAGCACCTGGGCCATGCCAACACACAGTCCTTACCTGCAGAGCAGGAGGTACAACCAAAGCAGCACGGGCAGCCAAGTGCAGACTCCTCTGCCATCAACTTCCTCCCAGCTGAGGCTGTGGGGCTAGGGCTCAGGTGACAGCCTGACAAGCAGCTGGTCATTATAAAGGCCGGCATGAGTTCAGTGTGAGCTGGACAGAGAGAGTAGATCTGAGTCCAGGGTCTGAAACAAACTCTGCTATGGCATCAGTCCTTCCTTGGTGGTGAGCTAGCCAACAAATTTACACCTCTCGTTGAGGTTTGTGGTGTATGGTGGAGCTGTGTGGCAAAGTTTGCACAGCTGCTAGCTTGTTCAGTAGACAAGTTCAGGCATTGGAGCTGCCTTTTCACTTTTCACAAGCATTTTAAAGAAAAAAGGGCATTTATCAAACATGAGCCTACGTGCAAAACCTTTACTTCACGGACTTCCAGTGAAAAGCAATGTTAGCCTATGGGCTTGCAGATCATTTTGTCATCGTGGCCGATAGGCAAATTCATCTTTTAGAGTGCATCAATCTGTGTCTTTAAAAAAATCAGCTCTTATTTTCCAGCTCTCTCTCATTTTCACACACTTTTTACTTTTAACATAGACTCATAGATTTTAAGGCCAGAAGGGCCATCCTGATCATGTAGTCTGACCTCCTGCACATTGCAGGCCACAGAACCTCACCCACCCACTCCTGTAATAGACCCCTAGCCTCTGGCTGATTTACTGAAGTCCTCAAAATCCTAGTTTAAAGACTTCAAGTTACAGAGAATCCACCATTTACACCAGTTTAAACCTGCAAGTGACCCCCCCCCCCAGCTGCAGAGGAAGGCAAAAAAAAACCCCAGGGTCTCTGCCATCTGTCTGGTGGAAATTCCTTCCTGACCCCAAATATGGCGATCAGTTAGACCCTGAGCACGTGGGCAAGACCCATCAGCCAGACACCTGGGAAAGAAATCTCTGTAGTAACTCGGAATTGCATGACTATTCTTTCTTTATGGAAGATATACAATATACACATTATTTACAAGTATGTATAAAGAAAGCTCTCTGGTGTTCTCACTCCTGGATTACTGGAGAGGAAGGATGGCCCAGTGATCAGGGCAGTATCTTAGGACACTGGTTCAATTCCCTACTCTGCCAAGCATCCTATATGAACTTGGGGAGCTGCTTTGCCTCTCTGGCCCAGACCCTCAGGTATTTAGGTGCCTAAATACTTTTGAGGATCTGTGCCTCAGTTCCCCCATCTGTACAATGGGGATAATGATACTGCCCTATCTCACAGGGCTGTTGCAAGGACAAATACATTAAAGAGTGTGATATACTCTGGTACCACTTAATGGGAGTGATATAAGTTCCATAGATAGTTCTGTCTAGCCTCCATGAAGATGTGTAATGTGAGCTAACTGGGGAGGATTCCTTTCACTTTACATTAAAGGCAGTTGGGACAAAACCAAAAAAAAAAAAGTTTTTTTTTAAATTAACGAACAAGTGTTGATGACTTGGTCCGCAAGCTGTAATAAATCAAGTCTTTAAGAACACTCCTAATAAAATATCACATCCATATAATTGAGTTTTATTATATCCCACAGTTTCATTTTAATGTAACTCAGGGTGTGGATTCAAAGGTCTGAGTCATAAGAATAATGAGACTTTTACAGTAAATAAGTTTGAGTCACTGGAATGGGCCAGATCCTCATGTCTTTTCTCAGATTTTACTAACCCCTTAATCAAACAAAACTGCCAAGGATGTCAGTGAGAATTTTGTGCAAGTAAGGACAAAGCAGAAAGTGAGTAAGGACTTCAGGATTTGGTCCACTGGCAAGGAATAGGCAATGCACATTTATATGTAGAAGGAAACAAAGTACTGTAACTACAGGCAAGCTGGAGAGAAACACCTACTACTTAGTAGCCATAAGCAGCCACAATAAATATTTCTCAGCCCACAGAGTGGGGGTTGGGTGCTAGGAGGCTGGATTTCCTGAAGAGGATAGGCTGTGATTGGTTCATGTATCATAGGGTCCTATCAGCAACGAGTGACAGGATCTAAGTGGGATAGGCAGATATTGAAGATGGACTCAGCAGTGGCAAAGATATGTATCCAGCATGCAACTCTTTGATTCTGTGCTTTGCCAGCACACTTTTTAAAGTCCCTCTTTCCCTGTACATACACACAGTTGTTCTAGTGAGAAAGTACCCAATTTTTAACTCAATTATCTTTGCTACCTTTCCCATTTAAACTCATCCATCAACATATACGTTAGAGGAGCAGATGCTGTCTGTAAATCAGTGGAGTCATTCTGATTCTCCCAAGGAAGTGAGGCCCTCAGCAGTGGCCAAACTAAGCAGGGTTCTTTGATTAGCCCTGAAGATTTACTTTGCGTCTGGTTTGAATGGTACACAACTCAGGTAGAAAAAATAACAGTTTGTCTGAGCTGCCAACTCTTTGCTGTTCCTGATACAATACAGGATCTTATTTGGTACCTAGAGACTTTTCAACATGAAAAAATTCTTACAAGAAAACAGACTGACTGTGGGCCCAAGCCAGCAAAACACTAAAGAAAATGCTTAACTTAAGGCACATAAGTAGCAAGGACAAGGCTGCTCCAGCATGTGGAGATGATACAAGCCCCAAGTTGTCACTCTGTTTGACTCCATGTACACACTGTGCTGCTCTGCTTTGCTCCCAGTGTATGTGTCTTGGCTCATTTTATTCTTCTCTTTTGCACTCCGAGGCCAAGAGGAAACTCTTTCAGAGTGCAGGACAAGAGAGGAGGAAGCACTACATGCACTTGCTTTATTTAGGAAAACACCCTTTGCAATCTTCTGTATTTTCACAGGGTTAAACAAAACTGTAGTTCTTATCATTAGCTTGTTTCCCCAACATATAGTCTTCCTTATCAAATATTGCTTTAGTTCTGACATTTATGGGCAGTTTACCCCTTAGAACATTGTGTAACTGGCTATATAACACTGGCAGGTCTGACAGACCTGCTGTCTGGCAAGTATGGAACACGGGAGCATTAACCCAGGGTAAGGAAGGATTTCCAGCAGTTGGGGCAAAATGACAGGCTGAGGCTCTTGTCTGGAGTGAAAGCCAGTCTGCTCCTCTTCCAGCCGCTCTCCTGTCCTGCTGGAAATACACCCTGATCCCCTAAATATGAGTTTCTTTCCTCAATGACCCACCTTCCAACTTTAGTGTCAGAACAGGAGCCACCAAACACTAGTTGAGTTGGGTTGAAGCATATGTACAAAGACAGTCAAGGAAGACAATTCACCTACAGTGGAGTGGCAGCAGACACTGCTCACATCAGAGGCAGAAATCAGAAACAAGCACTAGGGAGAGGGTATCTAGGAAGAGGCATTTTCAGGGACACATAGGAGGCTAAGACATCTTGAAACGGCTGTGTCTTGTGTGGAGACTTGGGGTATATCTACATGGCAATTAAAAACCCGCAACTGGCCTGTGCCTGCTGGTTTGGGCTCAGGGGGCTGGTTTAATTGTGATGGAGACGTTCAGGCTTGGGCTGGAGCCCAGGCTCTAGAACCCTGCAAGGTGGGAGGATCCCAGAGTACTACAGGAAGGCAGGTGAGATAGAGAGAAGAGGCTGAGGATGTCAATGAAGTTTAGTGAAGGTTAGCTCTAAAAATTAGTCCTTGTGTCACTTATAGCAGTGGAGATTCATTTAGCTTACAATTCTTTTTGCATTTCCTTAATCACGAAGCACAGGTAGCAAACAAATGCTGGTACCTGGCTTCCAACTGCATCTTTTTGAGACTTTTTGAGTGATGCTTCCAAACAGATGAAGATTAGCCCAAATGGAAGGGAGCCCATTCATCTTGCTGTGTTTATACTTTCCAACACATTCACATTGTATATTTGTAAGTTGTTCCAGAAACTCCACAGGAATCAAGCTGGTTTACAGAATCTCCTCCTTGCACTTGTATTTGTGTAAGTTGCTCTCTTGCTGCATTTGGGCCTTCTACGCTCTTGCACTCTTGTTAACCCCATAGATATATGCACCCAGAAAACCTAACCATGCCCATCTACATCCTGAATTTAGTCAGAAAACACCTCAAGAACCCAACCCTTTCTATTAAAAAGGCAATATGAAAGCAGAAGCTTGGGATGATGCAGCAAACAACAAACTCCCTGCCAAGGTGTCTGTTGTCTGCCAGTAGGTGACCACATATGATATAAATAGGCAAGTCCTCACTTATGTTTGCAAAGAGATGCAACTAGAAAAGCCCACCAGTAATAATACTAACAATAATACCTAGCGTTTATATAGAGCTTTTCACCCACAGATCTCAAGACACTTTAAAAAGGAAAGCAAGTATCATTATCCTGAGGCACAACAACATAATATGAGTTGCCTGAGGTCACAAAGGTCAAAGGGTGAGCATCTGCCACTGACTCCCAGGCCAGTGCACTATCCACTGGACCACGTTACCCCTCTATAGTGACCATGTTCCCATGCAACTTTTTCCTAAACAAAAACTGGATTGTTAAAGGATCAGTCAAGGTTAGCACATTTTAAATGTCCATCTGATTCTGAAAGAAAACTAGCAGCTCTATAAAGGGGCTTCAAGACTTTTAAAATTCCAGGTGACCAGGTCCTTAGCCAACTGAGGATGAGGAAGTATTCTGTGAAGCTGGGCATATACACACACGTGTGGCTGTACATGTATTACTATACTCCATCTCTGTCTTGTGAGTAGGCTGAGTACTGAAAGTAACAAAATGCTGCCGGGTGTTCCAGGGATCAGGACTCGTGTACCCTGGAGCAATGAGAGAGAGGAAATGGAGGAATGACCTGAGGTGCTTGCAAGAGCTTGCAATTCCAACAAACTCCGTGCCCTGGGATTGTCATTGGTGGGATGCCACACCAGAATTTCAGCCATGTTTCATCCCTTGCTGTAGAAGTCTGAGAGTTTTTCTGTTTATCAGGAATATGTTGTTTACAAAAACCATTTTAAAAGGGCTTTTCAGTTTAGTTTTTGTCAAATTTGATAGGGTTCTTTTAATAGGCATACCCCATAAAGAGCTGTAAGTGAAATCTGTGAATGATGTACAAAAGAAGATCATGTTTGTTTATTTAGAAAATTATATTTGGGGTTACCAGGCTGGGAGTTAGGTGATCTAAGTTTTATTTCTGATTCTGCCACTGAAACTCTGCGACATGTACGACTAGTCATTTAATCACTGCCTCAGTTTTCCCACCTGAAAATGTGGGAATAATAATGTATATCCCACCTTTTTAATGCACTTTAAAAAGCTACAAAGGAAAAAGCTGATGTAAGCACTAATTAATTACAGATCCAAAATATAACAGAAACCCTGTCTTCTTAGTAAGGAAAAAAAAAAAAAGTCTTTTGTATTGCAAAGGTTATTCAAGAAGCTGGCCACAAAAATTTGTTTCATTATGCCCTGATGTTTGAACCCAATGCAGGCTCTAATGGAAAAATCAGTTTCCAGAGAGGTGAGCCTCTTACCACCAGTCGCTGAAGTGTATCCCCTGGAGCAGTCATTGAGAGCACGGCCAACAGATTTTAAGTGCAGCCATGATCCAAAGTTTTTTTGCACCATCAAAATGAAATCATATGGACTTAGTACCATCAGCAGCCTAATCACAAATGGAAACAGTGCAGAAAACAGCATTCCACAACTAATATAATTAGCTAGATTAATATTATGAGAATGCTTTATAAACAACCTAAAGAATTTTTACACATGAGCCTGATACTGTCTTACAAGATCTGAGAACGACCTACGCATAAAATATATTTAAACCAATATTTGAATTGGTAAAACACAGGACAGGCTCTCCCCAAATAGCGACAGTGTCATCCTGCTTATTCTCAACTTGTTTCTTCAAGTATTGAAAAGCAGGGATATAGCATAGCCAACATTATGTAGCCATATCTGTAGCACTGATTCCAGTCATTATCACAAAATAAGATCCTCTTTCTCACATCACATAGTACATGTATACAGTCTTCACAGAAACACATAGAAGGATTTTTAGATTTTTTAAAAGCCATAAGAAGAATATAAGTCCTGCAATTCAGTTTTCTTTACCTAAATGTTGCATTGAATTCAAAAAGGCTCCACTGTCTTCACAATGAAAACTTTTTACTGCTATAATAAATTTTGTTTCCATCTAAGAATCTGAACTCCAAGAAATTATTATTTAAAATGATCAGAGTACAACTGTGACCATTTCAACGCAAAAATGCAGCTCAGTTATAGAATGAGAGTGCCATCTACTGGTCTTCCCAAAGAATAAGTACCTATAGAGATGGTGCTTTGGTTCACATTGATTTGGTTTTCACATTTTTTTATTTTTAAACAGATCTATACCCTTTATACATAAATAGAGATATAGGTTGCAATGGCCAACATTTGTTTGGAGTTTGCTAAACAAAGAAATATTTATTTTATGAGCTAGAGTGAGACCTAATTTGAAAAAAATCTTTTGACATAATTTTAATTAAAAATGAAAATTTTAGTTAAATGTATCTATGGTGCAGGGACAGGGAAATGCTGGAGAGAGTAATGAAATGGATGAATGTCTTCACAGAAGCTGGACTCATCCAAAAACTAAGACATTTTGGAAAGATTTTGGGGACTCTGTTAAGGAGACAGGAATATTGGATATTAGGAAAAACTTTTTCACTATGAGGGTGGTGAAACACTGGAATGCGTTACCTAGGGAGGTGGTAGAATCTCCTTCCTTAGAGGTTTTTAAGGTCAGGCTTGACAAAGCCCTGGCTGGGATGATTTAACTGGGAATTGGTCCTGCTTTGAGCAGGGGGTTGGACTAGATGACCTTCTGGGGTCCCTTCCAACCCTTATATTCTATGATTCTATGAGACAGGGGGTTGCCAGTTGTCATAGAAACTAGTGTTCTTGGGTTAGTGTTTCTGTTGAATTTTATCCCAAAATCTGTGCTGTAGAAGGGTTAAAAAGAACTGATTATCCAGTTGTTATCTGCAGCAAGAATCACAGTCACCAGCTGTTGGAAGTGATGTGACTCACCTAAATCAATTGACTGAGTCCCAAAACTTTTGGAAATGCTCGAATTAGAAAAGCTGACCCATCAAGTCAGAATTCTGTAGGGAAGAACGGGGGGGGGAAGCTATTGGAATTAACTGGTACAGAAAACCTGAGAAATGGGGTACTTTTTTTTTTAAAACTGAGGACAGGAGAAGTTGTTATACTGCTACCTTCCTAGGCAGGCACCATCCTAGTTTTGCAGATTCCAGAAGACCAGCCTTCATATCAAAACTTGCACATACACCAAACCTACTCATGGTAGAATTGTAAAGTTAGCACCGCAAAAATATGTCCATAACAATTTATTAGCTCTGTTAATAATTTTAAAAATGTAAATTGAACATTTTAAAATTCACATAGTTCACTAATTGTTCTGGAATAAAGTGACTTTTATTCCAAATAGAGTCCACAGGAATAGCTACAGGGAGCTATTATGGAATATCTATTGCAGAATAGCTCATTCAGTAATATTTGTTCTGGTCAATTTCCTGGTGCATACTAGCCTTCTTTATAGATGCAGCCAGGGGGGTCAAATAACAGTTAACATGGGTTTATTCCTCTTTTGTGCCCACCCAGTTCTGGGTTTCTGCAGGTTCCAAAAACTAACACTGATTCATCTAGGCAGCCCTGGGGATCCACAATTATGATTGCTCAAGATGAGCTGTTTCTGTCACCAGTGCCACCCAGAATTGCCATTCACTACAGCCCTGTCCCCTCCCTGTGCTAGCATATATCCTTGGATGGTGTCGAGGATGGGAGTAATAGAAATGGGAGGAAATTTAATAGTACAAAGTGCAAAGTCATACACACAGGGACTAATAAGAATTTCTGCTATAATATGGGAAATGAACAGTTGGCTACGACAGAGGAAGAGAAAGTCCTTTGTGTATTAGTTGATCATAGGATTGTGAAGCTGTTGTGAAAAAGGTAAATGTGGTCATAGCATGTGTCAGGCAAGGTATTTCCAGTAGAGATAGGGAAGTATTAATACCTTTGTACAAGGCACTAGTAAAACCTAATCTGGAATACTGTGTATAATTCTGGTTACCCATGCTCAAGAAAAATGATCTCATACTGGTACAGAGAGGGCTACTCAGATGATTAGGTCTTACTAAAGAAAAACTAAAGGAACTTTACTTATTTAGCTTAGCAAAAGAAAGGCTGAGAGGGAATATGGTTGCTCTCTATAAAAACTTGGGGAATGGGCCGGGGGGGAAGGGGTGTGGTAAACACCAGAAAAGGAAAAGAGCTATTTAAGATAAAGGATAACATTGGCACAAGCACAAATGGCAACAAATGCATTGGGGCAGGAAATTATGAAGTTTCTAACTATCAGAGGAGGGACGTTCTGGAACAGCCTTTCAGTAGGTGTAGTGGGGGCCAATAACCTAGCTAGTTTTAAGCTAGAGCTTGATTAATTTATGAATGGGATTATATGACAGGATTGCCTGTGACAGCAGAGGAGTGAACTCAGTGACTCAGGAGGTCCCTTCCAGCCTGGGTGCCCTGCAGTCAGGCATTAGATGGGGCCTCACATGATATCCTGTGGCTGTATTACTCAGTTCTTGCACCAAGGGAATTCTCCCCCATGGGATTTGGGACTTTTCTAGCCCCCTTATTCTGCCACAGCAGCATACAGGGACCATAGCGGGAGGAAAAGTTCCTCCCAAGGTTCCTTAGCTAGGTCACAGGTGTCGTGCCAGTGGTGGTTAGCAAATAGATTCAGTCACATTCCATTCGCTTCTAACAGTGAAAACAGAATTTGATTTTCCTTACTAGTAAAGGGTTGCTTCTGTAGGCTAAGCTCACTGAACACACCAGTGGCTTCTTGCATGCCTCCATTCCCCTTACTTCCTGTGTGCCATCCTCCCTAGCCAGCTCCATTTCAAGAACTCCCTGCAGCCCCCCACCTCCTCCATGTCTATACATTCCCCCTCACCCCATGCCAGTGGCTCTCTGTGCCCCTCTATTTCCCCATTTTCCCCATGACAGGGTCTTTGTGTGGCTCCCATTCCCCCCTTCACTATAACCATGTCCCCCTCCCCAGTATCATTGTCCCCCATTCTCCCACTTCAACGGCAGGGGATCTGTATGGCCCCTGTTGCCATCACGACAGAAGCACTTTGTATCCCCCACTCCCTCAAGCCACATTCTTCCCACCACCTCCACCAGGGGTTCACTGTGCACCACCCCACCCCTACCTCCCGCCATTCCCTGCCATCCCCATTCTCCCCCTATGCTTGGGGCTCTGGATGCCCCTCATTCCACCCTCCTTCCACACTAGGACCCCCATGCTCCTACGTAGCCAGAGCCTTTGTGTGCACACGTCCCCATTCCCCCCACCATTCTGATATCTCTTCGTTTTGTCTGGGAGATAAGTCAGTCAGGGTGTCACAAGTTTAAACTGCAATGGGAGGATGGGCTGAGATGGGGGTGTTGTTGTGCTGGAAGGTATGAATGGTTGCCATCAACTGGTTCTTTGACCTATATACAGTTGCAGAGGCGGTTGAAGTGGATGGCTCTGCTAAGCAGATGCAAGGGGCTACGTGTGTCTCTCATTTGCCCCTTCCATTTTTCTATTTTCATGAAAATCAGTAGGATCTGCCCCTTGACTCCTCCAACAGTCCCTGAAATTTTGGAATTGATCAGATGGGGCAGTCAAAAGTTATTGCATTACAAACAGAGGAATTCTATCAGGTTGAGTGTAGGGCCTCACGGCACCGAGTCACTTAGTATGACACATGAACATCTTAGGATCCATATTTCTTACTGATATTTGGTGACACTCTCTCACATTTATATGCTTATTTCACACTATCCTCATAGTGAAAATAATCAGGCCCAAGAGGAGATGGAGAAGGATGAATAGTAGAAAATTAAAGTTAGAATGAGAAGAGAACAAATGAGTGATTTTCCCTTCCATATCATCTGCAAATTTTGCCACCTCACTGTTTACCCCATTTTTCCAGATCATTTATGAGTATGTTGAATAGGACTGGTCCCAGTACAGATTCCTGGGGGACACCATTATTTACCTCTCTCCATTCTGAAAACTGACCATTTATTCCTACCCTTTGTTTCCTATCTTTTAACCATTTACCAATCCATGAGAGAACCTTCCCTCTTATCCCATGACAGCTTACTTTGCTTAAGAGCCTTTGCTGAAGACCTTGTCAAAGGTTTTCTGAAAATCTAAGAACACTATGTCCACTGGATCCCCCTTGTCCACATGCTTATTTATCCCCTCAAAGAATTCTAGTAGATGAGTGAGGCATGGTTTCCCTTTACAAAAACCATGTTGACTTTTCCCCAACAAATTATATTCATCTATGTGTCTGACAATTTTGTTCTTTACTATAGTTTCAACTAGTTTGCCTGATACTGAAGTCGGACTTACCAGCCTGTAATTGCCAGGCTCACCTCTGGAGCCCTTTTTAAAAATTGGCATCACATAAGCTATCCTCCAGTCATTTGGTACAGCAGCTGATTTAAATAATAGGTTACAAACTACAGTTAGTAGTTCTGCAATTTCACATTTGAGTTCCTTCAGAACTTAATACCATCTAGTCCTGGTGACTTATTACTGTTTAGTTTATCAATTTGTTCCAAAACCTCCTCTTGTAATGACACTTCAATCAATGACTCGGGTTTGGAAATTTCCCTCACATCCTCAGCTGTTAAGACTGATGCAAAGAATTCATTTAGTTTCTCCACAATGGCCTTATCATCCTTGAGTGCTCCTTTAGCATCACGATTGTCCAGTGGCCCCACTGGTTGTTTAGGAGGCTTCCTGTTTCTGATGTACTTTAAAAAAAAATTGCTATTACTTTGAGTCTTTGGCTAGTTGTTCATCAAATTCTTTTTTTGGCCTTCCTCATTATATTTTTACACTTCATTTGCCAGAATTTATGCTCCTTTGTATTTTCCTCACTAGGATTTAACTTCCACTTTTAAAAGGATGCCTTTTTGTCTCTGACTGCTTATTTTACTTTGCTGTTTAGCCACGGTGGCACTTTTTTTGTTCTCTTACTGTTTTTTAATTTGGGGTATACATTTAAGTTGAACCTCTATTGTGATGTTTTTAAAAAGTTTCCATTCCATTCAGGGATTTCACTTTTGGCACTTTACCTTTTAATTTCTGTTTCACTAACTTCCTCATTTGGTGTAGTTCCCCTTTCTGAAATTAAATGCTACAGTGTTGGACTGCTGTGGTGTTTTCCCCACCACAGAGATGTTAAATTTAATTACATTATAGTCACTATCACCAAGCGGTCCAGCTATATTCACCTCTTGGACCAGATCCTGTGTTCTGCTTAGGACTAAACCAAGAACTGCCTCTCCTTTTGTGGGTTTCAGGACTAGCTGCTCCAAGAAGCAGTCATTTAAGGTGTCAAGAAACTTTATCTCTGCATCCTCTCTGAGGTGAGATGTATCCAGACTTTTCATCTCCTCGTTCTTCAGAGATCGAGGCTTATATTTGGTCCCACAGATTATATTTAATGAAATTAAAATGTCTATATCTGTATCATTGGTCCAATCCAACTCAGGTAAAACTCCCTCTTAAACCAATAGGAATCTTGGTTGATTAGCAGGGTAGGATTACACCCCATTAAAATTAGACTGCAATCCAGTACTAGTTTCATTTGTGGCTTCAAAAGCCATTGCTAGCCTAGATTAGGGGAGGGAAAAATTGTATGAGGCTGTTTAAACTGCAAATAGACGATGTTAAGATACAACTTGACATGCAACATTTTTGCCTTGATTAAAAAAAAAATAACACACTAGATATTTCACACACACAATTGATCACCTTAAGTGTTTGTATTCTTGGAAGGCAAAACAAAGAGTTGCAATTACAGTGAAATGAGAACACAAAATACAGTGCCAGTACCAATAAGGCTTCTACGAATCACAGTCCTGGTGAATCATTAAGGCTTCCCATTTACCTAAATGCACTGGAACACAGATTAATATGAGTTATTTCGTTTCACATTATCTAAATGAATCCCCAAAAAATTAGATTTCTTTAGTACACTAAGATCACATTAATGATAAACAACAGTGAGTTTTGCTTCAAGGGACAACTTTAATGTTTCTTGACTTTCCATTTTAGTTTGTCAACTTTAATCTTCATATAAATCACAGCTTTTTTCCATCTCTGTTTCCTATTAGGTCATGTAGCCCAACTCCACGCTAGTGGGAGATTGTTCCCGACAACTTATTTAAAGCCTGTAGAAACATTTTTCCTCTCCTTTCTGTATTATTTATATTACTATAGTGACTATGATCCATAGGCATAGCACTAGGCATTCTACAAACACAGAACAAAAGGATGGTCCCAGACAGACAGAGTGGGGGAGCATAAGGAAAGAAAAAGACAATACCAGTCAGCATGGCAGGCTGTGGTCTCAGCACATCAGTGGCCTAACCATTATCAAGTTTTTTGTAGGCATTGCAGCAAAATAAAGTTTTAAGGAGGAATTTGAAGGAGGATAATGAGGTAGTTTGGCAGATATTTACTGGAAACTCCTCCCAAATATGAGGGATAGTATGGGAGAAAATATGAAGGTTTGAAAATTTAACAGTTTTCAAATGGAGGCAGGAATCAGCGTCATGAAGGGCCTTGAAAATGGAAATAAGTATCTTATATTTGATACAGTAAAGGAGGAGCTGGTGGAGGGATGTAAAGAGAGGTGTGACATGGTCAAAGCAACAGGCTAGGAAAATGATCTTTCCAGCAGCATTCTGAATGGACATGAGTGAGGCAATATTAGATTTGTCAAGGCCAGAGAAAAAGATGTTGCAGTAATTGAGATGGGAGATTATAAGAGCCTGGATGAGAATTTTAGCTGTGTGGATGGACAGGAGGCAATCTGCAAAATTTACACATAGCCTGGATGTGAGGACCAAAAGGGGTCCAAGTTGAAGAGGATGCCCAGGTGACGTGTGAATGACAGGCAGGATTGTGGTGTTGTCCTCATTGATAAAGAAAGAAGGTAGGGGGAGGGCTTGGAAAGTTGGGAGGAAAGATAAATTATTTTTTTTAAATCACAATAAAGATACAAAACAAAGCGGAAGATGGTATAGAGTAAATCTCACAGAACATTCACAATTAGAAGAACAGGACTCAGATGTGGTAAACAGAAAGGGGATTCTTGATTCAGGATGCTAGATACACACACACAGACGCTCTAGCTCCCGGACTCTGTAATTTGCAGACTGAAGTACTCAGCTGGTAGCATTACCAAACATGTTTTGCCTAAATTCTGGTCCGCATTATGCGGTCATAATAAAATTGCAACTACACCCCATGCAATTCCAGTCAAAGAATGCACAAGCCATTGGTTATAAGTGGCATATAATAAAACATTCATTACGACTAAAGCAAGAATACACAATGAACAGGTTTGAAGCTACTTGGTGTTAAACTGCCCTGTTTGTTTTTCTGTGTAACTACTGTATATTTAAATAGCGCATTTTTTAAAAGGGAGCCAAATAGCAGAACAGATCTCTAGGATTCAAATCAGTCAGTTTTTACATAACAAAAGTATCCCACACTTTGCCACACCAGGTACTCAAATGATGGGTGGTGAAGTTCCACCACAGATCTCTGATAAGGAGTCAGACAGCCATCACTAAGGGGCCTGACTCTGAACTTGCGAAGGGCTGGTGGCTCCTGGAATACTCAGAGAGACCACAAATCCTACAGCAACTTGTAGGATCAGGCCTAAAACATTCCAAAGCAGCAGCATATTAATGCCTAGGCCGACAAGGCCAAGGCCAAGGCCAAGGTCTAGGCCTAGGGCAGCAAATTTGCAGGGACAGCAAATTTATAATAGCAGCCAGAGGCTGCTTCCCCCAGTGCTGGTTCACGCCCTCTGCCCCCGGCCCTGCCCCAACTCCACCCCTTCCCCGCCCCCATTCCCCACCCCATTGGTCCCCTTCCCCAAATCCCCGCCCCAGCCCCGCCTCCTCTCCTGAGCATGCCGTGTTCCCCCCTTCCCCCCCCTCCTTTGTGCAGCTGTTTTGTGCACACGCACTGGCAGGGAGCGGAGAGAAGCAGGAGCCGGTGGCGCACTCAGGGGAGGAGGCGGAGGTGAGCTGTGCGGGGGGGTGGCAATTATTTCTGGACCTAGGGGTGGCAAAATCATTAATCCGCCACTGTTCCAAAGAGAGTCCATTTTGCTGTCTAGCACAATGAAAGCAACAGATGCTAATCTAGTCAATATTTTCATTAATGACCTGGATGACAGAGTAGACAGTATGTTAATAAAACTTGCAGACGACACCATGCACTTAGGGGGTTACAGTGGATCACAAATTGAATGAGTTAACAATTTGATGCAGTTGCAAAAAAAAAAAAAAGGCTAATAAAATTCTGGATTATTAACAGGAGTGTTGTGTGTAGGATAAGGGAGGTAACTGTCTCACTCTGCTCAGCACTGGTGAGGCCTCAGCAGGAATACTGTGTCCAATTCTGGGCACCACATTTTAGGAAAGATGGACAAATTGGATAGAATCCACAGGACAACAATAAAAACAAAGGAGAAAACATAACTTATGAGGAAAGATTAAAAACCTGGGCACATTTAGTCTTGAGAGAAGAAGAACAACCTGATAACAATTTTCAAATATGTTAAGGGTTGTTATAAAGAGGATGGTCATCAATTGTTTTCCATGTCGACTGAAGGTAGGACAAGAAGTAATGTGTTTAGTCTGCTGCAAGGGAGATTTAGGTTAGATATTAGGAAAAACTTTCTAATTTTAAGGATAGTTAAGTACTGGAATAGGTTACCAAGGAAGGTTGTGGAATCCCCATCACTGGAGGTTTTTAACAGCAGGTTGGACAAATACTTGTCAGGGAGGTCTCGGTTTACTTGGTCCTGCCTCAGTGCAGGGGGCTGGACTTGATGACTTCTTAAAGTCCCTTCGAGCCCTACATTTCTATGAATTCACACAGGGATACCCAAACTCAGCCCAGTTAGTTTCATTACTGCTCCCAAGAAAGTTCCACCCTACATTTTTTAAAATGTCAGCTATAGAGCTCCTCCTCCTCCAGCATTCATTAGTTTTAATATTTCCCATTTTATATAGTTTTTTGGAGTAGTAATTAAGAGCTATGAAGTGTTTGATATTGAGTATCAAGATTAGTACTATGAGATATCTTAGAGGTTCATTTCCAGACTCTATTCCAAAACATCTTTCAGTTGCATTCACTTATAAAATCAGCTTTCTGGGTACCAAAATCTATTTTAATGTGTGGATCTAGCCCTTGAAGTCAGCTGGTATGGGTTTCAGAGCTACCACTTTTTTAAATCCAAAATACAAATTTCCTTAGCCGTCTCTAAACTTGCATATACAAATAACATATCCACAGGTGCATTATTGTAACTTGTTTGCAAGAGGATTCATACAAGTAGGTGTTTGCATGTGCATATAACTGCAGTGCCTAGAAAATATAATTATAGGCACATTAGGAATACAAAAGCAGAGTGAGAAGAGGGGCAGATAGGTGAGAATCATACATGAAATATGTAACCTCAGTTTGCACATGTGCATTCAGCTATTTGCATATTTAAGCAGGACATGTGTACATGTTCATGTATGCTTTAATGACAGCTGCTTGGCCTGTATTTGCAATAGTGCAGGCTTGTGTTTTCACTTCTGTTAACAATGTAAGAGCTTAAATTGTAAACTTTACATTTCCTCTTTAAGATCTATTGTTTAGAAATGCTACCCAGTATCTTTAATGCCCCCAAGCTGGTCCTGATGTTTGATCTTTGTATATTTGATGCTGTCTCCGTTGGTTGCTGCCTCCAGGAAGGAAACGGAAACTTTATCCTATAACTGCATTTTGCCTCCAACTCATCCTTCCAAACTCACGGCAGATGGACCAGGGACCCTGCCAGACCAAGAAAACAGCTATAGTTTCAGCCTAAAGCTGAAAACAACTATCACTCACCAAAACTTGACTGAAATATAGGCGCACCTATTCTTTTCCCTTTTTCGGGGTGCTTTGTGTTTGGTGGGGAAAGTGACTAGACAAACTATCAGTTTTGTGTGGAAGTATTTTGTTGAAACCCAGTGAATATTTCCATCATTTAAGAAAAGGGTTAAAGACAGAGAGAAAAGATGGTTTAGTAATTTGAAACTCCCTTGCACATTTTGCTAAAAATTGGATGTTTATAGCAAGTATTTGATAACTGAGGAGCTAAACTTGAAATTATAAAAAGAATCCTGAGCACTAGCCATGGGGCATTAAATATCATCAAAGCCACAAAAGCCCTTAATTGTAGGCACTGTGCTGGCCTTCTGTAGTGGATTGAATTTAACACCATATGAACCAGGGCAAGTCATTTAACTATAAATAGTATGTAACTAGCAAACTGCAGTGGACTGCCATGAGCAGTGAAGATCCTTAAGGAGACATACCAACTTTTCACACAATTTCACTACACTGACTGACCAGTGGTGGAGCAGGATTTTCCCCTTACAGTTTTAGAAATATTATGGTAGGTATTGAGATGGGGGACGGGAGGGTTAATTATGAACATCAGCATCTGAACATTTGCCAGCCGACACCACACAATTATTTCCTAAACATAGAGGAAAACTAGAGCGGCTCCGATACCATGTGTGATAACTGTTGGTAAATGCTGACATTTTAGTGGCATCACTGCATGGTCCAAATGTAAATATGTTGTTTTTCCAAACATTAAAAGAAATTCATCTACTCTAAGGAAGCTGTGATTGCAAATCAATTTTTTTCAATCTACTTTTACTCAGTATTATCAACATCAAGCATTCAAAAATGAGTTTGGTTAAAAATCATGACATTTTAAAATAAAATGTTGAGTCCTTTTTATTTGCTTTCTGCTATTTTGAGCCATTGGGTTCATGTGTTCAATCTTTTCTCCGCAACCACAAAAGCTTTTTTTTTTTAAAATGATTGCTGAGATTCTCATGACTCCAGGAGCTGAGGATCGACAGAAAAGTATTGTGATACTTGTAAGTAAATTGTGAAAGTTGCCAATGCTATTTACTTTAAGTCTACCTGAATTTTATTTTAAGGGAAAAGGCTTCATGTTGTCCCTCTACTGGATGCTGAAATTCACCTCTCAATCTAAGAGCTTTAGACAAGCCTTCTCAGCTGTAGCTGCTTCTACTATGCACTGATTACACAAGATAAGGCCATTGCGATTTGTACAGTCAGGGAATCCCACAGCCCCTCCTGTGGCTCACCTCCAAACGTCCTCTATGTGTTGGCCTCTCTGGGTATGCCTATATGGCCATTAGACATCTGCAACTGAGCTGACTCCAGCTTGCAGGGCTCAGGCTATGGGGCTGTTTAATTGTGTTGAACACGTTCAGGTTTGTGCTGGAGCATGGGTTTTAGGACCTGGTGAGATGGGAGGGTCCCAGAGCTCACGCTGCAGGCAGAGCCCAACCATCTACATAGCAATTAAACAGCCCCTTAGCCCAAGCCCCAGCCTGCTGGAACAGGCCAGACAAGGGTGTCTAACTGCAGTAGACATACACTCTGGTGCCAGACAATCCAACTTACATGTTGTGAAGGATTTGCAGAGGGCATGCCTGCACAGTCAGTTCTAGCTGTGCCCATCCATGTGGCTTACCTGTGTGACAATCCTTACACACATCCTCCTCGCCAGGGTAAATTTCACTCTCAATAAGTAGTCAAGATAAAACAACAACATCATCAGTTAAGAATGACTTCATGACATGAATCACACTGGCTCTCAAATGATCTATTGCTAAGTGAACATGCCTGCTTGTTTTGCTTAAAAGTACTTAAAAGCTTAAAAAGTTGTTTCCTCACTTTCGCGTATAATGTCCCTTGAAGTTTGAAACTGAATTATGTTTCCTTACCAAATATTTTTCCTCCAATATGTATATTCTCATCTGTTTTTGTAGGATTGCTCATGGATACTGGGATCAAAACAAAAATATTAAGAAAACAGTAGTGAAGCATTTGTTTTGAGATAACAAGAGAGAGAGAAAGAACTACAGGGAGTTTGAAAATAAATACTGGGGGAGGGGGAACAGATCAAATTTGGGGCCTATTGACCTTGACAAATATCCCTCTACATATCTTAACTCTGCCCTTGCAGACATCTCAAATATATTTTTTACATTTTGTGTTCATATCTATGTTAAAACTTTATAGCACAATTCCATCACATGTGACAAACTTAATTCTATCTAAATATTCTTCTTAAAGTACAATAATTAAACTGATTTGTTTGCTTTTAATATGAGAAGTACCAATGAATGTAATAATGAAATAACTGTTACCAACATCTTTAATATTTTCTGTACATTTCAAAGCATTGATAAAATCAGGACAAAAATAGCAAGAAAAGAGAACACATGCAAGCTTGATTGCATCCTCTCTGTGCAGTTGCTATGCAGCAATTGCCTTCATACAAAGAACTTTGGCTTTTTTGCTTACTAATGTTTCGTCATTCAAGTAGATACAGTATGTTCAGAACCAAGGCAGTTTAAAAGAAGTCTTTGCTCTTGAGAATTGTCTTAGAGAACTATTAGTTAGAAATATACGTGTCTCTGAATTACACATTTTTCATAATTATGTTAACCACTAGATAACATTCAACCTAAATAAAAAAAGCAACCAAAAAGCTCTTCATCCTAATGCAGAAAACACAGTGAAACAGACAGGCACTCAGCCTAAAAAAAGAACATTTTTTTGGCAGCTAGCGTGGGTAGTTCTTTGTCACTGCTGCCTTTTACAACAGGTTTTCTGGCTCACTACTGTTTCAACTCTTATGTTTCACTATGGATCTGTACATATCAAAAGCTCATGGCATGATCTGCCACCTGCAGGCTCCTTCAGAGCTGATGAAAATGTTCCTAAAATTTAGAAAGGGAAATCACTGTTTATGAACACACAGGTCAAAAGACACACTTAATGAATGTCCTAAAATGGATTTAGGCAAAAAACATTGTTTCCTATTGTAGTTGGCAGAATAAAATAGTTTCAAAATACAAGTTTAAGTTCTAAAACTAGTTTTTTCATAGAGGTAATAGTAACTCTTAGCTCAGCCTTCTAAAACAAGCGTGTGATAGTCCACTTTAGCTCTGATAGAGTTGCCTGCCCCATTATAATACTGACACTACTTGGTAATTAAGCTAAACTTAGAAGTTCATTGCCTACAATCATGGACTAAGTTCTGTCCTGTACAGCACATAAGTGCCCACCAGAAAGCTTTGTGCCCAGCAACAGGAGAGCAGAATATCCCTATTGTGATTCCCCAAAGCAGGGTGCCAGCTTCTCTCAAAGGAGCAGTTGTTGGGCCCTTCCTCAAAAACCTCTCTCTCGGTGCAGCCAGTCTTCACAATTACTGTCCTGTATCTAGCTTTCCCTTTTAGGGAAAAGAGATTGAGGTGGTCTGAGCAAAGCAGGTCCATCTGGGATCTCTGATCCCTGTCAGTCTGGTTTTCAGATTGGGTATGATATGGAAACTCTGCAGGTGTCATTGGTACGAGATCTTCTCATGGTGAGAGACCAGGTGTCCATGCTGATTCTTGTAGATTTTAGCAGCCTTTAATACCACTGATTATGCGGCTTTGTTGATATACAAGGTTATAAACACATGGTTTATACACCAGGTGCTTAGTGGTGTTACCACCCAAGGAGGGCAAAGTACTCTGATGGGCCAATCTGCATTCCACTCTGGTCTCACAGCCCACCAGGGATATGAGTTGGTGGTTCCTTCATGGAGCTGTGAGCACAGGCATGCACATGATGCAGTCCATGAACTCCCCTGACACCTGTCCCTTCTGTAGCAAGATGGAGACAATGGCGCATATTCTGGGTATGCCAGATTACAGCCCCTCTTGTGGCTCCTCCAGAACCTGCTCCTGAGGCTCTGGCTGTACCTTTAACCACACCTCCTGATCTACACACACACCCCTGTGGCCCCGCAAAGTTGTGAAACCTCTTCATCAATCTCCTCCTCCAAGGTGGCCATTCACATACCAGTAGGAGGAAACTGGACAGGGCGTGGGGGAGAACTCTGACTGTGGGGCCTACTTCTGATCCCTCTTGATCACCTCTCTGGGCAGAGTTCCTCTGGGCTGTGACAACTGCCTCCCTGGATGCCTTTGAGGAGCAGTGAGAGCTGTCCGGGGTTCTTTGTTTAGTGTTCCCCTGTGGATCCCTGATTCTATCCATGTGACCTTCAGTCCCATCCCTGTTTTTTTATTTGTTGTCCCCCCAAATTAGTTAATGCCTGCATCTGGTGGCTCTTCCCCTTAAACTGAGGGAGGGTCATGGGGTTCACTCACTGCTCAGGTGCCTCTTCCTGGTGGCTTTGGGGATTAGCTTCCTCCAGGTGTTGCACCCTCCTGGGGTGGTCTCCCCATCCATCATCTTCTCTCACTCTGTGGCCCCTCTCGCTCGAGGAGCTGCAGCTTTCTATTCGTGACTTAGTCCTCCAGCCAGGTCGCTATTCTCCCCCTTCCAGCGTATCAAAGTCTTCCAAGGCCAACTGTCCCAGATAGTCTGCTCTCTGCTTTGGGGTCCGCACCACTTCCCCAGTGGCTGGTAGGAGAACCCAGGCTCACCTTCTACTCCAGTTCCAGGGCCCTCCCATCAGCAGGTCTGTCCTACCCCCATCCCTTATTACCTTTACCCTGAGCGAAAGGCTACCTTTCTCGCTCTCCTCCTTCTCTGGGTTTGCAAGCCCAAACTCCCTCCTCCCAGGGAGTAACTGTAGGCCCAAACATGCCTTCCTGCACCCTGGAAGTAACTGCAGAACTACTTCCCTGCAGACCTCAGATGCTCTCAGCTCCTGGGCTTTACATAGGCCCCTCCTGTTCCTGACCAGCTGAGTCTCATTTAATCAGTCCCTGCTCCCTGGCTCCTTGCCCAGGTGTAGAATGGCGAGTTAATTGGCCCACCTGGCTACCTTAACCCCTTCAAGTCTGGTGTGTGATGGGCATTCCATCACAGTGGCAGCCTTTAGTAATGGGCAGCCCATCCCAGTGCTTCAGTGGATACTCTGACCTAAGGGCTCTCTCATGCAGGGTTCCATTCTGTCATCCTTCTGGATTCACTTATGGTACATACTGAAATGCTAGGGGAGCTAGTAAGGAAGTTTAGACTGCTGTTTGGGTCCTCCTCCTGTTCCAGTTGTTAGTTGCTTATTGATCTCCTAACAAGTCCTCCTGGGGCAGTGTTATTTTTTCATTACTTTGGTTTCTTATTACTAATAAAATACCTGAGTACAAAAAATAAAAAAATCCATGCAGCATCATGAAAGCCATCAAGAGGATTCTGGGGCAGGTCCTATAGATCAGAGAGTGAGGTCCACACACTTATCAATATACATCTGGTAAAGACTGACCTGAACTGGCCAGAATACAGAACATTCACGCTGCTTTCACAAACTAGCTCTGGAGAAGTTTAGCTGATTCCATGGAGTTTAAAATATTCACTTTTTAACCTAGCAGTGCACTGTATTCTACAGAAATCAGCGCAAGAGTGCTGAACAAGACTTTTATCCACTATACAAAACCACAAAGTAAACCCAAAATTCTACCACAGCAAAAGCAGAAACTCAACGCAATGTATTTTTTTTTTGTTGTTTTGCTAATTTATTAATTTGTGTGTGTTTGTGTGCACACACACACACACTTTGTTTGTTTAGGAAGTTTGAACAGGTTTACAAATACGGACTATGTAAATATGAGAAACAAAACAATAATCATTACAACAGTGAACCTTTATGTAAGGAAACCTTATACAATAAAATACACGTTAGATCTCTCTTTTTAGCAAGGTGTTATATTACAGAGTGAGAATCATTACAACATCTCATGGCATGTTATTTCTATTGATTTTATTAAATTGAGTGAAATCTCTGATTAACATATTTAACAGACCAGTTATGTCTATCAAATGTTAATATTTAAAAAACAGACAGTTGTGCCGGTTTAGGGTTTTCAGTTATTTTGTTTTGGTTTTTTTTTTTTGCAGGTGAATGCTCTTTGTCTGATTATTGAATAAAATACTGAACCACATATCTATTTGTCCTCCTCTTTTGCTGGCTAAACGGGTGTGTTAAATAACGGGTGTGTTAAATTTTTCCACAATAACAACCTCCCATAGTTGGACTATTTTTGCATTTTCAGTGACAGGCTATCAGTACCCTAGCAGCTATAGTACTAGCAGATGATAGATTAATTCTTAATTTCCTTTTGGTCACACAAAAGGAAAGCCCCAGAAGGATGACCAAAGGATAATTTGATAATAAATACCCAACAATTTATTATATTCGGCTACAAATTGCATTACAATATTCTATAATGACTTGACATGTCCACCACATATATATATAAAAAAACTCCTCTTTCACCACAATTTCTCCAATATGTATCCCCAAGCAATCTATCAAGCTGACTGATGTACAGTATCATTAAAACAGTATCTTAAAAAAAATTTATCATGCTATAGACTGAGCAAAATATCTTTCTAAACAACTATGCATTTAGTGGACTTTTTGGTTGTTCTTCAAGGTAATTGATCTTACATTTCATTAGGTTCTTGGAATACCTTAACTCCATGAAAAATGTTTTATTAGAGAGAGCTATTGGTCAGATGAGCAGATCATTGAATACAAAAAGAATTATGGGCAACATTTCAAAAAGTCATTTAGAAACTTTTGAAAATATCACCCTACATTATTTTTATTCTTTGCTGGAAATATATCCAATTACTCAAAATTAGTTTTGTAATTAACAAACTGTCATATCTATCAATTTGCATGGTGCCAGGACAGCTTCATTTACTTCAGTCAATATACAGATGGTACAAAATCATGTAAATCTCTTATTGCTTTGTGTGATGCACTGTAACACGAACTATTCCAAATACCCTGGAAATGTTAAGGTAAAGAGTAAAATTTTTCAAAAGAGCCTAAGGGTATGTCGACACTGCAGAAAAAGAACCATAGCAGCGAGTCTCAGAGCCCGGGTCAACTGACATGGGCTTGTGTGGCTCATGCTAAAGGGCTAAAAATAGCAGTGTAGACATTTGGGCTCGGGCTAGAGCCCAGGCTCTGAACGCCAGTGAGACAGATGGGTCTCAGAGCCCAGACTACATCCAAACCCGAATGTCTACATGAGTAATTTTAGCCACTGAGCACAAGCCCAAGTCAGTTGACCCGGGCTCTGAGACTTGCTGCCAGGGGCCCTTTTTTGCAATGCACACACACACTCAAAGTGAGTTAGGAGCCCACGTCCCTTTGAAAGTCATTTAACAATCAATATTGGTCTAATGTGATTGACTTGAAATAGGCACTGAAATATGCTTTAAAATACAACTATATTGAAAATACTTTTAAAACTAAGATGGTTCAGTAATTCACTAGCCTTAAATTTGTTTTTTTTATTCTCCTCGAACAGTGAGTGTGCCTCGACTTCAGAGGATTGTTTGTCCTTGCTGTTCTGTGAAATATCTTCCATAACTCAGTGCCATCCCTTAACCTCCTCCCTCAGTTTGTTTTAAATGACTCTGTTCAACTTGGTTCCAGTGAGTTTAGACATTTTTTTTTCCTTCTTAGCTCTATGAAGTTCAGTCTTTTTTAAACACTCCCCTCACTTGGGAAGGGATAGACTGTGGTGGAAAAGATAAATTTGTCACTAAGGCTTAGTCTAGTCATCTGTGCATAGGACTGAGAGCCAGGAACTTCTTAATTCTAGTTCCACCTTGGCTGCTGACTTCCTTGGGCCTTGAGCAAGTCACTTAAGCCAAAATAGTCAAAAAGTGCCCTTTAATGTTGGGTGCCCAACTGTAGATACTTAAGGCCTGATATTCAGAGTGCTGAGCACTCACCTCTTCAACTGCAATCAGTGGGAGGTGCAGGTATTCAGAATCTCTGAATACTATATCATAGGCTAGGCAACCAAAATAAGAGGCTACTTTTGAATATTTCAGATCTTCATCGCTATTCTTCAGTTCTCTCATCTGTAAAATAAGGATAGTACTACTTACCTACATACTTCACTGGGAAATTGTGTTTGTAAAAATCTTAGTTATTATAATACACCCTAATAATTCAGTAAACAGAGATACTCAAGGTACATTTTAACAGTCTTTCCTTTAGCAATTCATTCAGAAACTACATCTCTACAGAGCGATAGATCAATTTGAGAATAAAACATGACCTTTGAAAACCAATATGATGTCTTCCGTATTTGACAGCAGCAGAATAAAACTGCTTTAACAAGTAAAATCATTTACAATTACTCTATTGCCTTCAGTGGGAATAGTCCACTGACTGCCTGAAATGATTTCTCATTTGTCAGACCAACCTTACAGTGCAAATTTCAAGAAAAATCAGATCAAGTTGAACACAAAAAGTTCCTGTCACACTCCACAGCTGATACATTCTGAGATCTTTGTTTCTTCTGCCACTGATGCCCACCTGAAATTTTTGGACAATGCCATTTTGATTGATGCCAAGTCCCTTTCATACCTAAATCCAAGAAGCCAGCATGGCTTATTGTAAAGAACTGTCCACCTACTTCACAGAGTAGATCACTCATCTCAGGCCAACAGCATCCATGCACTAAGCTCAGAACTGTTAATATGATGGCCACTATCTTGGCCAGCAAACCTAGGACTGAATTGAGGAACCTCAGAACTAAAACCAGCTTGAGCTAGAGAGTCAAGCTTCCATAGCTGGGTTGTTACAGACTCATATCCTCTGTGGATCAGGCACAGAGGGAGACCTGTAATACATACTCACCAGCGAGCCCACTAATGTTCAGTGAATTCAGTCCATTCACACAGCAAGAGATACTTGAAGTATTATAGGAAATTTGACATATAGAACATATCTAACTATCTGGGTAGCACCAGACCCCAGTACTGAGCATTAATGTATTTAACATCCTTTGGGAGGTAAAAATACTATGACAACCATTTTACAGTTGGGAAATTGAGGCAAAGAGAATTAAGTAACTTGACCAAGGTCACATAGGACATCTGTGGCAGAAGTAAAAACTGAATCCAGGCCTCTTGTGTCAAAGCCATCCTTCTGCATAGGTCACTCTTTCAGGTTAGTGAAAAATGCTCAGTATTAATTTGGGCCCTTATTGCCTGAGATTGTCAATACCACATTTGAGGAAAGATATCTACCAATCACCTTAAAGCACACAATAGGCCAAGCAATACTAAAGAAGCAATCTCTGGGCCTGTTGGGTAGGAAAGATTCAATTTATTAAGTGTACATAGTTGCCATTTTGGATTGGTAAAAGGACAACCTGTCCTCCATCTTGGCACCCCTTCTCCTTCAGCTTTTTGGCCCTCTTTTCGAGTTTGGCACCAAAGCAAGGAAAAGGCAGGACTGGTACTGTCTCCTGGCAGTAAAATCTGCCTAGCAATGGACAACGCATATAAAGGAGTGTTCACCCTCTGAGGGGCGCTTGGTGTCTCTGGATGCTGTGAAAGCAGGTCATCCCAGTGAGGCATAGAAGCCCTCCCCCAGAGTACCAGCCTTGCTATTAGCTAGGGCCCTGAGGGAATAGAATTGAGGTGAACCAGCAACACCTACCAAGGTTCCCTTGACTTACCTCCACTCACCTGTTCCATCATCACGGATATAGTGTCCACATTCAGCACGCAGGATGATGAAATCAAGAATAGAAGACAGAAGGCACCATACTGAAGATCTACTTACCTGGCACCAAAGATCCTGAGGTCCAATTCCTGTTGTGTTCCCATTCCTGACACCTGTCCCTTAGGTCCTGGTTCCCGTCTGTGTTCCTGTTCTCCTGTCCAATGTCTGCAAGACATGGTATAGTCCTTCTCTGTTATTTCTGTAAAACCCCACTGTGTAAGGGTTTGGGCTCTGGGGTTCATCCCCATTTCCATCATCTGTGTTAACAACTAAGCAGTTATTCTTTGTGTTATCTTAGTTGCAGAGAGTCCTAGTTTGTTGTGTATCTCAATAAACACCATTTTGTTGTTTGCAACCTTAATCTGCCTGTGTCTTAGCCACACTAAAACACCATTATAGGTGTGGAGGGGGGGTAGGATACTGCAGATAGCCTGAGACCATTAAGATTAGGTTTTACTTCACAGAAGATGAGCTAACAAGCCCTATGAACCTTGCCAACTAACTTCCTATTCTTAAACAAGATAATCTAAACACAAAGAAAGCAGCATTTCAAACTATACCCTGCTAACATACCAGACCCCCTCCCAGTCAGGCTTCATGTCAGGACATGGCATTGGTCCCTGTGATGGATAACCTCCTCCTGGCCAAGAATGGGGGAGGAAGGTCACCCATCATCATCCTACTAGATGTCTCCTGGGATTTAATTAACATCTACCATAGTTTACTAATCTCTTGCATCAAACAAGTAGCTGAAGTTAACAGAAAAGCACCGACTTCTTCAAAGCTCCCTTTAAAGACAGCCCCAGAAAATGCTGATGGAAAATTGCTCCAGACTACTCATTTATACTTACATAATTTATTAAGATAAGATTGTGGCCAAAGACAATTATTCAGAAATAAACCTAAAATCATGTTAGTTTATTCTTCTAATGTGCAATATGTTTATTGTTTTTTGCAAAAACTTTGAAGGAACTGGCAAAGCATTTCTATAGCTATTAACATTAATAAGAGGAGTCCTTGTGGCACCTTAGAGATTAACAAATTTATTTGGGCATAAGCTTTTGTGGGCTAAAACCCACTTCATCAGATGCATAGGGTGGAAAATACAGTAGAGAGGTATAAATACACAGCATATGAAAAGATGAGAGTTGCCTTACCAAGTGTGTGTGTGGGGGGTCAGTGCTAAGGAGCCAATTCAATTAAGATGGAAGTGGGCTATTTTCAACAGTTGACAAGAAGGGAAGAAAAATCACTTTTGTAGTGCTAATGCGTTCAATGTAATCAAGGAGGCCTATTTCAAACAGTTGAAAAGAAGGTGTGAGTATCAATAGGGGGAAATTAGTTTTTGTAGTGACCCAGGGAATAATTTTCCCCTGTTGATACTCACATAAGGCAACTCCCATCAGCAGGGGGAAAATTATTCCCTGGGTCACTACAAAAACTACATTTCCCCCTATTGATACTCACACCTTCTTTTCAACTGTTTGAAATAGGCCTCCTTGATTACATTGAACGCATTAGCACTACAAAAGTGATTTTTCTTCCCTTCTTGTCAACTGTTGAAAATAGCCCACTTCCATCTTAATTGAATTGGCTCCTTAGCACTGACTCCCCCCCCACACACACTTGGTAAGGCAACTCTCATCTTTTCATATGCTGTGTATTTATACCTCTCTACTGTATTTTCCACCCTATGCATCTGATGAAGTGGGTTTTAGCCCACAAAAGCTTATGCCCAAATAAATTTGTTAGTCTCTAAGGTGCCGCAAGGACTCCTCGTTGTTTTTGCTGATACAGACTAATACAGCTACCCCTCTGAAACATTAATAAGAAAATTGTTGACATTAGTAAGTTCTGTCAGAGAGAAAAAATAAGCCTAAAACAACCAGCCAACAAACAAAAATGGTTTAAAGAAAATTTTGAATCAAAACCTGATTTGAAAGACACTCAGAAGTGAGAGAGGTATTACATGTCTTGGGCAATCCGTTGATAGAATAAAAAGGACCTGCGCTATGAAACCTTCCTGGGAACACACCAGGAGATCACCAGCATCAGGACCATGACAAATCCCACAGGGAGGGAGGTTCCTTGCAGATCCAGCACCACCCAGGTTGCCTAGCTCCATGACAGTTCATCACAGTACTGGGGAAGCTCTGCCAGCGCGCACGGACAGTTCGGGGTGGTTTTGACAGTCTGGGTGTTTTCTGGTGCACTAGTTTAAATCCAGGTTTCAGAGGAACAGCCGTGTTAGTCTGTATTCGCAAAAAGAAAAGGAGTACTTGTGGCACCTTAGAGACTAACCAATTTATTTGAGCATGAGCTTTCGTGAGCTACAGCTCACTTCATCAGATGTTTACCGTGGAAACTGTTTAAATCCGGATCAGAACTGAAAAGCCACCTGTCATTTGTGCAGCCCTGCCACTGGCTGTCGCACCCCTGCTCGGCTCCCCGATCTCCCGCCCCAGTGCGGCTCCCCGACTGCTCCGAGGCAGAAATCGACCCCAGCTCGGGGCAAAGGGCGAGCGGGGCAGCAGCTTCGCTCTCCTAGCGGGCACGTGCAAACCCCTCTCCGCGTGCCCCCGGGGCGGCCTGAGGTTTATGGAGCATGGGCAGAAGCGAAAGGGGCGGACTGTCCCACTGGGCTCCCCCGGCCGCGCTGCGCCGTGGGGGGCAGCCCCCGCAGTGGCCCCGCGAGCCGGAGCGGCGCCCCCAGCAGCCGCTGCCCAGCTCCTCGGGACTTCAGCGCCGGCCGCAGCGGGCGGCGGCGCATGCGCCGGCCGCGGGCGAGCTCTCCGGCGGCTCTCCGGCTGAGCGGGGCAGAGGGCGCGGGAGTCGCTGGGGGACGGTTCCAGGAGCGGGGGAGCGATGGCTGGGGAGACTCAGCACCGGACCCTCCGGAAGAGCATCGCAGCCCAGCCGCCCGCAGCGCCGCCCCGCGCCGCCGGGAGCGGCAGCAGCTCCGAGCGAGTGACTCTGAAGAAGGAGATCGGGCTGGTCAGCGCCTGTGCCATCATTATCGGTAAGAGCGCTCTGCCCCGGCCGGGGTCCGGCCACCGAGCCAGCCACGTCTCAGCCACAGCGAGGGGCAGCGGCACTGGCTGGTCCGGCCCCGGCTGTGACCCCGAGCCAGCGTGCGCGCCTTGGGAGAAGGGCGGGGGGGGGGGGTATCATTACACTCGGTCCATCTCCGTTGCTTGTGCAAGCGTTATTCCGCGGGGTGGGCAAGGGTAGCACGCAGGCTGGTGGTGAGCAGATATCAGGGCTGTGAGTGCCTTTGGTAAGCTCCCTGCAGAGTGCAGGCAACAACCACCAAGTGTTTGTATTTCATTTCTTCCCCGTTGTACCCTAGAGAGGCAGATTAACGAATTTAGCTCTCTTCGGGCATATTTGGATGAGGGAATCAATATTTATTGAGCACTATTTAGTATATAGAGACAGAAGAAAGATTAGCAAGTAAAATGCATTTCATAAGCATTCATTTGTTAATATGAAACACTTACTTTTCCTTCCCATGCAATGAAAATTCCTAGGTACAACAACTTTATTATGTGCTGCCTGTATTTCAAACCAATAGATAAAACCCCTAGAATTATGTCATTTCGTTTACAAGGTGCTCTTGGGGGTGGTGCAATAAGCTATAGCACTGATTAATATGCCAGAGTCTACGATTTCTGAAAATTCTGATTGAAAAGCCAGTATACAGAAAGTGTCACCATAATCAAGGGGAGTAGCAGATATGAGTTGCTTAACTACAGGAGATTCAGAACCTTCCACACTGCATTTTACAGTATATATCAAACAAGTTCTCTGTTATCTTAAAGAAAGGCAACAGTAGAAGTCCACATAAAGACCTAAAGTTGTCAGCCAAAACATCCAGCATTGTAATCCAAAACAGAGTTTAACCACTTTTGATTTAAAGCCTATTACAAATTATTGTCTAAATCTGAAATGCCAAAATACAATTGGTTTACAAATAAAACTCTAAGACTTCACAAGACTAAGTCAATAGATAAGAACCTCAACGTATTAACAGTCATCTGTTGTATTCTAGTTGTCTTCCATTTACTAATATAACTATATTAAGTAATGAGACAAAAAATCAGATTTTTTCCAATACCAGTTAACTGTCCACAAAGAAACAACATTCTATTTCATTACAGAGATGATTTCTCACAATGTATTTATGAAAAGTGCTAACTGGTACCTGTTTCCAGAGCTCTGGCATCTTACATTAAACAATTAGGAGATTAAAAATATGCACAAGGGTACAGGACAGTGAGCCTGCTCCAAATGTCAAAAGTCTACAATCCATTCTAGTCCACCTTTCTTTATAATTAAGACTATGCTTGAAATTGAATCCATTCATTTTATTTCTACAGGCAAAACCAACTATTAGAATTATTAACAATGTAGCTAAAAGTTAAAGTAGTACTGTATTAACATTTCCTTTTGAATTATAAACTCTCAAAACCAATCCGGTCTGAACCTGAACTATTTGCATTGCCTTTCGTATCCCAATGATCTCATCTTGCTGAACACAAGGGGTATTATAGTTGTACTAAGATTAAGAATATCTCATCTGCTACTTTTTCAGTAGCTCATTATCATTATATGAATTTTGTATTATCTTGATTACACATTTTAGAAATTTGAGCTGACTATACTGATTTCTTGAGTATCTGTACAACACACAATCATCCATTCTTACACCTCTCTAAGTGTGTGTAATCCCAGTTGATATTGCATGCTCATATCAATGCACGACTGCTGCCGCTCCTCCGTCAACTCCGCCTGCGCCTCTCACAGAGCTGGAGTACAGGAGTCGATGGGAGAGTGCTTGGGGGTTGATTTATCGTGTATAGACTAGATGCGATAAATCAAGCCCCACTGGATCGATCGCTGCCCGCCGATCCAGCAGGTAGTGAAGACATACCCTTAGACTGCTTATGTTATGGCTTTAAGATTTTGCCCTTTCAGAACATAATCTGTGCAGTGTTACATTAAACTAACCAGCTTCACTCAGGAGTGACTTAAGGAACACACTAAGATCACCTGTTATTTTACCTGTTTTAACTATAGTGCCCAAAGTATCCCAAACTTTTAACAATCCAGTTCAAAGTCTCTTCAGACGCAGCATCAAAGTACCAATGCCAACAAATGGAAATGAATTTATAACAGATGTTACATTGGATCAGATGTAAAATTTATGTATTAACTATCTATAGTCATTAAAGGTTTCAGAGTAACAGCTGTGTTAGTCTGTATTCGCAAAAAGAAAAGGAGTACTTGTGGCACCTTAGAGACTAACCAATTTATGTGAGCATAAGCTTTCGTGAGCTACAGCTCACTGATGAAGTGAGCTGTAGCTCACGAAAGCTTATGCTCACATAAATTGGTTAGTCTCTAAGGTGCCACAAGTACTCCTTTTCTTATAGTCATTAAAGGCCTTGTGGCAAGATCTTAAAAGGTATTAGAGATCTTTGTGCAAGAGCTGGGCCATTTGACCTAGTGTGCTGGCCAAATGCCAGTTTGGGTAATTATAGTCTGCTTAGTTAAATTCTCAATTCATTTTCATTTGGATATGCTATTCTTATTCACTTCATGCCTTAAACTGTTGTGTAGTGTTTCTATGCAGTGTTAAACCACTGCTATGTTCACTTCATAGGTGGTTGTATGTCAGCGCTGAGTGACGTGATCACTATGGGCCATACTCAACAAGGAGTCTCAATAAGGGCTGTAACTATCTAGTCTAATTACCCACACAGGCGTAAGCTCTACCCTCAACCTTGATCCCTTGTTTGGTCTTGCTCAAATTTTGGCTTGGTCATGTCAGAGGGGGGCATTTGGCAGTGCACAGGCTACTTACCCATATTTTTCACTAGGAGCAAATGGATGGAAGGGGGCTGGAGGGGTGAGTGAGAGGAGCCCTGGATCCATCCCCAATTTGTCAAAGAGAGTAGACATCCAGGTGCATAGACTCCCCCCCAGAACCAAGGTGAAGTATGGGATGAATTGTGATAGAGTCACAGCTCATTCTCCAGTCTGCTCCTGGAGTGATGCAGCTACACACCGTCCTTACTCAGGGCAGATTGTAAGGTTACAATTTTGTCCTTCTGTACATCCCTGTTAACCTTGGTAAAGTCTTTGGGGCCCCTTTCAGATGAAAGATGATAGATACGTGCAAGTTATTATTGCACCAGCTGTACAGGGAATGTAGCTCCCTGAAAGCTACATTAATTACCGGCTCACCAGCTCAAACTGTGCTGGGGGCAATTGGTCTGGTGTATAAGTGGGGAGGAAGATAAACTAGGCCACAAGCGTGAGCTGTGGAGCTGCACAAGGACAGAGAACTATTGTAAGTGAGGTCTCCCACCCCCACCCTCCTGGGCTGGAGATATGTACAGTAACTAGAGTCTTTGGGCTGCAGCAAATCCAGCAGAGAGGTGAGAGGGGGACTAAGGTAGTGTTTAACTACTTTCTATAGGGTGATGTAATTTCCAAATTGCCAAACTTAAGTGTTCAAAAATCATGAGATTGTCTTAGAAATCATTGATTTTTTTAAAAAAAATAATACATGTGGAGGGTTTTCACTTCAGCATTCACTTGGCTAACATTTCCAGGCTTTTCTCTGTAACCATGAGGGCTAGAAACATTCCTTTTATAACAAAGCTGGGATTCTCAAATAATCACATGGATCTGGTAGTTGTGGCTTTAAGAAAACTACCAAATACTGGGAAACTCACAATAAGGTTGACAGAGTGAGCAATTCTGTAACTGGGTGTGTTGGCTCCCTCCTCTTCATGACCTCTCCCCAGTTAATTACCGTGGGGGTGCAGTGATTCTAATGGTTCCCAATCCCTTCACATCACCTTGTTTGACTTGTGTTTCAGAGCTGTGCCACCCCATCTGCAACAGGGGAGGAATCTGCCCCATGTTAAGAGGCCATGGAGGTGCTATACATGCTCTGTACCTTCTCCGACCTCATCCACAAGCACCAACTGTCAGTTGAACTCAGCAGAGTCAAACACAGCCTCTGGGAGGGAAGGAGTCCCCCCCATGAGGATACAAAGTAGTCACCATGGCTGCACAACCTGGGTGGGTCACAGAGCACAGGCAGGTTCTGCTCTTTGGCAAGACTGGGACTCTAATTTGTTTATTTCTCTTGAGTTAATAACTGTTATATAACTGATTGGTGGAACTGCTATCAATACAATTAAGAAAATTGTTTAAAAGACAGAGGGGAGTTCTCATGTTGCAAAGAGTTCTGCATGCAATGACAATTACTGGGGAGAGTATGGGCTTTTGTACATTAAAAAAATTGCACTAATATAACTACATCAGTGTAATTACCCCAGTGCAACCCCTAATGCTGATGTACTGCACTGGTGCAGAGTAGGACTAACATTGATGTAACTTAATTCAGTAATGGGCAGGGGAAATGAACAGCTCCCAATACCCACAGATCCCCTGAAATCTTCCTGGGTTTCAAGAGATTTGCTGGCATCTCTGTGGTCTCTCCTGATCCCCTATGCCCTGGCTCCCCACCATCCCTCACCTTCGCCCCCCTTAAAGAGGTTTCCACTGCATTGGGTAGCTCCACAGCCTAACGCTTTCCTGGTTTTTACAGTGGATTTCCTATTGATTGCCACAGTGTGGTAAGGTGGTCTTAGCCCACCAGCCTCCTTCTACTCCCTCTGGATCTCTCAGCATTATGGGAAGATTGTAGGATGATGGGAGGGAGACGGAGCCAGGAAGGTGACAACCCTACTTCCACATGGAAAAAAGTGACATCTTCACACAAACCTTGGCAGGTAGCAATCCAGCTTTACATTAACTGCAATGAAGAAAATATTCTCTCTGCACCTGCAGAAGAGGCTACTACTGTCAAAAACAGGTTTAAGCACTTTAACAAACTCTGGTTCCAGGTGCTTAGCCAGTGACTTTCACCAGTTCAGTGGTCTGACTTTCTTTGAAGCTTGGCAGTAAACATGTACTGCTTAATACTATCTTTTGTATTAATTTAAATGATTTGAATTGACTATAATAAGTTTAGGCCTTAACATATGTTATCAATTTCAAATTTAATTTTAAATAAATTTTAATTTAAAAAACTAAATACAAATCCAATTTAATTTTTTTAAATCATAAATTTGTATCCATCCTGGGTTAGATGGCCTTTACCACCAGAAAGATCCTGAGACTTCTCTGAATTTTATTCCATGCTTTGGTAAAAACACTCAGAAAAATCTTAGAATCACGTGTGCGAGACTTGATTTTAATATCATACATATGGGTATGCATTGCCACATATCGTGAAATCTTTAGTAATGCACAACTATGAGTAACAACAGTAGTAGCTTTGTACATGGTATGTGGCAATGCATGCCTATGCATATAACATTACAATCAGTCCTTTCAGTTCCACAGTCTAATGACACTTGAAATCATAAAACTTTCCAAAGTCATCTCCAAAACACATCTCCAAAAGTGTTATTGAGTGACTTAAGCATCTCAGTAGAATATCTGTTTAAGACTCTTTGAACAGAACAGCCAATTTGTCCATAGCCCTGAAGTGGCATTGAGGTCCCTTCCAACTCTGATATTCTATGCTTCTGTGATTATCAACCTCTCCTGCAAATTTGCTGTGAAACAGAACCTAACTCACATTAATGATGGGGACAACCTTTTCCAAATCAGTGAATGCTGGGAACAACTAACTGCAAACATAGCTGCAAAGTTCTGAAGTGATGGCACACCCCATTCTGGCCATTATCTTGGATTTGCACCATCTGAAAAAGTGAGCCTCTGTAACATTTTTCAAGTGTTTAAATGTCAGCAGTGAAATCCCACCCCCTTTGAAGTCAAAATCTTATTGATTTCAATGGGCAGGATTTCACAGCAGGAGCATATCTCAGACACAGACTGAGTAGAGTCAAGGGGTAAGTATACTCCTTATTTTGCATACAACATTCTGGGTTGTTGCCTCTATATCGTATTATAGTAAATATATGATATTTAAATAAAATTATGTTTTAAATGCAGCAGTAATTTTGCCCTAAATTTATTTAATAATAAATAAATTATTATTTATAAATAATTAAATAAATTAATTATTATTAGATAAATTATTTATTTATTTAAATAAATAAATTTATTTATTTAAATAATTTAATTTAATTTAATATATGATATTTAAATAAAAGTATGTTTTAAATGCAGCAGAATTTTGCCCTAAATTTATTAAGTAAAAGTAATTTAATGTATACTGTTACCTTGTACACATTACACCAAAATATAACCCAATAAAATTTAAAACTGATAATTTAGAAGTCCTTGTAAAATTTCCCACAGAAAGCCAGACTTTATAAACACTTAATTACAGATCACTACCCTAAAAGAGCATGTCTTTCCAATAATTCAAACTGAAAATTTACAATAAGGGGGTGAAGATGAATGGGTGTTATTTTAAAAGTATCATGAACAAGACAATATACATATGTGATGGACAATTCTGCGGTTGCTACTTCTGTTACAAATAAAGCATGACTACTATTTTTATTTCCAATTACAAATATAGTTTGAGTTTTCCTTTTGCTTTCCAAGTGTTCCTTAGCATAGTGAATTGATGGTAATGTGGAGTGCCAATTTGGTGACAGTACTTTGTCCTGTTGGATGATCTTTCTTTCATGTCTGTAAGTGTCATTATCTGGTGTACTGGAGGATACTGTAGCAAATCCATGGCCTCTCAAAATTTTGCATTTGTCATTATGTAACACAGCATGGCCACTTGAAACTTCACAGCTGCAGCAGAGCAAGAACACATTTCCTCCTGCTCCAAAAGTACAGGGTTCTGCCACTTGAGCTAAAGGAGAATCTCTATTGGCTGCTATTAATAGAAGGTCTATGTCCTACAGTTGATCAATTCCAATTCCATCCCATAGAAGGCAGTGATATGTATATACTTTAGTCAGAAGTTTTTGCCTCTTCACAGGGCCCACTCTAGTTATAGGCAAACTTGGCAGCTTCCTAGGGAAACAGATTCTGGCTAGGGCAGCAGGACCAAACCTGAGTGGCACTGCAATCCGGTGTGGCAGGTCGCAACACCACTCATTCAAATTTGGCATGGCCAGCCCTCTGTCATGACAGAGGGACAGCTAGGCCAAACCTGACTGAGTGGAGTTTGTGGTTATGGTAGAAATGTATGTGGGCAGACACATCAGAAGCCTCAATGAATCCCCCCCTTGAAGTCCAATGCCTCTCCAAGGGTGCCTGCCTCCCAGCTGAGAACCTCTGTTCTAAGGAGTAGGAGGGGGTGAGAGGAAAGAAATGCTATTTCAGTGTAGCATAAATAAATATGAAGAAACCCCAATAGTTGCTCATATGAATAATAATGTACAGTGTTCAGGCAAGAATATAAAGGCCTACACCCCCACTGCTCCATCCTAGTGGACAGATTTTTGTTTTCCCTCATCAGCATAACTTTCTGATGTGAAGCAGAAATAGTTTTTAAAAAGTTACAAATGTTACCAAAACAGTTTTATTCAGACGAACTAATACTTGAAGAAGACAGCCCAAAAGGTTGTTAGGTTGTGGTAAAGAACACATTTTTGGGATATCCTGTTGTAAATACAAAACTAAATACAAAAACTTTCTGTTCCAGTCCAAAGAGAGACCATTTCTTAATGTCTACAGAGTGACCACTGTGTTTGGTAGTGGTAACAAACCTCTCTGGTGATTCTTCTCTACTGCAGAATTTTGGAATGTGCCTGAGAGCTTCTGTAGGAGCACCCTACCTGGTCTCTGTTTTAAATACAGTCACATACAAGAAAAGAAGACCTATTCTGGGTTTCAGCTATTAATTGCCTGTTAACATATTCAGCAATACTGTAAATGAAGGTTCAGCAACTCACCTAGATTAAATTAATGCAATTTTAAAAGTAATTGCTCATGTGCTTCTATCATTTATTAAATAATTTTTACAATTATTGCATAATTGTTCAAACACCAAGTTTGCAAACAGACATCAACATCCAAAAGTGTTAATTCAGTGATATTTTATGCATGCGTTACACAGAACCATAGAAATGTAAGGCTGGAAAGGACCTCAAGAAGTCATCCCTCCACGTTCACAGGACCAAGTATACCTACGCCATCCCTGGCAGGTGTTTATCTAACCTATTCTTAAAAACCTCCAATGATGGGATTTCCACAGCCTCCCTCAGTAACCTATTTCAGTACTTAACTATCCATATAATTAGAAAGTTTTTCCTAATATTTAACCTAAATATCCCTTCTTGCAAATGAAGCCTGTTACTTCTTGTCCTACTTTCAGTGGACATGGAGAGCAATTGATCCACCTTCCTCTTTATATATAAAAGTTTTCAAATATTTTAAGTGCTTATCAGGTCTTCCTTTATCCTCTTTTCTGAAGCCTAAACATGCTTAGTTTTTTAATCTTTCCTCATAGTTTTTCTCAATTTTTTTTTTTTGCTCTCATCTGGACCTTTTCTCCACATATTTCTTAAACTGTGGTGACCAAAACTGGACTCAGTACTCCAGCTGAGGCCAGTGCCATCAGTGCCAAGTAGAGTGAAACAGTTACTTCTTGTGACTTTCCTCTCATGTCCCAAAACTCCTGTTAATGCACTCCAGCATATGTGCCTTTTTCATAACACATTGTTTCCTTATATTCAATTTGTGATCTGGTATAACCCACATATCCTTTTCTGTAGTTCTACTCTCTAGCCAGTTATTTCCCATTTTGTACTTGTGTGTTTGATTTTCCCTCCTAAGTGTCATACTTTGCCCTTGTCTTTATTAAAAGTCATCTTGTTGATTTCAGACCAATTCTCCAATTTATCAAGGTCTTTTTGAAGTCTAATCCTGTCCTCCAAAGTACTTGCAATCCCTCCTAGCTTAGAGTCATCTGCAAATTTTATAAGTGTACTCTCCATTTTATCATCCAGGTCATCAATAAAAATTCTAAAAACAGTACCAGATCCAGGACAGAGCACTGTGGGACCTCACTACATATATCCGCCAAGTTCAACAGCAAACCATCGGTAACAACTCTGAGTATGTTTTTTCAACCAGTGGTTTTCCCACATTATAGTAATTTCATCTAGACCACGTTTCCCCATATTTGACTTTAATGGGACTTTTGCTTGAGCACAGATTGAGTAAAAGTACAAAGTAAGGAGCTTCAGGACTTGACCCTATGTAATTTCTACCATATGCCATTGTTAGAAAATCACAGGAATTGAGAACAATTAGAAACATAATTAATATGACACAGGATATGTCTACATAGGAATCTCAGTGTGTGATTCCACTTGCATAGACATACTGAGCTAGCTTTAATATACTAGCTCAGGTAAGGGAGCAGTCACACCACAGCAGCATGGGCTGTACAAGCATGCCAGGAATCCTGGATAATTGCTTGGGTGATTAGCTCACACTGAAGCCCAGACTGCTGTGGTTCTGGTACCTGAGCTAGCTAGATAAAAGTTAGAATGAATATGTCTACACAAATTGTAATTACATCTTGTGATTGTAGCATAGACACAACCTTTCAGCCTAAAATTCACCATTATCCGTTATATTTGCAAAATGTACCTGCAAATGTACATGTCATTTGCAAAGTAAATTGAGTAATTATGTACAAAAGGTAGCAAGCATCTAAAGTTCCATACTCTCATGTAGTTAACCTAATTGTGTTACTTACACAAACAAATTTGGTGCAGAGCTGCATGCACATTTTTGCACTGGCAGTTGCATGTAGCTAATTTTGTAAATCAGTCTCTTTATGTTACACTCTTTAGAAAAGCAAGAAATTGGACCATGAAGTCATATCTAGCTAAAACTCAACACATTTCCTGTTTTACTGATAATCATGGTTTTATCAGTTTACCCGGTTCAAGAGACATTGGATACTTCTAGATAGGTTCAGAAGAGCCTATTAATCTACACATACATTCATCTGAAAACTTTTTTTTAAATTAAAATAAAGTATTTTGTTTACCTAACCTTGCCCTCCCAAATGGCAACCCACTGTCTGAATGCTGTCACTTCACTCCCAGAAGTATCACTTTTAAGGGTGGCAGTGAAATTTCTGCTTCATGATACTTCTTTCTTGCTAGAAAATATCTACAGACTGCTACTGATTTATCAGGTTTTTGCAAAAAAAATATTCCAGTGAAATCCTGAGTCCTAGCCCAGACTCAAGATTCATAATTACTGAACACTAATTATCCAGACTTACTAAAAGAATAGCTTGGAAGCAGACATGATTTGGAATTATATAATATCCAACATGGTGAGTTTCTGTCTTATAACCAAGAATAAAAGGAAGAGTTTGATGTTGTCGATGGGGAAAATTGGAGGTTACTCTGAGGGAGAAAAAGAAACTTAGAGGTGCCCACCCAAAGTTTGGAGTGATTCTGAATGATTTGAATTTGTGTACCACCACTCTGCTGAATAAGCTGTGGTGGTGAAATCTTGCTGTAGAGATATTTACGGCCATACTAGCATTCAGTTATCTATTAGGATCATTCAAGGCAGATATCTGGGGAGTGGAAAATACGTTTCAACTCCACCAGCAAGTTAAAACATAGCACAGTTCAACATAAGTGCAATAATGTGCCATGGAAATCCTACAAGTTCTCTGAGCTTAAAGCTCACCTCTGCAATCTAAAGTGGGTTAGACAGAGAGAGAGAAAGACGAAAAAAAGTTTAATTAGAGATTCCTGGCAGCAAGAAGGGAAGAGACAAAACAATTTAACATTCAGTTTTCCTAATTGCATCTTGCAGTACACAGAAACAATTTTGTTTGTCTATCCTTCTGCCTTCCTGCCACAGTTGATTTCCATCCAGGAGAATGTGGCATGCAAAGTGACCCCTGTACCGTACAAAGAGCAAGAACAAAAAACAATAAAAATAACAATGTTGACATGACCAGGTCATTTTCATATGCTTTTGTGGGAGAGGAACAGGATACAATGGAATTCAATCTTGCAATCTTAATTATGAACTTTTTAGAGATTCAAAGAGTTGTTTGTACCATTCTTGAAGCTTAAGGAAAAGCCTTCAGCATTTCTACTACAACTCTGTTTCCAGTTTATTTGTTGGCAGAAGTTATGTACAGAATGACTTTTTTTCCCTATCCTTCCCTACAATGACAACTTCTGGCTGTGCAGAATGCAACCATGAGGATGAGAGAGCTAAAATGATGGGTTTTCTATTATGGATGTCCCAAAATCTACTGGAAATTTCCCTACTTAAGGTGTCTTGCATGTGTTATCAGAAATTTGGATACTTTAGAACAGTGGCTTTTGCCTTTTCATGGCTAGACAAGAAAACAAAGGTAGCATCCTTTGGTAATGTATTACTACTGGTCTGACAGTACAGTGCCACCTTTCAGCAATTCCATAAATTGCCTTTTCATGCATCTTTCTATTCATTTCCTTCTAACATAATGTAGCCTTTTCTGTTAGGAACATCTGACATTTTTTTGCTTTGGCAGCCTGTAGCGATGTGAGACTCACCTCTGCAGCACCTCCTGCTGGTCATCCAGGGAATTAGCTCACCAGCCTCCAGAGCACCCCCTGCTGGCCAGTGTTTCACCTGTCGCTGGCCCCTGTGTCCCTCCTGGATCCCAGTACCCCTTTCCCTTGGGTTCTGCCCCCTGGCAGTACCCCCACAGTCTCTGGGTCTCCCCTCCCAGGGGAACCCCCAACCCACTATCCCCACCTCACCTCAGTATATGGTTACTGCCAGTCACCATTTAGCCCTTGCTCACTGGGGCAGACTGCAGTATATAAGCCATTCATCATCAGCAAAGGGGGTTTGGACCTGCTACCTTTGCCTACCCTGGGCTGCAGCCTCTGCAACCCCAGTACCTGGTTTGTAGGCCTTTACCAAGACCTGCAGCCTGAGGAGTTGCCAGGAGGGAGCACCCCAGCTCCTCTCACCTTTCTCCAGCCCTTCTTGGTTGCCTGCACCTTCAGCTCCTAGGCAGCTAGGTCCTCCTCCCTCAAGAGCTAGCAAGAAAGTTCTCACAGCTCCTGGCTTCACTGGCCTTTTATAGGGCCAGCTGTGACCCACCTGTGGCTGCTTCTCCAATCAGCCTAGCTGATTGACTCCCTGAGCCACAGCCCTCCTCAGGGCTGGAGCGGGGTGACCGCCCCGCTACACAGCCTCATAACCTGCTGGTTTGGTAGAGGTGGCCTTTTATTTTAATTTCCCTCCCCAAACATTTCATTTGAAGCCTCCATTATTTTTGTTTTGTTTTGCTTTTTTCTCCTAGCTGCTATGCTTTCTTTCCTAGCCTGGTGGCAGGCATCGTAAAATTACAGAGTATTTGTCAAAGCTGAAATGCCCAAAATTTAATCTATCCTAACAATATTATTTTTCTGTCTGTTTCCGAAAAAATTCCATCAGTCCTCCAAAGAAAGAGTTGCAGCTTCTCTACTGCATTCCCCACCACCAAGAACACAGAGTAAAGTGCACATCTCAACATCCCTCTTCCATGCCTGCCTGCCTCTTTCATTATTGTATATGGCAGAATATTGAAAATACACAAATCTTGCTCTCCTGCAAATCTGAAGGAAACTAGTAAATGTGTTTTTGGCTTACCAGCCTCTCTCTTTATTCATTATTGACTCAGTCCACAAGTGCCCCTGGCATTGACCTCTATTGGAGTTTTGCCTGAAAGTATTACAGGACTGAACCTTGTACTTAAATTAGGCAAGTGATTATCTACAAAATTGTTCCCAGTGCAACTTGTTAATCTGGCTGGCAGGACATTTACAGTCACAGAGTGAGCACCCTCTCTTCCTTCCATCAAAGGCCAAACACATCAGCATGATAATTTACTCAGCATCCACTGGACTAGAAGTCAAAATGCCTCCAGGTTCACCCAGACATAGATTTCCTGCGTGGTTTGATGTATTATACAGTATTAATACTGTATACATAAAAATAGTCAGGAATATCACTGCATATAGTTGTGTTCCAGTTTAGGTTCTCCAAAACCAAAGAAGCACAGGGCATGGATACCCCCATTTTATTGCATGTGGTGACTGACTTGGCCATTCCCCATCTTCTGTTGGTTATTTCTGTACAAGGAAAGAATAATTTGCATGGTGGACTCTAGTGAGGCTAAACTTAGACCAGAATTTGGGCCCACATTAACATTACTTAGAATTAATAAGTCTATGCCTCAGGGAATAGGACCTGAATTTGACCCACACTTTAAAAAAAATCTATAGGTCACAAAGTTCCACTTTAGGGCTAATATCCAGTGTTCTGATTCCTAGATTCATTCATTTAAAAAAATTCCACCAGTAAGAAATTGTCACAATGTTTCAAAGATTAGAGCAAAACATTTTGGGAAGACTGTCAAAGACATAAATAGGAGTAAAGCCCCCCATTCCCACTGACTTTCAATGACAACTGGGTACCTTACTGCCCTTTGTGGCTTTGAAAATTTTCCCTTTATTATTGTTGATGAACATCAAAAGCAAGTTATTCAAGATTACTACAGATATATGATGAACAAGGTTGAAAATAAAGTATAAAAGTAAAAAAGGTAAATGGAGTGGAGAGTTCTATATTTAGATGAATGTAGAAATTCATGGGGTCATCATCACTGCTCTGTAGGTCACTGATCAGGAGTACCTTCTAAAGTTTCCAAGGAGTACCTTGGCAAGTTTCATTTTTGAACACTGAGAGAGGATATGGACTGAATCAACCAGATTACAAAACACCTCAACTATTTAAACCACTGTGAAAATAAAGGAAGTAGAATTATTTGCAGTGGCAAAGAGAGGTGAGATTGCAGAGACCAGATTGAATCATTTACAGTTCTAAAAAAGGAGCGATCAGATGAATTTGTGCAAGGGCAAAGTTCTGTTTTAGTTCTGAGGTGGCTTTGTTCATTTTTAAAATGAATTTTGTTCTTATGAAAGGTCCAAGAGACTCATGGCCTTTGGCCACCCACAGAAAGGTACTATAAAGACAAAAGAAATTAAAACTTTCCAACACTGACCTGCCCATATGCTTCACCTCTAAACTGAAGGAGATACTTCTAGGGGTAAGACGCTCCTACTCATTCAGTTCTTGCTCCAACTCTGCTGAGATTTCCACTTAATACCAACTGTGATAACTGCTATGTGATATGGACACCTGTCCAGGCTGTGACTCAGGAAAGCATTTCCCTTCAGGACGGCATGTAAACACACAGTTAACTTTAAGCACATATTTAAGTGCTGTCCTGAATAGGCATATATTTAAGCATGTGATTAAGGGCCTAGACAATGTACAGACACAAAAATAAACATCGGATGGTACAAATCTTTATTCCCTTTTCTTCTGGATTGGTTTTAGGCTAGCAGGTAGTTGTTAAAGTCACGCAATAGCAAAGTTGATAAAAACATTAACTTAGGAAGATACAATCAAAACAATTGCTAAATTGAGACCCAAAACCAAAAATTTAGTTTAAATTAATTTTGACACATGATAATAAAGCAGTGGACTCAATTGATGAAATCATCATCATCATCATCACAGGAGTTAAAGAAAGAGATGAATAAGTTCCTAAATAAAATAAATATTGAGATTCACAATATGAAGGAAATAGGAAAGTGAAAAGAAGAAAATCAAATATACTCCAAAGTTATACAAACAACACTGATTTGACCATACAGTTCATCAGAATATCAGTGCAAGGTTAGGGAGGGCAAAGTCCTGCTAATAAGGGACAGAAGCCAAACAAATCTAGACTATCAAAGTAATCAGTTCTCTTTCATATTCCAAGAAGATCTGGAAACTTACATTCATTATGGAACTTTTTCTGTCACTAGAGATCATTCACTATTATTGAATCCACATGCTAATCACTCAGTTTAATAAACAGATCCATTAGTCTTTCATACCTATTTTGTGTAACATCGGCTGCTGGAGATGGGTGTTTCACTGTGTTGTAGTTACAGAGCAAGACTCACCTTAGACCCCTTTTTGCTCATCTCAAGTGCACCTCTCAGATGACATTCCTGGCTTCCTTCACTCTCTCAAAAGTGGAACCGTTTTATTCAACCACTCTGGAAATGGATCTCTGGGTGGTAGCCTCCATTTCCCAACTGTAAATATGACAGGCCCAACTGTATTTGGCACCTGTAGGCCCTGTATTTGGCACCTGTGACTGTGGCTCCTTAAAGGGACTTAAAAAAACAGCTTCTTCAAAACAAAGCTTTATTAATTCACACAAAGATACATAGCATGTAGAGCAAAGGGTAAAACCAATAATACTTTGCCTGTCATTGCAATCTTTGGTAAGTTCCATTCAGCCCAGTTACCTCGGGCTGAAAGAAGCAGATGGGCACGCTACATAATGGGCTCTGTGGGTCTCTTCATCAGAGGTTGCCCCCGGGCAGCTGCTGACAACCCACTCAACCCCCGCCTTCTCTGTGTCAACATCTTTAAGGTTTTGGCATCCTCTTAGCATCGCAGCCCTGGGAAGAGAAACCTTGCCAGCCTGGTTGGAGTCAGGCAAGAACATTCTCCCATAATTCCCCAATTAATAGCTCCCTCCATTGTTCCCTTATGTGTGTTATTGTGATGTTCTGCTCAGGACATCCAGAGCCGTAAGTTACTGTGTTACCTCACTGCCTCAGCTAGAGTGAGATTTGCTGGCAATTAGACTGTGGGTCAGCTCCCTGGCACACTAGCCTGTCTGCTCCACCAACAAACTCCTCAAGATTCTCCAGGCTAAACCTTGCCTTGCAGGTAGCATACACCCAATTCCTGAGTTCCCCCCGAGACATCTCTCTACAGTGTCCAGTGCTTATTACTGTGACACTCACAGAAATTATTAAGTTCACTGCCTCCAAAGAGACAGTGTGTACACGAGTCTAAGTTAGTAGAAAACTCACTTCACTTTAATACATAGCACTGAGTTGGTTTTGTAATAAAACAAGAGTAAGTTTATGAATAAAGAACAGAAATGTAAGTGATATTAAATAAGAGAAAAAGAGACAGATATGGTTACAAACAAAACAAAACACACTTTCTAGTGATTAAAGTTTAATTTTAGCAAGCTACAAGCATTGCCTGAGCAGTTTTCTTATTTACATCAAGTTACCAGCATTTCGAACCCTTCAAAGTAGGAGATCCAACTTTTACAGGGGAAAGGGTGGAATGAACCTTCTTCTATCAGCATAGTCAACTTGGTCCTCACAGGTTGGCTGAAGAGTCAGTAGAAAGGGGCTTCTCCAGTACTTTCATGAAGTACACCAAATATATAAATCATGACTCAGTGCAATAGGGAAGGGTGTACCTCGACGTTCCTCCAATATGCAGGCTAAATGCTTCTTCAGAGTCCCATGCAATCTCTCCACTGTCCCATTTCCTTAGAGATGGTACACAGCAGATTTATAATGTACTATACCAATGCTCATCAGAAAGCCTTCAAACCCTCTTGATACAAAAGGTGTCCCCATCATCTGAAACAAGGCTGTCTGGTAGGCCCCAAACATTGCGAATAAAGTGTTTAGGCAAGAAATGAGCTTCTTTGAGGTGCCTTGTGAAATTATGAATGAAAATGGGTAACGTCAATAATAGTCTACAACAGTCAAAAACCAGTGTGTAGCCATCATGCAGTGCAGTTGAGGGGCCAGTAATATTCTCTGCAATGCTCTGCCATGGTCTGTCTATGACTACCAATTTCAAAGGGGCCAGAGGAGCAGTAATTCTATGCATTGTGCAGGCTGAACATGCCTTCATACATTGCTCAATGTCTGAGTACAGCCCTGGCCAGCAAGCATAATCATGCAGAAGTTCCTTTATCTTCTTAACTCCCAAATGTCCTTCATGAAACACATCCAGGACTGTTGCAGCACTGCTGGGATGACCACCTGGGCTCCAATGCATAAAAAATGTCATGTCGCACATGTATTCACCATGAGCTTGGTATGGATTTTGTAGAATGTAGACAAAGTACTCTGCCGTTTCTGCAAACAAGCATGTCAACCCAGCAGAATTTCTCAAAAGAGCATCGGCAAGGAAATTATGTCTTCCTTTGATATGTACCAAATTAAAGTTATCGTGCTGCAACTGAATAATCCACTGCTACAGCCTCACACTTAGCAGGTCAGTGGCTTTCTGATAGAGGCCCAGAAATAGGCAAATTATTAGTTTCTAATGTAAAATGTCTTCCCACTAAATAGACTTTGAAGTATACAACAGCAAGAATTCTGGCTCAATCTGGGAATACTTTCCTTCCATTGGGGTGAGAGTATGGGATGCAAATATAACTGGCCCATCCCTCCTGGAGCAGAACTGCACCTAGACCCCAATTGCATGCATCAGCCTAAATCACTACAGGGTTCCTTGGATCAAAATAAGCATGGGCATGGCCCCTGGCCCTGGGTTAAATCCCACAGTGCTTTGGCAAGAGTACTAAAATGGGGCAGAGCATGGCCACCTGTGAACTGGGGTAGGCCAAGGAATGAACATAAACTGCTACGACCAGTGGGTAACAGTCGCAAAGGAACAGCATGTAGCCATTCAGGTATCAGTTTCACACCACTGACTGACAAAGAATGCTTTAGAAGAACTACAGCCTCTTTTGCAAAACCTGTACTTTTTGCCAGCTTGTTAGAGTCAAGTTAGCACCTGTCCAGAATAGCATTACACTCAGCAAGGGTCTCAGCAAAGATGATACTGTCATCCCAATGGTAACATGCACCCTGGATATTATCAAGGAGCTGACAGACCACTTGGAAATCCCTCAGGAACAGAAACTAAACAAAAAGGGAGTCATTGATAGCAGTCCCTCCCAAATCACCTGCTGAAAGTCAATAACAACTGCAATCTTTCAGCCACAGGTATTTTCTAATAACCAGATTGGTAAACCACCAAAGAGAAAATCTAGGATCCGCTTCCCCAGCATGTCACCTCTTTGAAGGTTGGGTATTGAAACTGCTCGTGTTTCACATGTTCATTAAGTGCCTTAAAATCTGTGTACAGTTGAATACCACCATTCTTCTTGTTTACAGTCACCCTGGGTGAGCACCAATCCATAGATCCTTCCACCTCCCAAATGATACCATTATCTTTCATGTGATGCAGTTCTAAACAAATCTTGTCCACAAGGGCAAAGAGGTACACAACGTGCAGGTGATGCAAAGGCTCAATGTCTGAATCCAACTGCAGAGAGTAAACATATCCTGTGGACAGAACACCATCACTGTTGAATAAATCACGATGTCACTAAACAATATGTTGGGTATCCCCTTCTATTGTAGCCAGCAGAACTACACCTGAGGAGTACTGTGTGAGTTCATGCATAATACCAAGCTGTAAGCACAGCTCATAGGACATGCCCTTAATGTAAAACTTTGCAGTCAAGGCTATGCCTTTGTAGAGCAGAGTATACATCTCCACCCACTATCTGCAACGCAAACAAATCCCACTATATAACTTTATAACCACTATAGTTGGGCAAATGTCCAGATTATGAACTAACCCAGAGGGAAGAATGTTAACTTCAGCACCCATATCTACCATGCACTTCAGTGGTGTACCATTAATTTCTGTGATATGGGAAAACAGCTTCAGTGCCTTGCCACATGCCTGCTAAAGGAAACATCAGCATCCCCTGTAAAGGTGGCCTCATGCAGCTTCACATTTACAGTGTGCATTTCAGACCTCCCATCAGTGTGAACTAGCAGCACACAGACTTAAAATGTCCTTCCTTCCAGCAACCCCAGCACGTAGCAGTTCTAGCCAGCTAGGCAGGCAAATCGGCCAAGTAACCTATACACCACAGCAGAAACAATGAGGAGCTGGCAACTTTTGCTGCCGAAGCTGTAGAGTGGGAGTCGGTTGCATGATAAAACTCTGGGCGATGGAAGCAGGAAGAGCAGCTGACAGTTTAAATGTAGACACATAAGTAACAGCAGTGTGAGACATAGAACCCCTTCCAGCCTGAGCCCTCTCAAATGCCTCACTTTTACCAACAATGGCATCAAAAGTTAGAGTTCTAGCATCTTCATCCAGTAACTGTTCGCCCAGGTGGTCATTGGCTACACCAATCACAATAATATTCCTGAGCATGATCATGTTAACGTTCCCAAATTCACAGTCCTGGCCTTCCAAATGACATGCAAATTCACATACGGTTTCATTGGGCCGCTGATGATCTTCAAAAAATGTTTTCCTCTTTAGCAGAATAGAATCTCCAGAATATCCGTTGAGCTGCTACACAGCCATGTCAAAGGAGCCCCATGAGTCCATCGTAAATATCAATGCAATCACAGCCTAAGCAGTTCTGCAGCAAGTATAACCTAGCAGTACTGAGAGTTGCAGGATCTGTACATAGGCCCCAAAATCTCCTCTTTTCCAAACTAAACATACCCAGTTCCTTCAGCCTTTGCTCCTATGGCTTGCATTCTAGCCCTTTGATAATTTTTGTCACTCACCTCTGGATCCTTTCCAGTTTCTCTACATCCTTTCTATACAGCGATGACCAAAATTGGACACAGTACTCCAGCTAAGGCCAGAGTAGAGTGCAGAGTAGAATGGTACTATCATCTCCCATGACTTGTTAATGGAACCCAAAATTGCATTTGCTGCTTTTTTTTTTTTTTTTTTTTTTGGCAACAGCATTGCATTGTTGACTCATGTTGAGGCTGCAATCCACCACAACTCCCAGATCCTTCTCAGCAATGCTGCTGGTATGCCAATTATCCCCCATTCTGAATCTGTGCATTTGTTTTTTCTTTCCATCACCTTATGTTTGCCTCTGTTGAATTTCATTTTGTCATCTGTAGCCCAGTTCTCCAATTTATCAAGCTCTTTTTGAATTTTAGTTCCAGCCCCCAAAGTGTGGCAGTCCCCTCCTACTTTTGTGTCAGAATGGAGTTACACTAGGGCTGAATTAGTCCTTATTAATTTAAGCTTGTGTACAATCCTAAAGAAAGTATTACTGAAAAAGAAGCTCCTAGACATCTGAAAACTGAGTTCATAGACACTTTTTTAAAAAAAACTTTCACTTATTTTTCAGTCGGTCCTTATAATCTTTTAAAAATTACATGTCAAACAAAGCTGTTTAAAAATAGTGGTGTAAAACACAGCATTATAAAGTATTATTGAAGGCAGTAGAACTTCAGAAAGTGCACTTATGATTCAAAGAAATAGGTCAACGATCTGGATGAGTAACAGTCGTTCTGCTGCAAAGTACAATGGCCCTTTCATCACTTATGTGAAGTAACATAATCTAGATCAGGCCAAACATCTTAATATAATAAACTACAAAAAACTATATTTAAATAACGTAAGGATCTTATTGAAACGCACAAATTCCAGGAAACTGAGTTAAGGTTGGAACTCCCTCTTTAATGCACCACATTGGTTCATAGTGTTGAAATACAAAATATCATAAAAATAATGAAAATGCACATTAAATGAGACCACTAATTGTTCTGGGTTACTGAAAAAGTTAAGTCTAGCAAAGATATGTTAATAATGCCACATTTTCTCTGGGCCCCAAACCACTCATCCTTGTGTGAGTAAGTTAAGAAAGAGTTGGCCCTATTTCTAGACATCTTCAGTCAATATTTAGACATACTGACCTGATAGGAGGACAGAAAAGTCAATTTCTTGTGTTTGTAGGTTAGGAATTTTTGTAAATTTACTTTTCTCCCTTGGATACATAGGCAGAACTTTTGTTGTCTCAACAGGCAATTTGTTTTACACGGGGCTGAAGGGCCTTTTTCTGCTCCTAAAATGTCTTTCCTCTTTGTGCTGTTATTTTGTCCAACAATTTTGAGAACAACAGTTATTTTATTTCTAATTATTTGTAATCTGCCACGTGCAGTGGGTTTTTAAAACAGTGATATATTATCAAGTTCCATATTGGGCTGTTTGTTCTAAGGTATGTCAATTTTTTCCTCTGTGAGGTACAGAAAGTAATTGTTCCTGTATCTGTGTGATTCAGTAGGATATCACCTTCTGATCTGTGTAACAATCCTTTTTCTTTTAATCCGAAATCTTACAGGTATCCCATCTTTCTACTGTAAGCATTTAACAGCTGTCTAGTTGGTGCTACTGTGGGCATCTTGTGTTCCACAGCTATTGAGCTTGTGTAGCCCAAAAGATCATGGGTGAAATCTTGGCCCTACTGAAATCAATGAGATTTTTACCATTGACTTAAATGGAGCTAGGATTTCACCCAAAGTATCTTTTGTCTGGATAAGTCTTGCAGAGCTTGCAAGGAGTGAACAAAGGCTTTACTGCTGTTAATTATATACATTTATACTGTAAAATTCTTCCCTTTCCACACAAAGCTCAAATAATCACATTTTGTTAGGGATAAGCAAGGAATGGAACAGGAAGAATGAAATTGCGGGAGTGGAACTACCTTTCTGAATATGACCCTAGAATTCCTTTATAGCTCTCTTGAGAGCTTGGTTGGAAAACCTTTCAGTATAGGCCATCTTATCTTGGACTAGTTTTTCCTCCCAATTCAGCAGCTCTTCCTCTCAAGTTGTTTTGTTTTTCCAGCCCATATAGTTTGTTTTGACAGAGTGGCTTATTTCCTGGGCATCTGGGGCCCAGTCTTGTTTTACTGCTGTTTTTAAATTGTATAGGCATCTCAGATGTCTATGAAAAAGAAATCAAAGACATTTCAGGATTTGTGCTCTGAAAGTACGTAAAGAATAATGCAAAGAATGTCTATTTCTTAACTGCTGCCTTGACTTGATATGAACTTTAAGAGAGACATGACAATGCACATGTATTAAGTGCCATAAATACCTATTAGGTATAAACAGTAAACAGCAAAAAGAAAGAATGAAAATAAAAAATACTATCACCACCAATAACGGATGCACAATACTGAGTGTAGTAAGATCCTTTTAGAACATAGTTGCTGAACCTGAACTCTAGTATGTGTTTTTAAACTTCAAAATCTCAGACACCTTAATATTTCTTTTGAAAATTAAAAAGCAGTTAGCTCAAAAAGAAAACTAATTATTTACCAAAAAAAACCTTTCTAAAACAGAAGTTATCCTCTACAAAAGAGCAGAAAGCAGTCAAATTTGCATAATTTATAAATATTTTGTTTGGATTAAAGTAAATTAAAACAACCAGACTGATATTTTTGAAAATAGATTAAAGAAATATCTGGTTCTGAGCTGTGTCCTCAAATGCCGAGATTTCAGCTTGGAATTAATTTTTTATTTTGATGGTATAATTAAAATAGCGGAGAAAAAGCTGACCAATCTCTTATAACAAAAGTGCTGGCAAATGCTGTTATAATAAAACAGTTTGTTACTGATAGGTACAACTCTGCCAAAGACCAGGAGGACAAAATGTCTAGATGTTTTTTCATTGTGGACATGGCTAGTTACCTAGCAACACATTAAGATTTAAACTGAATAATACAAAGGTATCAAAATCCTGTACATACTGTAAGAACATACAGATGGAATGTTGCCTGCTATAGTTCTTACGTTCCCAACAAAAGATTAGGGGCCAGGTCTTCAAAGGTGCTGAGCTCTCTCAAATCCCATTGAAGTCAATGAGAATTGAGGTTGTCAGCGCCTCACAGGATCAGGCCCTAAATTAAATTAAAACAACTGTGTATGAAGAGAGTTAATCCTTTATTACCCGCATAACTGAAATCAGTTTAGCCGTCACATTTCACTGAAGTTACTTGTGAATAAGCTGTACTGTATTTAGGTTGCACAGTACAGTTGAGAACCAGAGGGACAAATAATAACTAGAACAGATTGTAACAATTATAGGGGTCCAGTCTCCCCTTGTCACATGTGGACATTTAAACAAACATAATAATACTTAGCTTTGATCTAGCACTTCCATTTTCAGGGTATTTAGCAAACATTAACTTTTTAATCTGCATAGGTTTCTTTTAAGGTCCGTAAAGATAATTCTCTCTATTTTATAGATGAGGAAAATGAAGTACAAGGGCAAAATCAAGCATTTCCAAAAACAGTCACCAACTTTGAGTACCCACCTTGAGAGATCTAGGACTCTGAAAAGACATGCTATACTAGTATGTGGATGTTTCTCTTTATGGGTCAGCGTACTTGTAACAAGTTTTCACTTAAAAAAAGAGCACTTCACTGTTAAAAGATTTCACTGCTCAAAAGCATCTAAGAAAAATAACCCCTAATTTTAAAGTGTCATATTTCTGAAGAATCATTTTCAAGTGATAGTTTTATTGTAACAGAGGACTAGTAGAGAGTAAAATAAATTAAATCAAGCATTGCCAGTTTGTGGCAAAAAATGACTTAAGAAAAGCTGAACTGGGAAACTGCAAACCTGCTGTGCAAGTGGACCTCAGTGAGCAGCATGTACTGTGCTAAATTTGCAAACACTGATTTTAAGAGAATATTTGAAAATACAGAACTGAGCAGGCACAATGAAAAATTACATAGTCGTCTATTTACATTTAGTAGTTGCCCAGAGAAAGCCAACTCATGATTTTATAGCAAGTCTTACAATATTTGAAATTTTTCTCAAAACCCCAACTTCTTGAGTCATGTGATTACATAAGAATCTCAGCTTTTAAAAAGAAAAGGAGTACTTGTGGCACCTAAGAGACTAACCAATTTATTTGAGCATAAGCTTCTGTGAGCTACAGCTCACTTATGCATCCGATGAAGTGAGCTGTAGCTCACGAAAGCTTATGCTCAAATAAATTGGTTAGTCTCTAAGGTGCCACAAGTACTCCTTTTCTTTTTGTGAATACAGACTAACACGGCTGTTACTCTGAAACCAGCTTTTAAAAAAAAAATTCTAGTCCTCGTACTTGTTGAGAAAGCTTACAGATATGAACCCTAATAGCTCAAGAACAAAAAGGCAAATTAACCCACTATTTAAAGTTAATGTATTGCACTTTTTAAGCCAAACTCATGACTTTTGGAAGCCTGATTCAATTTTTGAACATTTGGGGGTAGCAATACCGCAGTTCTAAATAAGGCATTCAGGGGGTTGATCCTGTGAAGTCATGAGCACTCACAAATCCCATTTAAAGTCCCAATTCAGCAAGTTACTAAAACACACGCTTAAAGTCAAGTATATGCTTAAGTAACTTGCTGAATCAGGCACAAAGTTAGGATCAAGACCCTGATTCCTGAAAGCATATTTCGTTTACAAAAGCACTTAAGCACATAGTTTACTTTAAGAATGAGATTAAGGCTCCTTTAAGACAATGGCACTTAAGCATATTTAAATTCTTTGCTGAATCAGGGCCAGCACCTTTAAAAGTATAGTGGTACACATGCTGGTACAGATAGTTAACTGGAGCACTGTTTATTAACAGAAATTTACACTTAGCCACTAAAGCAGGATGAAATTGCAAACCTGAGGGTCTTAATAGTTTCTTATCAAGAAGTGGTGGATCTTGCAAGTGCAGCAAAACACTTAGCTCTGAACTTACATCCCCTTTGCAGCTCCACAAGGCCACTGATGGGGACACAGCAGCAAAATGAGGACAGACACATGGATGGATTTTAAACAGCAGGCTGCAATTTTTGTTAAATTTGAATACAAAGGAGGAGCAATACTCCCATCACCCATACTCTTCTCTTCCAGGCATTTAACTGGTTCCAGTGCGGGGGGTTACAAGGCCCCTACCACATAACCCCTAACTCAGGATAGGTTCCAGAAGGCTGGTGACCTCAGCGACAAGGCTGGGCTTGGCCCACGAAGGCCACATGGTCTCAACCGATCTCAAGAGCCCAAGGCTCCTCAGCAAAATCCCAGGTCTTTTATCCCTGGGAACCATTCATTTTATCTTTTTAACCTCACTGGAAACTGGCCACAAATTGCAACAGATTAATAATTCAACCAAGTACCTTGTTTAGGTATTAATAATGTTCCTATGCAGTCTACTGTGGCTTGAAGGTACTTGCTGCAAGCAAAGCAAAAAACTCCCCGGTCCTCTTCCAGTTGGCCCATAGGAGACAAAACTCCTTCCTGACCCCTAAATGGGTGATCAGCTAGACTCTCAGCATCTGTCAGGCCAGTTCCTCTTACTAGTTCAGGTGGGTAGGGTGGGACTGCTGGAACAGAGCTGAAAGAGGCTGCAAATGGCCCCTGCTCTGGTTAAAGCCTAGAAGCTAGGTAATGCTAGCCAATCCACACTCCTCCCCCTCAGCTGGCCAATAGGTGCCAGAGATTCCAAGGGGGAGAACCTATCTGATATCCCTCAGTCATTGTCTCCTTCCCTCCCTGCTCGGGCTATCCCCCTTTCACCGCTGGCCTCATCAAGTTCTCCCATCTGTTGAGGCAGGTGCATAGCATGTACCTACAGAGCGAGGTATTCATAAGATACACAGGTATGTAGCGCTTGTAAAATGCACAACCCAAGTAAGCTACAGTTAAGGAATATGCAATCTCTGCAGAGCCTGTAAGATGTGCAAGCCAAATAGTTTCAGATTTTTCCTTTATTTTTCCTTTTAAAATAACTTAGAGATATTAAATGGAATAAAACTAGTTTGTTCCCAATGTTAAAAATGTGAAATCAACTACTCAAAAGTTAAGATTATTACTACTATTTTTACTGCACCCGAAAGAGTACTAGGAGCTTTACAGGATAATTTCTGCCCCAAAATCCCTGACAGTCTAATTTCAGACCTGTTGCAATAATTCCCCACTCACATGCAGCAACAAAATCAGCTTAAGTGTCTTTGTTGTTGTTTTTTTTTTCAGATTGCTGTCTTAAATATTTAGTGTTCAGAACCCTGATTCAGGAGAGCTCTTAAGCACCTGTTTAAATCCATCACTTTTCTAGACAGCACTCAAACCCATGCTTATGCTTAAATTCCATTGATTTCAGTGGGACTTTAAACACGTGTTTAAGTGCTTTTCTGAATAGGACCCAGGTTAGTATGTCGTACCAGAGTTTTCAGTGTTATAACATGTGTACCAAATTTCAGAATTCACTTACTGACTCCCAAATCTGGAATGCACTATATCCATTAGCAGGAAAAATCTGTGTGTAGCTAGGGCGGAGAATAATACATACTGATATTTCTGAGAAAATGAAATCAGAGTAAATACATTCAAATTCAGTTCATTCAATGGACTGGCTCTTCTGGATGAATCATTCTGATAGGTTCAGCTGTTGTGGGGCCTGCTGTTCATAGTATACTAAGGCAGCAGTAATTGCACTTTTTGGAAAGATGGGGGCAGGAACAAGGCCTGGGAGGCTTCCAGCCCAGGTTCCTTTGATAGATCATAGATTCACATGGGTGTCTGCGAACAGTTCATTCAATGATTCCTTATCCGTGTATGGCTTTTAACTCATGAAGCTATATAATTTCATTTCATTGACTGTATTTTTTTAACTGGAACAAATCATGGTACTTCCATGGGGGATGAGCACATAAACAATGTGCAGGGTCAGGCTTTCATACAGAACAATCAGTCATTACTAATATCCAGTTAGTCTGTTTAACATGCTAATTTTCTGAGTGACAGAAGACTATGGATACAAAATCAGTATTTTACATGGAAAGATATAAAATTATATGTCAGTAATGTTGCAGTTGGCCCTACTAGTTGGGTTTGTAGGACTGAAACATGGGGGCACGTAATTTGTCTCAGGTGTTATCTTTGTTTTGTCCATTGCCCATTGCCACTAAATTAATTTCTTACTACATTAAAAACTCGAATGTGGTGCATTTTAGAGCAGCATTTTATTTTTTCTTTTCTTTTCTACAAATATTGAAAATCCTGTAGCTCAACAAATTAAAAGCAGGTGTAGCAGGTTCTTCTATTGCCATCCCTGGAGGGCAAGCTATCACTGTTATGTGTTATCTCAGCTAAGGGGGCAGACCACATCTACTGTATGGGCTGGCTTCTGCCCCCTCCTGAGAGGATACATCTCTGCTTTTTATTTACTTTTCTTAGCCTAATCATCAATGAAGCAATGTTCTATACAAGACACCAACCAACTGCAGCACCTCTGCCACTGACAACTTTTGGCATTCTAAACTTTTATCTCCCAGTGATTTTAAACAATGTGATTATGCTATTCACAGGGAAAAGTTCAAATCAAGGTACTGAGGTACAGAATGATTTAGAAAGCTGATGTAGGACAGAGAGCTGGGGTTAATAGAGGATTAAGTCCATTTTACTGTAGTACCTCACGAAGCAGCACACAGGCACAGGCATGCTTTCCTCCTAGACTTCTTAGATTCAGCCAGCCTAGGTGTCCTGGATGAAGAGCATTTCCAAATCTCTACTATATACAGGAGAAGAGAGCACATTAAATTTCCTCTCTGAGATTGCCTTGCATGGAGGAGCTCAGATAAAAGATATATCTTCTCAATATAATTAAAATATTGTATAAACAGAAGAGGGAACTTCTTGTTCCCCATCCAAAGCCTGATGGGCTTGGCATTCAGCTTCTCCATGGAGGCTGGGGAGAGGGAAGGAATCCTTCCCCTCAACCACAGAGCTACTGTGGCTTCAGTATTGCAGCATCCCCTCTATGTGCGATACTTCCAAAGTATATGAGGGAACAGTCAGAGAAATCACAGAAACCCTGATCCACCCAGTGAGCCCCCAAAACCTCCATCTGTGGCAGCGTAGGAGATGATACCACAGAGCACAGCTCCATATTATCCATGAGTTGTGGGCCCTTCAGACAGGTTCTCACAATTCTACTCTTCACCTGTGCAGCAGTATCCTATCAGGATTCCTACCTCCAAATCCTACTCCTCCCTGCACAACCCAGAGTATGGGGAAGAGAAGGTGGCATGATTTCCCCCAGTAAAGAAAGATGGCAGAGGGCACCACACGGGTACACAGCTTTAGCACTGCACACACAACGCTCAGTTTAATGGCATGCTGTAGATATAGGGTTATTTAGCTGTATCCCTTTGAAAAAATATAAAGGAAAGCATACTATGAAACATAACAAAAAGATCATCCCGATATGTCTATCTTAGGTATTCATATGGCACCACTCACTGTAGCATACAGACAATGTCCATAAACGCTGTGATAATGAAATGCAACCTGCATAACCAAACATTGGCAAGGGGAGAAGAAGACGAAGTCAGAAGTACAGGAAACAGAGAAGTTAGACCAAGTACATGAGTCAGAACACAGGAGCAGGAAATACAGCAGTGGACTGTAAAACTTGAAAGGAGCAGATTCTGAGTGCAGCTGACAAAGAGATTTGCTAAATAAAAGGAGCTCTGAATTTAAAATAAAACACAACATAAAGCCTTAACAAACCCTTTGTAGTGCTATTAACTTAGTAAAACTGAACTGAACAGAACTATGCCCTAGCAATGTGCTTTTCTCCCTTACTATTGCACAGAATCATAGAAGATAGGACTTCCTGGGTCATCCAAGTCATTCATCTCACTAGTGCAGGACTGTCCTCTACACTAGTCATCTAAATGTTTGGTCTCCTGTGCAGTAAAGGTTCAAGGATGCTGATGTGCACCAATTCATTACAGACAATTCTTGAAAGTGCCTGATTCCAGATTCTAAAATTGTGCCTGCAATGTTGAACATGCACATTTTTGTACATTCATTTTTCACGTCCATGTTTTGCTCACCCAAATATTCTGATGGGTGCGCCCTGAAATGACACTTGCAGGTGCAAAGCAGGTAGTTAGAAACAACTTTAAATTATGTTTTTCAAAAATAGGGCCTTTATCATTTGGCTCCAAATACTATACTAATTACACTAAAAGGTCTCAGCTTTGCAGATGGAGTTGTTACAGTGTTGATGGTAGACTTGTGTGCTTCTTTAACAAGGTCAGTTTCACTCTACATATATGCTCCTCCCTTCTATAATTATATAAACTGATCCATGGTAGCATGATCCACATGAAATAAATCTGCAAGTAACAACATAAGACAGACTTTACCAGGGAAGCTTAAATCCAACCTTCTTCTGTAAAAGAAAGGTTATCAGCAATTATCACTAATTACTTAGTCAAAGGGAAGGCACTAGGACAACTACTTTCAGAGGACCAGACATTTTAACCAATCATATTATTTCTGTTACCAAGCATTTTATCAGGGGAAGGAGCATTTTGGGCCAGACTGAATCTGGCCACTGCTTGGGCTTGCAATGTGGCAACAAATAGCCCTCCATTTTTGCAGATGCTATACTTCTTTAAGAAGCATATTTCCACTGTTAGTAGAATATAATTCCAAACCACTACTCTGTATTATATAAACATGAAGCCCATAGTATGTAAAAACACACCTACCAAACCCCAGCTTTAGTCAGGAAATTGTGTCTAACCATACATTTATCCATTTCTGAACTCAGATTTAAACAAGCAAAATTCTCCAAATGGCCCAGTCGTATTAAACAACGACATAGAACTAGATTTTCAAAATAGCTCAGAGTCAAGTATTCAAGTGCTCAGCAACCACATTTGGGGTCAAATTTAGGCAAAGAGCTCAGCTCCAGTTTAGGCACCTAAATTAAGAGCCAGACTTTCAGACATGCTCAGCTCCCAGCAGTTTCATTGTAACACTTTTGGATCACATTTTCAAAGGAGCTCATGACCGAGTGTGCTGAATTCTTTTGCAGTTGGACTCTTTGTTGCTTCAATAGGAGCCAAGCTGTTCCAGAAATTCTGGCCATGAATTTTCACAATTTCAACTGGTCACCATTCCCTGTGTTTAATCAACTGACAATTGTCTGAGACACACCAATACCTAAATTGCCATAAATAAGAGTCTTCACCTGTGAGAAGCATTAGTTTGTTATTATTTCTATCAAATTGTTGCCTCACAGTTAATCTGTTTACTGTATTTTCTTGTATACATTTAAAATATCAAATAAAGATAAAGAGGAAACAGAAAGCTTCTAGTTTCTCAGGGAAAGAATACATAAAGGTATCTTCCATGAAAGGTTGATTTTAACACACTTAAGAATATTAGAAAAAAAAATTTGACAATGGACACCAACCGAATAAGACCTATAAAAATGCAAAGTTAACGCTGACCTTCTGCTCACACTTCTGTGACCCCTTAAGGTAGGCTGTTGCCTTAACTTTTAATGCCACAACTTCTGTCTATTGGTGTCATAATTAACATTATTTTAATGTATTTTCCATAGATTTGTAAAAAAGTGAAAATGTTATTAGTTTATAGTTTCTTATATTTGATGCCAAGTAACTAACTTAGCAGATTCCCATCTATACATTTGTGTAAAAATTAAGGTTATTCATTCTAGAGCCTGAAGAGGGCAGCTTTGAATGAGGAAAAGATGACGTGCTGGGTGATGGAAGATTGTTAGTCTTCTCATTTAACTTTAATAGAGGTGGTTGTGAGACATTTAGCAAGAAGAGGATGTCAAAAGACTTGAGGGGTCTTCAAAGGGTTTTCAACCCAACCTCTGATTTTGTACCAGCTTTCTAGACAATTATTTGCAGGAGCAAAGAAAAAAAATATAGCGGTCTCAAGTATGCCTGACACTTACGAACTTACATTTTGGATGGTGCAGAACTGGATAATCTCTCTCAGGGTTCCAAGGTGCACAGAGGGTGTTTCAGAACATTCACTTTTCTCAGTGCCCAACCGGGTCTGCTAGCCATGGCCTCACCTCCTCCCTGCCCCCTTTGGGCGGCAGGCACCTCTGAAGGGTGCTAGGGGAGAGTAGTCCCCCTATATACCATGTAACTACTAGCCAGATCGCCAAACCAGTCAACATTTCAGAATGAAAATGAGAGTGGTAGATCACTTCCAAAGGTTCAGGTCTGAACGGTCAAATCCTTCTAGTGCATAACCCAAAGTTATATTTCAACAAGGGTCGTCGGTTGCGTTACCCCTTTTGACCCAAGTTACTAGATAAAAATTTGGGGTATTGTGGGTTGTTCCACTTCGGAGGAGAAACTGATGAGAGTCAGTTATTTAGACTTAAACTAGTGTAAATGGCAGATTCTTTGTAACTTGAAATCTTTAAATAATGATTTGAGGACTTTAGTAACTCAGCTAGAGGTTGGGGATCTATTACAGGAGTGGGTGGGCGAGGTTCTGTGGCCTGCAATGTGTAGGATGTCAGACTAGATGATCATGATAGTCCCTTCTGACGTTCGTCTATGATTCTATTTCTTCTATGCAGTCTTGTTTCTTTAACGAAGATATGTGACGTCCTGTTTCCTGAACACAATAGGAATCAAACAGCAGAAGACAATTCCTTTGCTCACTGTTCCCAGCTGCCTTTCCAGCCAGCACTCTGTGCCCAAAAAGCTCTCTCTTAGCTTTCTCTCAGGGCCACATTACCATCATTTTTATTACTGTCTGCTTGGCTTTCTGGCTGCTTCTGTCTCTCTCTCCTTGTGCTGTATTCCTCAGACACAAAAACAGTTCCACCAATCCAAACTGAAGGAAACACAGCTCCCCTGTATTTGAAACCCCTTAGGTCACCTGGTTTAGCTTCTACTCAAAGATTTATATGATCTGAAGAGAAACCAAGATTTTTCATGTCTGTGTTTTGGGTGCTACTGCTATTTCAGCCACTTGTTTCAATGAATTCTTTATATTTATCCTGAATGCAAGTCAACACTTATGCTTGACCAGTAACAATAAGGTTTACCCAGCCCATAACAGTTTTACTGTGAACAGTGTAAGACATTAAATCCTAGAGAATGAAGCAGACCTTATAGAAAGTAAACAATATTTTATTAACTTTCTGTGCTGTTTTCTTCCCTAACCCTAACCCTTTCCTCCTCCCATCCTCCCTTTTTTCTTCCAAGGTTTGGTGTGTCTGTTCTTCAGCCTTTTTATTGTCCATGTTTTCCCTCACATTAAATTCTGTATACATTTCAAATTGTTGCAAACTTTTCCATTACTTTTCCCTCTAAAACCTTTCTCTCTCTCTCTCTCTCCATTTTTTCACAACTCACATTGACTGGTTCCACCACTTTACTCATTCCCTTGCTCCTTGTCTCACACTCATTGGCTATTATATGTAAAAGTAATATTGCAATAGTGCCAGGCACCATACAAACATATAAGAGAGAGACAATACCTGTCCCAGATTTTACAATCTAAGTAATTTAGATCCACCCCCAGCCCCAACTTCCCTCACACTCACTGCATTTTCCTGGCCCCACCTTCCTTCACACTAAGTATGGCACATTTCCCCAGACCCACTTTCCCTCACAGTCACTATTTCCCCTGCCTCTCCCTCCCAGCTCTGCCTTCCTTCACCCTTGTTGCGTTTTCCCCCTTTCCACTCACTGGCCTTCACCTTCACTCAATAACTCTGTTCCTCATTCGTCTTTTCACTCACACTCTCTTTCTCCTGCTCCCAGTGTGGCTGTAGTGTGGCGGGGATGAGGGGACCCTGTTGAAAGCAAGACCTTTGGCCTGTCTTCATAGCTCCCCCCTGCAGATGAGAGCTTCTTCCTCCCTTACTGCCTGTGCTGGCAGCAGTATGCTGCATGACTGTCCCATAGCTAGACTGGGGCAGAGAATAGGAGAGGTGGAGGAATGGGGCCAGGAAGAGAAGCTGGGAAGAGGAATGTAATTTTTGCAGACTCATCCAGGTTTTCAGCTGGTTAGAGTAGGAGGAAGACAGCACAGAGGGAAGGGAAGTGGTGGGTGAGGAGGTTGTGGGTGTGGGGAGAGGAGAGGAGAGGAGAGCGGCAGTATCTGGTGTTCGTTTTTAGGTCTGAAGTGAAGGCAGACATAATTTGGCTCGTACACAAGGTTTGTATTAAATTGTTTTATATTTAACACCCACCAATCTTATTTTATCACCTTTTTATTGTTATAGGTCAAAAAATCATCTCATTCCACCTTCCCAAATTTTAAGATACTTTCAAAAGGAAAGGACTTGGGCTTGGATGACATTTTCCTGTTTCTGAAATTTATTATTTTCTAAATTAACCTGTACATGTTTCAGAGGAAATAGTCTTTGGGCATGACCTACCAGTATGTTAGAAAGAATAATGGACATTGTTGAAGGAAATGGGCATAGTCTTTTATCCTCCCCACTGAGGTCAGTGGGAGTTTTGCCATTAATTTCAATGACAGCAGCATTGCGCCAGCTATTTTAAATTTGTGCAACTTTGAACCTAAGCATCTCTTCTTGCTGAAAAACTCTCAAACAGGATTTGTCTTCAACTTTGATCATTTTAACTTTGTGCTATTAGTTATTTTTACATTTTCAAAAAGTTCTTTTTACTAAGCAAAATTATTTACCAGGAAAACTGAGGCTTAATTTATATTCTTTTAAAAATAATCTGTTTGTTGCATTGACAAACGGATGGTGTGATAAATACTGTGCTATAAATCCTGAGCTTCTTCAAAGGTCCACAATTATGAAAGATTTCTAAAAACTAAAATACAATACTTGGCATAAACAAGGTAATAATCTGATTAAAATATCTAAACAAGTAATTTAAAATTGTCTTGTATTGCTGCATCATGCAATATTATTATAAGTATGGCTGAAATCTTTATCTGCTTTTCCAAACTTTTGATTTAATTATTTGTTTTGATCACCATCCACCATTAGCAAAAAATCAGGTTTCTGAAATCCTTAATTTTGTGCTCAAAAGCCAAATATCTTCTTCATAAACCTGTAAAGCCTTAAAGAATGAACATGTCAGTATTTCAAGTAGCCTAATTTTAAAAATCTTTAAAGTTGGGCATAGCCTAATCAGATTATAAATGCTTAACCTAGTAAAATCCAGTTGGAATGCTGGAATTACAATTCATAATGACTGGTCATGTTGTTACTTGCTAAGAATTTTAACATAAATATTTGAACTGAAGTCAGATTCTAAGATCATTTCATTCTTTAAATGCCAATCTCCAGTGGACATTAAAGTATCATTCTATTACTTGTAAATCATTTTGTATCATAATTTTTTATAATCTCATTAATAGGAGAGCATACTTCATTTTCCACCCATGCAATACTTATACTTTTGAGTCACATGAAAATAACTGGTTGATTATTTAATTTTTCTACCTTTATTTTGTATAGATTTATTTCTGTCAGTCAATTCTTCATGCTGTGTTTTAGGTACCCTATTTGAAGGCAAAGGAACTTAAATTTGAAGATTTCAGAGTAGCAGCCGTGTTAGTCTGTATCCGCAAAGTGTCTCTCCTGCTGGTAATAGCTCACCTTACCTGATTTCTCTCATTACAGTGTGTATGGTAACAACCATTGTTTCATGTTCTCTGTGTATATAAAATCCCCCTACTGTATTTTCCACTGCATGCATCCGATGAAGTGAGCTGTAGCTCACAAAAGCTTATGCTCAAATAAATGTGTTAGTCTCTAAGGTGCCACAAGTACTCCTTTTCTTAAATCTGAAGGAAATTCTAAACCAGTGATACTCATCCGATGAAGTGAGCTGTAGCTCACGAAAGCTTATGCTCAAATAAATTGGTTAGTCTCTAAGGTGCCACAAGTACTCCTTTTCTTAAATCTGAAGGAAATTCTAAACCAGTGATACTCATCCGATGAAGTGAGCTGTAGCTCACGAAAGCTTATGCTCAAATAAATTGGTTAGTCTCTAAGGTGCCACAAGTACTCCTTTTCTTTTTGCGAATACAGGCTAACACGGCTGTTACTTTGAAATCAGACCTCAGTGGTTCAGGAGAAAAATTAGCAATTAACATTACTGAAAAGAGCCACAGCACTGTGATTCATTGTTTCATTTACTATTTATATATATATTCTCAAGCATCCTGATTGGTTATTAACTTAGACGGGTTAATAATTAAATCACACAGTGTTTTAATACTATGTGCTGCAAAGAGCAGCAGGAGACACATTAAAGAGCCACTTGCAGCTCACGAGTCTCAGTCTGAATATCTCTGTTTTAAACTATTACATGAGATATCTAGGATAGTTCAATGTGGCCCCCACTGAACAAAGCACTCAAGCTCATCCTTATCTTTAAATGTTTGTTAAGGCTATCCCTATTCGCAAAGAACTTAAGTCCTGTAATTACGTTTTTTTGCTAAATCATGGCCTTTTAGCTTTGCTGTTCACAGTTAAAGAAGAGACCAGTCTAAGTTCTTGAAGTACTGAGTCCAGGACATGACCCATACATGAACCAGCCAACAAGTAAAGCCCCTGACCTGCAAGTGTTCATGTTTATGAGCACCCTCAATTCCCAGTGAACTCTGTGAGAACTAAATGCAGGATCAGATCTTAAATGAACACAGCTCAGCACTCGCTCCGAGTCAAGTACATATATATTTGTAAGTATACATTCTGATGCTGCATCTGTGTGTTCTCCTCAAAAAGAAGGCATGGAGACAATCTTAGTACATTTAAAACTTAACACTGATTAAATCACATAAAAGTTTAAACAAGACAACAGGTTTTGGTGCTACCAACATATTCAACTATCCTATCCTCGGATGAAATTGTGAATAGAACCAACATTATAAGCTAGGCTTGGTTGCTTCTTGGCTGGTTTTGTGGGTGCATCATGTCTTGGATTCACTAACAGATGATGGCAATGTGGTCACAAATTTTCCCACTTATGAGCTCCCAAAGACCAATAAGCAATTGACATAATTAACCAAACTGGGGGATGCTGAGAATGGCAGACCTTTTCTTTTATACATCTGTGTTGAGTTGTGTCAATACTGCCACTGACCCAGTCTATTTCATCCTAGGCATTTTTTATTTTATTTTTATAGAAATCCAAACAACATGTCTGTAAACAGTTTAATTGGGCTGAAACGTCTCAGCTCAGCAACTGACTTAAAATAAAATGTATTTTACATAATTTGAAATATAAAGTAGACAGCAGATGCAAAATGGTTTTTTATCAGCTGCTTGAGGTTATTCCCTATTTTGTTCTGTAGTAACAGAACTCCTGTTAAAAAAGAGAATTTTCCTTCTACTAATGAAATCTAAGATCAAACTAGAGAGGCTGGGTAGTCCAGTGGATTGGGCACTTCACTGGGGTTCAGGAGATCTGCATTCTGTTTCTGGCTGCCACCAACTTGCTGTGTGCTTTTGGGCAAGTTAGTCCACCTCTCTTTTCCTGTTTCCCCTCCCACATTACATTCTCAATAGAAAAGGTAGGCAAACTCTTCAGGGGAAGACCTACGTGTGTGCTAGGGCTTCAGGTGTGTGCCTAGCATGTTGGGGCCCTGATCTTGGTTGGGGTCTCTATATGCTACTGTAATACAAATAAATAATAATAAAAATAAGGTTTCACAGTCCACAAATGAACTAGTCAGTAACAAATGTGTAAATTAACAAATTCCACCTATTTAGACAAATACTGCATAACTTACAGTAGAACATTCAAAATGTGAACACGAATTTATCCTTAGTTTCGGGGCATTCCCTACTTGGTCCATCAATGATATCCATCAAGCAAGAATATATTTGATCTTTTGTAAGGAACAGGTAATTGTCCCGTCTCAATTAGTCCCTCGAGCACTGAACTGTGGAACACACAGTTCACTGCCTGTTGCAAGGCAGATCCACAGTGTATGTAATAGTTGCTTTGTTTTCATCAGCCCACTCAGAGTTCTGTGTCATCAGCAAATTTACATGGTTTACAGTTGGTCTGTCCATTTAAAGTTATTTATATGGTTTACTAATGACAGGTCTGAACTCAGATCTCTGTAGAAAACTCTCTGACCATTGATTACAGCTCCTCTTACCTGTACTGTCCATTTTCTATCATAGAACCTATTCTTAGTCCAGCACTGTGTCTCCCTACATATCTGTATATATACTTTGCAGTTTAAGGGAAAATCAGTCATAGACTATTTCTTTAAGAGTAAGGAAAGATTGCTGTATGCACTACCTTTCAAGATGTTGGTCCCAATTCAGCGTTGCTGTGAGGTAGCACAGCTCCATTGACTTCAACCTGGCCTCCAGGAAAAACAGCAGGCAAAAAGCAAACTTACTTTTGTCCTATATTCTGTACCAACTGATTTCAATTTTGTGTTCTCTTTGTGGCAGGACCAGTGCTGATCCCAATCCTAAAGGCTTCTGCAACATAAATAGCAGCATACATGCTGTCCTCCTGTGTTTTCTTTCCAGAACACTTCTGTAGATCCTCCCTTATTCTGAGCAACAGGTTCTTAAATGGTTTTCTTAATGTATTTGGAGTGTCTATATTCATAACAGAGGTATTCCAAAGTACTACCTGTTTTGAAAGTGTTGTGTTCCTCTCAATGCTTCCTGTCCATTCTCTCTCTCTACTTTCATAATGACTATTTTAAATAATAACAGCCCTAGTGTCATCTCACTTAGGCTCCACCATTTACTCCAGGTCTGTATTTGTTAAAGCATTTGTTAAAAAAATTAATAAAATCTGACACAATTTCCTGCATTATGGGCTATTTTCTCGCTCTCATATCATTTGATGCTCATCTCAGTCAATCACTGGCAACAGTAGCAATGCCGCCAACTCTCACAATTTTATCTTGAATCTTGCAATATGATATTTTTCTTAAAGTCTCTGTTCCTGGAGTCAATATTACAGATAAGAATCTCAGCTTTTATTTTAAAAAATAAAAGTATGTTTCATGGTTTCAGAGAAAATCTTGAAAATATGAACCCTAAAGTCTCAAAAACCAAAAGACAAGTAAAAAGAACCTGAAATGTATTATTTTAAAAATCTCATGGGGGGCAGGGGGAGGGCTGACTCATGATTTTTGAGTGATTGAACTTAGCAGTAATGAATATGAAAGGGAGTGGTTCCCATATCCAAGAACAGTGAAAAAAGAAGGAAATAGCTAAAAAAAACAAACAGTTACATGTTTTCTCCTTTCCAGTACAGTTACACATCTTGGAATCGTGTGCAGGAGCTTGAAGACACCAGAGGTTTAATTAATTTGGGTGACTAGAAATTCTGAGTAGATCACCCAAGGTCTCACGGACTTTGGCTGTGCTACAGGGGTCATATTTTTGCACGACTGAACGGCTCTTGAACAATTTATGGGTCAATTTCTCTAAGTTACTCGGAACAACAAGCCTTTTCATTAACATCAAGCACATATGGCTACTAGGTTTCTTTCTCCCACCCCTTTTCAAATAATATAGTTATTGTGGATAAGGCAAAAAAAAGTATAGACTTTGTAAAAGAGACATTGGACAGCTCTGAACTTAATTTCCCAAATGAGTAGACCAGAAACAGATCTGTACTGTTACAGGATCCCTTTTCAAGTTTCATGTGTGCCACATAAGTGGTTTTTCCGAGAGATGCTTCTGTCTTGTAGAAAACTTGGATAAACATTTAACTTGCATAATTGCTACATTTTACTTTGTGTTCCTCTTCCATAATATTTTTACTAGTTGAAAAAAAAGAGCATCATTCTTTCTTAAAAAGTCCTTCTGCTCCTGTTGCTTATTTCCCACTTGAAGTTATAATCCTATTTTTGACCTCATCATTGATCGCAGCTGAAATGCTGATCGTGTCACAAAGATTATGATTTCAGTGGGGAGCCAAACTGCAGGATCTGAAGCCTCTAGAAACAAATACCTATATTTCCCTCTCTTTACATAATGCAGAAGGGCTTTAATCATTTGGAGGAGGTTCAGAAAGACTTCTTACTGAAGCTAATGAAAGTATAAGGAATGCAGAATTGGGTCCTAAATATTTTATCTAAGATAAAAGGAATCTAGTGATTAGGGTACTAGGGACTCAGGAGACCTGGGTTCAATTCCATCTTCCATCACGGACATTGTGTGTGACTTTGTGCAAGTCAGTCATCACTACAAAAAAGGAATGTTCTTAACTCAAGTTAGGTAACTCAAGAGTACACTTTTTTATAGTGAAGACAAGGCCCTAACATGTGCAAGATGGGAATAATAGCACTTCCTTACCTCACAAGGGGTATTGTGAGGATAAATGCATGAGATGCTTAGATTCTGCTATAATTGGGGCCAAGACAGATATATGTCAGATACTTCTAAGTTAATTAGGAGAACACCTTGTTTTTATTTATTAAAGAGCATATAAATCTTCACGCAAACTATAAAAGCAATATTAATTTTAGAAAAACTAAATTAAAACCACAGGGCCTAATCCTGCTTCCACTGCAGTCTCTGGCAAATGTCAATGGTAGCAGGATCAGACTCGCACACTGCACACACTGAAATTGCCATTTGTGTTCTCACATTATGCATAATACTAAATATTACAAGTGGTTAGACATACTTTCTTTGCCATGGATGCTACAGTACTAGAGTGTGTGTATTAGCCTATACAGAATAATTATACAAAAATAATGTATTGTAGTTCTACTATCATAATTTTCTCTCTATGCTAGTCTATTCCTTACAGAGTGTACATATGTCTTCCCATAATATCAATCAGATAACACAAAAAGTCCCTTTGCCATTGCATGCTTCACTTACAAATTTCACTTCTTTGAATGTACACATTTTCATTCATGTATTTCACATATGCAAACAAAACAATGGGTAACATTTTGCTCTCAGGAACTCTGGTGTATATCCAAGGTCATTCCAATATCTTACATATGTTGCTCCAGATTTGCTGCAATGTAACAGCAGAATTTGGCCTAAGGCCAGATAAACATTATAAAAATATTTATTTTACTTTGCTGTACAGTAGAATCTCAGAGTTACGAACACCTCAGGAATGGAGGTTGTTCATAACTCTGAAATGTTCATAACTCTGAACAAGACATTATGCTTGTTTACAACTAAACATTGACTTAATACAGCTTTGAAACTTTACTGTGCAGAAGAAAAATGCTGCTTTTAAACATCTTTCTTTAAATGAAATAAGCTCAGAAACAGTTTCCATACCTTGTCAAATCTTTTTTTTAAACTTTCCCTTTATTTTTTAGTAGTTTGCATTTAACACAGTACTGTACTGTATTTACGTTTTTTTGTCTCTGCTGCTGCCTGACTGCATACTTATGGTTCCAAAGGAGATGTGTGGTTGACCTAGGGTGACCAGGCAGCAAGTGTGAAAAATCAGGACATAGGGTGGGGGGTAATATGCGCCTATTCTCTTTGAAAACTTGTGGCGATCGGGAGAGGTCCCGGATGATTGGAAAAAGACAAATATAGTGCCCATCTTTTAAAAAGGGAAGAAGGAGAATCCGAGGAACTACAGGCTGGTCAGCCTCACCTCAGTCCCTGGAAAAATCATGGAGCAGGTCCTCAAGGAATCCATTTTGAAGCACTTGGAGGACAGGAAAGTGATCAGGAACAGTCAACATGGATTCACCAAGGGCAAGTCATGCCTGACCAACCTGATTGCCATCTGTGATGAGATAATTAGCTCTGTGGATATGGGGAAAGCAGTGGACGTGATATACCTTGACTTTAGCAAAACTTTTGATACCGTTTCCCACAGTGTTCTTGCCAGCAAGTTAAAAAAGTATGGATTGGATGAGTGGACTATAAGGTGGATAGAAAGCTGGCTAGATCATTGGGCTCAACAGGCAGTGATCAATGGCTTGATGTCTAGTTGGCAGCCGGTATCAAGCAGAGTGCCCCAGGGGTAGGTCCTGGGGCTGGTTTTGTTCAACATCTTCATTAATGATGTGGATGATGGGATGGATTGCACCCTCAGAAAGTTCACGGATGACGCTAAGCTGGATGGAGACATATATACGCTGGAGGGTAGGGATGGGGTCCAGAGTGACCTAGACAAATTAGAGGATTGGGCCAAAAGAAATCTGATGAGGTTCAACAAGGACAAGTGCAGAGTCCTGCACTTAGGATGGAAGTATCCCATGCACTGCTACAGGCTGGGGACCGACTAGCTAAGCGGCAGTTCTGCAGAAAAGGACCTGGGGATAACAGTAGAAGAGAAGCTGGGTATGAGTCAACAGTGTGCCCTTGTTGCCAAGAAGGCTAACAGCATATTGGGCTGCATTAGTAGGAACATTGCCAGCAGATTGAGGGAAGTGATTATTCCCCTCTGTTCGGCACTGATGAGGCCATATCTGGAGTATTGCGTCCAGTTTTGGGCCTCCCACTACAGAAAGGATGTGGACAAATTGGAGACAGTCCAGCGGAGGGCAACAAAAATGATTAAGGGGCTGGGATACATGACTTACGAGGAGAGGCTGAGGAAACTGGGCTTATTTAGTCTGCAGAAGAGAAGAGTGAGGGGGGATTTGATAGCAGCCTTCAACTACCTGAAGGGGGGTTCCAAAGAGGATGGAGTAGGCTGTTCTCAGTGGTGGCAGGTGACACGATGAAGTGAGCTGTAGCTCACGAAAGCTTATGCTCAAATAAATTTGTTAGTCTCTGAGGTGCCACAAGTACTCCTTTTCTTTTTGCGGATACAGACTAACATGGCTGCTACTCTGAAACAGAACAAAAAGCAGTGGGTCTTAAGTTGTAGTGGGGGAGGTCTAGGTTGGATATTAGGAAAGACTATTTCACTGGGAGGGTGATGAAGCACTCAAATAGGTTACCTAAGGAGGTGGTGGAATCTCCATCCTTAGAGGTTTTTAAGGCCCAGCTTGACAAAGCCCTGGTTGGGATGATTTAGTTGGGGTTGGTCCTGCTTTGAGCAGGCAGTTGGACAAGATGACCTCCTGAGGTCTCTTCCAACCCTAATCTTCTATGATTCTATATAAGACAAAGCTCCAGATATCGGGACTGTCCCTATAAAATCGGGGTATCTGGTCACGCTAGGTTAACCGGTCAGCTCATGAATCTGAGATTCTACTGTACTAAATCTGGACTGTTGGGTTACACTCTTGTGCCAGTAGATGGAGACTAAATCTAATTTATTTGACTGGCTCACACTCTTGACACACTTCACCTGCCCAGTTTTTTCCATTGCTGCTACTGGAACAATTTAGATTGGCCTTTATCTGTCCTCGGCTCTTTGTAGATGGATGATTGTGTTCACAGAGTATCTGAAATCACAAGTTTGTGTAGGATATACCTTATTACAATGAAAATGCGTAACACCAATCCTGCCCAAATACCCATCTTGTGGAAATACATCACTATGTACTCGGCTCTATCCATGGGAATTTTGGCTGCACAGGAAGTGTAAGATTGGATCCTTTTACTTCAGGTCCAGTTTTCTGTGGCCACCAATCACTGATTTGTTGGAATTGATCATACAGCCTCCTTCACTAGCCTATTCAGAAACCATTCTCACCATCTTTCCCAGCAGATTGAGCCTAGATAGTCATGAAAAGGTTTTCAAGCATTTGTGTATGTACCTGTAATGCGGCTAGCCAGGGCTCGACCCTCTCCGGGGCGGCGGGGAGCCACACCGGCTCACTACACACAGATAATGTTTGGGGAAATTAGTCCGGCCGCGGGAGTCTCCCTCAGCAGCCCTTGCGGCAACTGAAACAAGTACCATAAGCCCGGGTCCTAGGTCAGGGTGGGGCAACAATAAATCAGGTGCTCAGGCCCTCCGGCAGGGGCTGAGCAGGAGCAAACAGTATATAGAAATAGGCCCAGGCCCTGGGTCAGGGCAGGGCAAGTAAGTCAGTAGCTCTGGCCCTCAGGCAGGGGCTGAGCAAACAGTTCAATAGTAGCAGGCCCAGGCGCTGGATCAGGGCGGGGCAACCAAGTCAATAGCTCAGGCTCTCAGGCAGTGGCTAAGCAAATAGTTCTATGTTAGCAGACCCAGGCCTCTAAAGGACCTGGGAGAGGGGGAGATTGCCACCCACGAGTTGGGTGGCAGGGGGGACGCAGGCCCTCCCACTCCACTGCGTCCCAGCCCGGGGCCCTAGCATCGGCAGAAGACCCGCTGCTGCGTCAGTGGGGATCCTGGCAGCAACACACTGACATGGGCTCTGGCAGCGTTACAGCCAGACTAGGGTCGGCTGTCCCCGGGCTACTTCCTAATCCCCCCTCTTGGGGTACCTGGGTCCAGGCAATGTCCTCCGGGGCATCCAGCACCATGGGTTCCTCCAGGTAGCGGGCACAGGGCAGGTCCGGCAACTTCTCTGGGTAGCGGACGCAGGGCAGGGCAACTCCTGGCATGCACCATGCACCGTGGGGGTTTCCCAGTCGCGGGCCAGGCTGGAAGCATCTGGTCTCCTCAGCGGCTGGGCCCTCAGTGAGCTCTGAGGGTGAGCTTTTATACTTCCGGGTCGCCGCCTGACCCTCTGAGGAGTGGGCTCAGAACTCCCTGTCTCCGCCCATTCCGGCACCCGGATGGGCTCGTCCCTCTCCGGGGTGGCGGGGAGCCACACCGCCTCACTACACACACATACACACACACACACCCCAAGTCTGGCTCCTGCTCGTCGGGGCCAGGCACTTCCATCCCCCTAGGCGACAGGAAGTCTGCATTCGCATGGTCTTTGCCACCTCGATGCCGGATGGTGAAAGCATAGGGCTGTAAGGCCAGATACCACCGCGGTAATCTATCGTTGTTATTTTTCATCCTCGTTAACCATTGGAGGGGAGCATGATCCGTGACTAGCGTAAACAGCGCCCCCAGGAGGTAGAACCGTAAGGTATCACAGGCCCACTTCACGGCGAGGGCTTCCTTCTCGAGTACGGTGTAGTTCTTGCAGGGGAATAATTTTTGGCTAAGGTAAAGGACCGGGTGGTCGTTTCCATCAATGTCCTGGGACAGGACGGCCCTGTGCCCCACCTCCGTGGCATCCGTGTGGAGGATGAACCCCTGGTCAAAGTCCGGACTGTATAGGACTGGCTCCTGGCAGAGACACGTGTGAAGTGTCCAGAAGGCATTTTCACAGTCTTGGGACCATTGCACCCGCTGGGCACTGTCCTTCTCAAAAGTCCTGTTAAGGGGGCTGCAATGGAAGCAAACCGTGGAATGAACCGCCGATAGTAGCCGGCGAGCCCCAGGAACTGTCGTACTTGGCATTTTGTAGTGGGTGGTGGGCAGGCTGCCAGGGCTTGAACTTCCCCATGAGGGGTTTCACTCATCCTCCCCCTATGATGTAGCTGAGGTACGTGGCCTCCTGCTACCCGATGCGACACTTTTTCGGGTTGGCTGTCAGTCCCGCCTGTCGCAGGGATCTCAGGACCGCTGCTACGCATTCCAGGTGGTCCTCCCAGTGGTGGCTGTATATCACAACATCATCCAAATAGGCCGCCACATAGGCTTGATGTGGTCGCAACAGGCGATCCATCAGTTGCTGGAACGTTGTGGGGGCCCCATGGATGGTTCACCGGCGATGGTCCGAGCGGTGGTGCTCTGCAATGGCACAGCCTCCAGGAACCGTTGACGTAGTCAATGATGATTAAGACATACTGGAACCCTGAAGCACTTTTCGGGAGCGGGCCCACCAGGTCCATGGCCACTCGCTTGAATGGCATCTCCACTATGGGCATGGGAACTAAAGGGGCCCTGGGTACTCGTGGGGGAGCAGCTAACTGGCACTCCGGGCAGGAGCTACAATAGTTCTTCACCTCCTGGTGAACACCGGGCCAGAAGAACCATGTCAAAATCTGGGCGAGGGTCTTTTCATGGCCTGAGTGCCTGGCAGCGGGGATGTCATACGTGAGCTTCATCACAGCCCGTCAGTGACACCGTGGTACTAGCAGCTGCGTTCATTGTTCCTTCATGCGGGGATTGCTGTCAATCCAATAAAGACGGTCCCGGCGTAGCTCGAAGTGGGGCCACTGGATTGCACACTGGGGGTCAACCATGGTCCCATCGACTGCTGCTAGCTGTTCAAAGGCCCGGCTCAGGGTGGGGTCGGCTTTTTGGTCCCGGCAAAAATCGGTATGAAGTTGGGGTTCAACAGAGGGCCCGGCAGGAGGCCGTCTGTTTCCTCGGTCCCTCCCTCAGGTTCTGGGGTCCCATCCTCCTCCTCCGGTAAGGCCTCAGGACACTCTCCTTCCACCGCCAGGGCAGAGTGGAGGATCTCCTCAAATGCGGGCCAGTCCCACCCAAGGATCACCAGGTATGCAAGTCGAGGGGCCAGGCCGACAACAATTTGTTGGGTGACCCCGGTCACGGTCAACGGGATCCAGGCACTGGGGTAGGGCCACACATCACCGTGGATGCATTGCAGCCGAATTGTTCCCAAGTTGGGGTCAGCCCGGGGTCCCAAAGCCTGGAGAATCAGTGTCTGCCCGCAGCCAGAGTCTATCAGGGCCTGGGTGGGATGGTCCCCGACAACTACCGGAACAGTGATCTTGGGAGCCTGTGGTAGCCGGGCCCTGGTTTCCCCCGCACAGACACAGCCGAAGCTGCAGTCCATTTCTGTGCAGGCCCACTGCAAATGTCCATATTTCCCACATAGAAAGCAGGGCCCGAGTTCAGGGCGACCGCCCCGGGTGGGGGCTCCCGGTGGGCTCCTGGGTGCACTCCAACTGGCCCCCGGAACATTCAGCATGGTGGTTGCAGACCCTTGTCGAGTGGGGAGTTCGGGGCGTCTGGCCTGAGGCCCTGAGCGAGCCTCTTGTCCCCGGGGGTGGTTCTGCCACTCGGTCGGGGTGCCCCCTTTCCTTTCGGCGTTAGGACGCTCTGGCCCAGGGGGGTGGGCTCAGATGGCAGGCCCCACCGGCACTTCGGCCGTGAGGAAGTCTTCCATCAGTGTGACGGCGGCTGCTAGCAACGCTGGCTGATGGCGGAGCACCGAGGCCCGTCCTCGGGCTGGGAGGATGTGCACGAACTGTTCTAGAATGACTTGTTCTGTGACCTCCTCTGCCGTCCTGCTCTCTAGCTGTAGCCACCGCTTACACGTTTCCTTCAGGGCCTGGGCCACCAGCCGGGGTCGGGTGCCTGTGGGGTATGTCTGACTTCGGAACTGCTGCCAAAAGGTGTCTGGGCTGACATCCAAGGCATCCAGGATCGCTGCTTTTACCTGGTTATAATCTCTTGCCTCATCCGTAGCCAGGCCCTGGTATGCCATGTGGGCCGTCCCAGTCAAGTATGGGGCCAAAAGAGTGGCCCATTGGTCAGGGGCCCACCCAGCAACCAGCTGTCACCAGTTCAAAAGTCACCAAGATAGCCTCGGGGTCATCGTCACGTCCCATCTTGGTTAGCTGGACCGGCGCAGTGGTGCGCGATGACCCGGCCGTGTCTCCCGGCTGCAGCTCCGTGGGGCGCGGTAATGCTGTCACTAACTGCTGCAGCTGGGCTCCTAGCTGCTGAATGTCCTGCTGCTGCTGGAGCTGGAGCTGGGTGGCGGCCTGCTGTCGCTCCTGGGTCTCCATCAGGAGCTTAATTAGTTGATCCATCTCCAGGGCTCTCTCGGGGTGGCTCTCCCCGTCAGACCCCTTCTCACAGGGGCTGAGGGATTGTGCCCACTTTCTCCACCATGTGTAATGCGGCTAGCTCGACCCTCTCTGGGGCAGCAGGGAGCCGCACCGCCCCACTACAGTACCACACATCATTCTGCACCCTTGCTTCTGCAGTTTCTTTATAAACTATGATCAATGCCTCAACACACTTCAGAGTCAAGTGGTGTCTTCTGCCAGGATCAGAGTGGCAGCTCCTTAGAACAGAACTCCAGCCATGGCAATGAAAGAACAGAAAGCTCTTGCAGCAGGCCTCCGATCTGCAGCAAGACATTGCAAGAAGAAAGATGGAACTCATATGTTCACAGGAGAGAATACCATAGAGAACATGAAAGCAAAAAGTGAATTTAGTGCACATGAGCTGGCAGAACTGAAGCAAAGTATCCATAATATAGGTACATTAATGAGAATGGCAATACAGATCTCCCCATACTGCCCTGCCAATGTACCTCTTGCTATGGAAGGCCCACATCTGTAGAGGAGTTCACAGAACAGGCAGATTTTAAGCTATTTACACTCCCTGCTGACTTAAGGCTGGTTTGGAACTAGTGATGTGTAGATAAAGGCTCTGCTCAATTACCAAATCTCAGTATTGTCAACTCTCATGACTGTATCATGACTTTAGCAATTTGTGTGTTTTTTTAACCTGTCTCATTAAAACATGATGAAAGGCACCAACTCATGAATTCTCCTTTATTCAAAGTGGCCACCATCTTCTATTACTGTAACTGGGGCTAAAGTCGGCAAGATGGCTGCCATTAGTCTATCTGAATGTGGAAGTGAGGCTGCCTTTAATAAAGTCAGCTGCTGTCTCCCACTGTTTTCAATTACATTGAAGCCAAGCCCCCAGGCAAAATGGCTGCTGTCCTAGTTCAGTGGGGTAGACCGGACACAGAGACTGTGCGGAGACACTATGAAAGGTGAAAGGGAAGAGTGAGGGGGAGCAGAAGGCAGATTTAGGGTTGCAGGGAATGTCGGGGCAGGAAGGAGACTGAGGGGGGTACACAGGATAGTGATTGAATGGGAGATGGAGGAGATTGGATGACAGCACCGTAGCCTGCGGGTAGTGGTGGGTAGGGGTAGTCCCCTACAGGCAACCAGGGGAAGACAGTGTTGCCAAACTTACACAAATTAATTGCAAGTCATGTGATTTTGGTGCCGCAGGATGAGCTGTCACGATGAGAGAAGCACTATCGATCCCCCAGTTTTCATGGCTCAGTATGTGAGTGAAGCTTCATGGAAGAGCCTCGGGGCTAAGAACATAGACCTGCCCTGCTTTCATGTATGGCCCTATATCAAGGAGACAGTCCTGGGGCAGCAGGAGGTAGGAGAGGGGGAAACCAGAGAAGTGGTGCTGCTGGGACCCAGTCAGAGGAGAAGCATCAGGGCAGTGAGAGGTAGAGAATTCTTGCTGCTGGGTCAAGACAGAAATAGGAAATGGAGGGAGTTCCCCTATCTAGGAATGAGGAGGGGGTAAAGTGACGTCTTCATCTGAGCAGCCAGGAGAGGCATGCATTTTTGTGACTTTTCAAAGACTGAAATTCTCATCCACAGTGGCAGAGGAATAGAGGGAATCATAAAGTCGAAAAAGACTAAAAATCACATGTATTGGTTCTCATTATGTCCCACAGCTATCTGTCCTCCAAGAAATTGTCATGTTCCCCACTGATTCGGTTTTTCTTACACCACTGCAAATACTGGAGGATCATGCATCTTGTGCATGCAACACTTATGGCAATAGTGCAGATCTGTGCAGGCTACATGCTTCTGTCAGAAATGGCAGACAGCAAGGAGGGTCGCCCAGGTTCATGGGATTTTGAAAAAAGGTACAAAAATTATGGGATATAGATGACATTATGGAATGGAGAGAGTTGCACACTTGGAAGTTGACCCCTTGTTCCCAGTTACCCCTGCACAACACATTTCTGCCCAGTGATACATTGCCAAGACTTCCCAAAAGACAGTGCACTGAACAGTGCAAGTTGTACACTGGGATACCTACCCATGGTGCACTGCACCGTGCATTAACACAAGCACTCCCAGTAAGCACACACAGTGCTGACGCAAGGAGCCAGATATGCACATGCATAAGCAATACACTAACTGTGACGGCTTTATGCCAATATAACTTGTGTTGACCAAAGTTTGTAGCGTAGACCTGGCCTCAAGTCACCTACCCCTGTGTCAGTGAAGCTTCCCCTCCTTTCTTTGGATGTCTGTTATACTGCCTTGCCATACCAGCCACACAACCCTTTTTTCCCCTGTCAAAACAGGCGATAATGGAGTTTACTCCATTTCTGCACCTGGTCATACACTTCTCTCTGGCACAGTACCCATTGTATTTTTGGCATTTTCCTGAAATTAGCCATTTCTATGCGTTCAGTCTTATTGTTCCAATTTTTTCTTATGTAATCTGCAGCACTCAAAAGGAATGCACTGGACCTGTCAGCACATCACTTGTTTAGAAGGCAGTTTATTTGCATAGCTGTTCTTGTTCCAGTTTGACTCATCAGGTTCCCTCAGACTAGTTTAGCATTCCACCCAGGGTGACTGTCTTCCCTTGAGAAGGTTATTTTGAATGTTAATTAGATTTCTACTGTCCTGATCTCAAGTGTCAGCCAGAAAGCTGCTCTGCCACAAACTTAATATTAACCAGATTTCTACCATATTTTTCAATCATTCTAGCCTATGTCCAATAGGAATTCCTTTTGTGTGTGATTCTATCCAGCACTCAGTCATTTCAAAATGGTGAGGAAAATTCTATTTTGAATGTTTCTATATTTTTGTGTGATCAATATTTATTTAACTCTATAAACAGTTTAAATTAATCATTTTAAGATACAGCAGCACTTTGTTTGCTTTTTGGGGGTGTGGGAGGGATCATTTGATTTTAAAAGATGTAATTCAGTTTTATAATCCACTGAAATTAGTACTAGGCTGTAAATCCAAAGGGAAAAATCTTAAACAGCACTCTGTAATCAATCTTTAATCTGTTTCTTTGCACACATGAACAAACACACAGAGTTCCTTCCTGAATACAAATAGGATCAAATTGAGTCTGCTCCTGCCTTGGATTTTGCCACTTTTTAATGAGATACCATGAGATTACCTCATCCTGATATTGTAGCATTCTAATGCATCCTCAGGGGATAGTGTCACTTATGTGTAGGTGCAATTAATCACCAATGTAAAGCAACCTAGTAGTTTTTATTACAAAAAATGGTGTCATCCAGGGGAAAATATTTAAGAAGAGATTCAATGTTGTTACAAGATAGAAGTCAGGCAACTGCAGAAGTTACTCACTGAGTTCCTGTACCAATACACTAGCAAAATCTGCTCTTTTGTGTGTGATTCTGGTTCCACAGCAGATTTAACCCTACTTTAACTGGGTTGCCAACTCCCATGATTTTATCAAAAATCTCATGATATTTAGTGTTTTTCTAAAAGCCATGGTTCCTGGAGACAAAGTTATTACTCGGGAATCTCAGCTTTCTTTTAAAGAAAAAAGTAAGTTTCTGAACTGCCTGTTGGCCCATTTTTTATTTTATTTGTGTGTGGGTGTGAGAGAGAGACCCTTCCCCATCCAGTATCACACAGCTAATAATAAAATCCATATCACATCAACCCACATTTTACACACCAGTGTGAATTGCAGGGATATATAAAATGCCATCTCAGCTGAACCCACATGACACCAAAATGAAGGTTTTGAGGCTTAGCCTTTTGACTTGGTTGAGCTGCAGGCTTGGAAATGCTTTACTTCTTTAAACAAAGTAACAATACAGAAACTCTGTCCTATGTGAGTGAACACATTAGCAGGGCTGGTGTAAAATACTCCCACTTTCTAAATTCATTGTTATGATGCCCAAGCCACCCAGCTCCAAACAATAATAAAAACCACCTTCATTCCATTGTCCTTATGTAAAGTATGTTGTTCTGAGGATGCATCTTGATGAGTTGTCTGTTATGTTGATGTGGAACTGTTTTTTGTTTTGTTTCATGGATTTACCATGACAACGCACTATAGCAACTCTGTGTGCTAACAGCTCTATCTGTGGCCTGACATCTGGGGGGGAGTAGGCTGTTTGATGTATGAGGAGCTAGGAACCTTCTAGACTCTGCAGCAGAAAGCCCTACTTCAGCACAACTGTGTCCACAACTGTGGGACACCCCTCCAGCAACAAATACTAGCAGAGATGACCTGTACCTGCTGATAGTGGGGAGGGGAGGGCGCAGAGTGAGGGCAGTGGCTTCAGCAGATATTACTGAACGTGCTCAATACAAGCCAAGCGGCACCTCTGGATGGGACATGTGACGCCGAGCGCTGCCGCCACGCATCGCCTCTGAACACCAGGGCCATCCACTGGAGAAATAGTGACTCTTTGTCTTGCTGTGAAATACCAAGCTAGTCATCAGTCCCCCCCACTCCCCACCAAGTGGACCATTCTGTACCTTGCAGCCTTCTAATACCTCCTATTAGAGAGCTGCTTCCTTCCATGCATAAGAACTGCTATACTGGGTGAGACCAGTATCATGTTTCTAACAAAAAGAAAAGGAGTACTTGTGGCACCTTAGAGACTAACCAATTTATTTGAGCATAAGCTTTCGTGAGCTACAGCTCACTTCATCGGATGCATAAAAGTGGAAAAATGCAGTGAGGATGTTTTTATACACACAGACCATGAAAAAATGGGTGTTTATCACTTCAAAAGGTTTTCTCTCCCCCCACCCCACTCTCCTGCTTATCTGAAGTGATCACTCTCCTTACAATGTGTATGATAATCAAGGTGGGCCATTTCCAGCACAAATCCAACACAGGGTTTAACAAGAATGTCTGTGGAACGGGGAGGGGGGAGGAAAAAACAAAGAAACATAAACCAGTCGGAGAACACTTCAATCTCTCTGGTCACGCGATTACAGACATGAAAGTTGCGATATTACAACAGTAAAACTTCAAAACCAGACTCCAGCGAGAGACTGCTGAATTGGAATTCATTTGCAAATTGGATACAATTAACTTAGGCTTGAATAGAGACTGGGAGTGGCTAAGTCATTATGCAAGGTAACCTATTTCCCCTTGTTTCCCCCCAACTAACTAACACGGCTGCTACTCTGAAACCTGTTTCTAACAGTTGCCAGTACCAGAGCTTCAGGGGGAATGTTCAGAACAGGGCAGTTGGAGTGATCCACCCATGGCTTCTGGCAGTCACAGGTCTAGGGTCACCCTTACCATGGGATTGCATCCCTGACATCTTGGCTAATAGCCATTGGTGGACCTATCCTCCATGAACTTATACAGTTCTTTTTTGCATCCAGTTATACTTTTGGTTATCACAACATCCCATGGCAATGAGTTCCACAGGTTAATTGTGCATTATGTGAAAAAGTATTTCCTCTTGTTTGTATTAAGCCTGCTGTGTATTAATTTCATTGGGTGCCCCCTGGTTTTTGTATTGTGGGAAAGGGCAAATAACACTTTTCTCTTCACTTTTTCCTTGCCATTTATGATTTTATAGACCTCTATTATATCCCTGTTTAGCTGTTTTTTTTTCTAAGCTGAACAGTTTTGTAGTCTCTCCTCATGTGGACATCTTTCCATACCCTTAATCTTCTTTGTTGCCCTTCTCTGAACCATGTCCAATTCCACTGTATCCTTTTTGAAATGCTGAGAACTAGACACAGTATTCAAGGCATGGGCATACCGTGGATTAATATAGCAGTGTTATGATATTTTCTCTTTTACTTTCTATCCTATTCCTAATAGTTCCTAACATTCTGTTAGCCTTTTTTACTGCTGATGGGCATTGACCTGAAGTTTTCAGAGAACTATCCACAGTGACACACTGAAAGAATTTTATAGATTGGTAAGGCATGACTTCCCTTTACGAAAGTCATGTTGACTCTTACCCAACAGAGCATATGTATCTATGTGTCTGATCATTCTGTTCCTTACTACAGTTTCTACCAATTTGCCCAGTACTGAAGTTCGACTCACCGTCCTGTAATTGCCAGTATCAAGTCTGGAACCCTTTTTCAAAATCAGCATTGCATTAGCTACTTTTCAGTCATCTGGTACAGAGGCATTTTTTCAGTGATAGGGTACATACTACAGTTAGTAGTTCTGCAATTCCATATTTGAGTTCCTTCAGAACTCTTGGCTGAATACCCTCTGGTCCTGGTGACTTATTACTGTTAATGTAAGCAATAATGTACTGTATTAATGTAAGCAATTTGTTCTAAAACCTCCTCTATTGACACATCAGTGTAGGATAATACTTCAAATTTGTCACCCAAAAAGACTAGCTCTGATGTGGATATCTCCCCCACATCCTCTCCAGTGAAGATTGATGCAAAGAAAGTCTGTGTTAATTCTACCTAAAAAAATTTGAGATAAGAGTTAAGGCAATGCATGCTAGCATGATTTGAAGAATGGGAAGTGTGCATTGGGTGTGGTTATATGTTAGAAGTGAAAGGATGTTTGTTGTGCAGAAGGTGAGAAAGAGTGAATCTGATGTGATGACGTGGGTGGACAGGCATATGAAGTGTGGTTGGTCTAGATGTCAATGCTGATTAACTGCTGATATCCAGGATTTTTAGTGATTGCATTGATAGGAAATGCACTTCAACAACTGTAGCTCAAAGTTAGCCAGCTTTGTGTGTGTATGCATGTACACAGAGGAGAAAAGTCTCTTTATGGAATATTATTGCAGGAGTTTCCCTATCCTCTTCATAGAAGTTTTGATATTGGAAAAAATATGTACTTGAGCCTGCCAGGATAAGGATATTGCACTGAAAACCCTAAGTCTAACAGGGGTGTCCTGTTAGGGGTTTCCTGTTAGGGCTCATCCCTGAGACTGATCTCTGTGGGCTTGCTCCTGCACCTGAGGAAGACAATGGCAGAATTTCCATTGAGTTCAGTGAGAGTAGACAGGCTCCATGTGAAAGAAAAATGCTGCAACAATCGAGTGTTCACTTTGTAATTTTAGCATTACTTCAGCTCATGTATCAATCATTAGTACTACAAAGTTCACGTTGTCCTATATATTGTTCACACAATATTATTTATCCCTTAAGAATCCATGGACACTGAGCACATGTTAGAAATATCAAGACTTTAATGGACTTCAAGGACTTCAGCCTTTTTAAGGATTTTGTTCAAGTACAAGCTATAACATGGGTTTAACTTCATTTGTTCCTTTGGCCAGAGCCCCAAATGACAGCCTCTGATTGGTCACCACATTGTAGCTAAACCATGTATTATTTAGACCAGGGGTGGGCAAACTTGCCACATCAGGGAATAGAAATTGTATGGCGGGCCATGAATGCTCACAAAATTGGGGTTGGGGTGTGGGCTCTTGTTGTGGGTGCGGGCTCTGGGGTGGGGCTGGAGATGAAGAGTTTGGGGTGTAGGAGGGTGCTCTGGGCTAGGATCAAGGGGTTTGGAGGGCAGAAGGGGGATCAGGGCTGGGGCAGAGGCTCGGGATGTGGGCAGAGGCTCAGGGTGCAGGCTCTGAGTGGCGCTTACCTCAAGCGGCTCCCGGAAGCAGTGGCATGTCCCTTCTCCAGCTCCTACGCAGAGGCGTGGCCAGGCAGCTCTGCACACTACCCCGTCCACAGGCACCACCCCTGCAGCTTCCATTCGAGTGCCAGAGGGGGCCATTAGAGCACCTAGGAGCCAAAGTGGGGCCATGTCCAGCTTCTGTGTGAGCCGTATGGTGCGGCCTGACCCAACGCCCCAGCCGGGACACTGGAGTGGAGCTAAGCCGCGTGCTGCAGCCCTCGACCCAGTGCCCCAGCCAGAGCAGGGCCAAGCCGCTGATGCAGCCCTCGACCCAGCGCCAGAGCAGGTCCGAGCCGCAGGTCCGAGCCACAGGTGCAGCCCCCAACCCAGCACCCCAGCCGGAGCGGGGCCGAGCCAGGTGGTGTGGCCCCTGACCCAGCACCCCAGCCAGAGCAGGGCTGAGCCAGGTGGTGTAGCCCCTGACCCAGTGCCCAAGCCAGACGGGGCCAAGCCAGGTGGTGCGCCCCCCCGACCCAATGCCCCAGCTGGAGTGGGGCTGATCTGGGTGGAGCTCGAGGGCCGGCTTAAAACGGCTCATGGGCAGGATGCTGCCCGCAGACCGTAGTTTGCCCACCCCTGATTTAGACTCTGATCCATATTGTAGATGGACCTTATATTACTTAGACTCCTCTTAGAAGGAGATGAAATACTCTTCTTTGTGAATAAAATCCTGAACCCTTTAATTATAATAGTTGGGGACAGTGCAGGTGAGGGGGAACAATTTTACAAACTGTTAAATTTGTATAATTGCAGTGCTTTAGTAAAAACACGTTCACCAGCTTCCCACAGACTACTTCAGCAGACCTAATGCTCTCCATTTTACTTGATTTTTGCTAAGTTGCAACATTTTCCTTAAGGTTTATGCAAACATAAATGCAATCAAACCTTGGAAGAGCAATGAGAGACCTTGCATCTATCTCCTTCCTCTAATACCCCACCGATCTTTTGTTTATTCCAGGTAACATTATTGGTTCTGGAATCTTTATTTCTCCAAAAGGAGTTCTGGAACACTCTGGGTCAGTGGGACTAGCTCTTGTTGTTTGGGTGATTGGAGGAGGGATTGCTGTCCTTGGATCTCTATGTTATGCTGAGCTAGGAGTTGCTATCCCGAAATCAGGAGGGGATTATTCCTATGTCACCGAGATTTTTGGTGGGTTAGCTGGGTAAGTATTGCATCCATTTAATCCTTCATCTTTTATTATGTTTATGAGGTATTATATATTAAATATGTAGTGGAAAAAGTCAATTTTCCCTTGTGCTGAAGTTGCAATTGAAGTGTCTGTTTGTCTATAAGAAACTTTTTTAAGTGATTCTGACCATTTTCAAAGAATACTATCCTGTACCTATGTCTACCTTTTGGTTATTTTAGTTCAGCTTGGTGAAAGAAACTCTCTGGCTAACCTCAGCCAACTGAATAAAACTGATGTTGTGAAAATACAGTGTTGAAAACTATACCATCTGGTATTTACTCACTCACTCTCTCTCTCTCTCATAGATATACATATAGATATAACCACTGAAGATAAGTCTGAATGAATACCCTGAATCTGAGCAGCCTCAGACATGGGGAAATTTGAACTGGAGCTAGACTTCATAGTCCAAGCCCATCCCTAATTAGCAGAGTAAGAGACAACATACTCCTACTTCTGTGATGTGATTTCACCTTCCCACAATAGGATATGGTAAAACACTTACAGGCCAAATTAAAATTTTTTCTAGAGAAGCACTTCAGGATTTTGGTCCTTAGCTTGCACCACTGTGGCTCATATTATAGACGTGTACAGATCACTTCACCATGATATTGTGAAAAATTTGTAGAAGGGAAAATATGAGAATTCACACCATGTGTGTCCCTAAACAACTGCGAGAGAAATATAGTGATAAAGGGAGGGAGGAGGAGTAAGAAACAATAAGTTTATACTGCATATTAAATGTAAGTTTAAAAAAAGCTGTTCTTGGTCTGTATTCACATCTCTATTTTAGATGCTTCTGGATTCCTTGGCGATTTTATAATCAAAATGGGTGTTTTATGTGTTACCGTTTTATATATGAAGAGTAAACACACTCTGTGCAAACTTAAATGACAAAATGAATGGGGGTGGGTATTGACTTTTTTTAGTATTAAACAAAAATATTCTCTCATTTTAGCTCACTGTTTTGCTCAGGACAGTGAGGCCTACGCCCATAATACAAGCAGGCACTGCAAAACATTCCCTGTGGACTATAGCTTTGCTCATGCTTGTCAGATTACAGTCTTGTTTTGCCACACTTCCACCAATTTGTTTCTGTGTACAAAAACAATGAGGAGTCCGGTGGCACTGTAAAGACAGATTTATTTGGGCATAAGATTTCGTGGGTAAAAAACCCACTTCTTGCCCAAATAAATCTGGTAGTCTTTAAGGTGCCACCGGACTCCTCATTGTTTTTGTGGATACAGACTAACACGGCTACCCCCTGATACTTTCTGTGTACAGACAGCTACTGCAAATGTAAAGGTAACTTTCAGATACTGACCACAGGGTTCAGGCCACTTAATAAATTTCTGTGAGAACCTAGGTTCCTGAGATGAACCATCACTTTATTAACATCCCTCAGTACGTATTAGCCACTTATGTGACACATTTTGCATATAGCACCAAAGAATTCAGGACTGAAGATATTAAACAACCAGGCTACCTAATCTCTTAAGAACTAAGTGGCTCATTGTGCCCTTGTGGGAATAATTCAAAATAAGGAACGGAGAATGTAAATTTTAACCAGCAGAGTTTACTTTGAATTCTTCCATTCAAGAATAGAAAGTAAGATGGCTCCATGTATGCGGCATTGTTTTTCCGTAGCGGGGGAAAGGTATTCTTCACTTGTGTTCGCTACCTCATGGCAAAATCCTAGTGAAGGCAAAGCAGTTTGTTGTTTTCACATGAAATACTAGGTCAAGCAATTTAAAGATTATGGTTTACCTTAAAGAAAACTACAAACTGTTTTGTCTTCAACTAGAATTTCACCTCGAGTTAGCCAGCTCAAGTTACTATCATATCTTTTTTCTAGCGAACACAGAGCCAAACCGGCTGAGCTCAGGGATTCTGTTACAGGAGCACAATGTCCACACAAAGACCACTTGCTTCCACATTGCCACCTGCTTCCCATGGATAGCAATGTTGCTGCCAGGGACATATTGCTGCCAGGACAAGTTGCCAGCAGTTTTTGTAATCATGGCTGCTCCTTGAAATGAGGGGGAAAGCGTAAGACATTACAGACAATGCCACTTGCTATGATATGAATGTTTCATATAAGGGAACCCAGAAAGTCAGTATTCACCACCACAATTTCACAATATCAATGAATTTTAGTAAGCGAAAAAAGAGAGTAAGAGAAAAACCCTAATCAAAAACTGGAGAATAAAACCTGTTTTAGTTCCTAATCAAAGTGGCAGCAGCTTTCTTCTTTAGGTCTGCACTAGCCTGGCAATATCAAGAGAAGTATAATCTTATCTACTGATGAAAAATAATGCTCCAATTCTCTATCTCCAAAATGACTTTATTTGTGCTCCTGAGAAAACCAAAGGATGTCATAAGAGTATGACATAGGGTTGAGGAGTCTTCAGGCACCTTTTCTAGCTAAGTGATAGTTGAGGAAGTGGGGAAGGAAAAGAACACACGAGGGGACTAACTAAATCTCACACCCCAGATGGTGTTTGGGATTTAGTGGAAGCCGGTGGAGGTGATGATGTCATGTGGGTCCTTTTCTTTGGCCAACTCTGGTCAGGATATCTCTCAGGATCAGACCCAGTAGTGTCACTGTGGATCCCAGGAGCTGCCGGGGTGGCAGCCATAATGGTGAAGCCCTTTGTGGTCTCCCATCTTTCAGGCATCCAGCATTGTGGTTGCTAATTTCCCACAAAAGACTCTTTTTGAGGACCCCAGAAGGGAGCGGTGGGTGGAATAGTCCATCCCCTGATTATTTTGTCCACCAATTAGGCCTAATTTCCTACACACCAATTTTAGTCCATTGATTTCTAGTCCCACTTTTCTTTCTTTTACTAGGCATGATTTTAACAATCATTTATTTCACTAGGACTTTTTGTGAAGACTAATTTGGTCTTTGTCTCCCTTTTACACCTTTCCCATCAACATTTGTTGTGATAAGTTATTTAACACTTTATAAACTTGTATCCACTTTCCCAATGTTAGGCTCACTAGGCCTCAATTATCGCTACAGAGATCTGCTCACTGAGATAGTGGTTAATCTGAGGGGGCAGCCTGGTCAGTAGAAAAGTGGGGTGCCACCAGGGAATCCTGGTCAGGCCAGTGGTGGAGGGCAGTGGGAGCTACTTAAAAGCCAGAGAGGAATAGACAAGCAGAAGGAAGCTGGCATGGGAAGGGCCAAATAGGAGTAAGCAACATTGAAGGTGGATAGGGATGGAGAAACAGTGGTAGGATAGTGCTGGGAATATGGTGGGTGATACTGGGGGGCAGAAAGGGAGAGAGAGTGGTTTTGTGAAGGGAATGAGCATCTGCATGGGACAAGGGAAAAAGCAGCTGCAGGAAAGGATATAGACAAGAAAATGGGAGCAGCCTCCTATGTGCTGCCCTTTATGGTATGACCCTGTGCCTGCACAACCTGGGAGTACGGTAGGAAGATGAGAAAGGTGTGCAGGACTGTGCATCCAGGGTGTGATTCTTTGCTACAGCAAATTATCAAGGACAAACTAACCAAAATGATGAATTTCTAAAGCCAAGCTGATTGAGATCCAGCTCTTTGGAGAACTTTACAAATATGTTTTTGGGAATTATGTCCTAAGGGAGTGGAGCACTCAATTCCCATTAATTTTAATGAGAACTGGGCTTCCAAATCCCTTAGGCATCTTTAAAAATCTTGCCTATAACCCTGCTGTCCTTTTCCTTAGTAATCACACAAAACCCACAGTGTAGCAGTGTCCCTTTGCACATGCAGTTTGGATTAGCTTTTCCCTTTGTCATATTTTTGCATGATGTACATTTCCAAGGAGGAGTTACGCTCGCTCTCTCTCTCTCTCTCTCTCATTTTTTAAGTAAAAAGAAAAAAAGAGTTGGATGGTATAGCACTAGCTTGAATCTTATGCCAATGAGCCTAATTTTTCCTTTTTTCCTATTATTTTTATAATATAATTTTTAAATAGCATTTGAATATGATCACACTAACTGCAGTATTTTTGTCACATCCTGTATTGCCAATAACTGGGTGCAGTGCATTTGCATACATACGGATTTTCATGTGTATACAGGTCATAAAAAGAACATTACCCAAAATAGTAAATAATAGGCTTCATATGTATGTCTGTGGCATTTAACCAACAAGTTCAGGTTCATAAAACTTACTAATGCATTTCTGATAAATATAATCTTTCTTCTCCATGCTCAGTAAGAACAATGTAACTAAAGGTAAGCTTTTTTTTATCAGATCATTATTGACCATATCAAGTACTTAATATAAATCAATAAATATTACGTCCAGTATAGAGACCTAAGCCAAGGCTTTAATAAATGTTACCTCCAACTTTAAACAAAACATGCCTTAAATGAACTTATAAGAAGTTAAATGTTTTCATTTATTACAAAGCCTCAAGATTCTGAAAGCAAAAATTCAACCTGCATTTGAGACAATGCTAGGAATAATTAGAATGGTTGATAATTTTACAGAGATTTTTTTGTCCTTATGGGACTATCTTTGTTATAGTTTCCAGAGCAAGATGTTTTCCTCATGTTTTAAAGATGCACCAGTTTCATAGTATCATATCATTCATATCTATATATCTATAGATGTGGAGAGAGAGAGAGATTTATTTACTAGTTTCCATGGGTTTCAAATCTTAAAGAGAAATGTACTTTGATTCCATCATTCTATTTATGTCTAATGCATATTTTTAAATATCAGTAGGTAAAATAGATATTTGTATGAACTGTTTTCATTTTTATCGATTTGACTTGTTAATTCAGCTTGGGATGCTTTTTTGACCTGGAGTACATCTGTATATTCAATAACTGTTTTATTTAACCCAGTAGGCTCTCATTACCCAAATGCAAAGAGAGAGAATGTTTGATCTCAATACTTTTTTAATTTGTTTCCAAAATGTAGATGAGGAGAATTACTCTCCAGGGATGCTTGCATAATACACAGCGTTGGCCTAGAATGAACAATATGTTTACTTAGGTTACAAATCCGTCCAAAAATAATAAATCAGTAAAAGCCTTAGTAGTTTTACATTTACACCAGAGTGTCTCTCAAACAGGAAAGGGCCTGATCCAGTGCCCATTACAGTCAATTGGAGTCTTACCACCAACTCCAACAGGCTTTGTAGCTAAGGGCTCTATCCTGAAGAAAGTGGTCCTGGCCTTCGGGCCTGTGTAAAGCTCCTAGAGGCTACAGACAGCTACCTATTAAGATCATGTTGAGGAAGCCTCAAAAGAGCCTCCAGGGTCATGTTAGCAAACTGAAAAATTGCTTGGGATGTGGATAGACCATGCAAATGAACTTCTTGACTCCAGCTCTGCTGTTACCGAACTCCTCTCCAGGTCTGACCTCCTTCCTGTTTCAAACAATGGCTCCAGTGTTTTGTTTTTTCAAGGACACTGGGTCCTACAAGCCAGTTAGGGGCCAATCCTGAGTAGTGCCAAGTGCCCTTAAGCCCCACTGATTGCCATACCAGTTGAGAGCTCACAGCCCTTCAAGCAGATACTCAGCACCCTGCAGGGTTAGGTCCTTGGTAAGGTGAAAAAAACCCTTGTCTTGTCCATCACCACATGCAGTAAGAGTGTCTGAACACTCCTCAAACACAAGATCATTCATCTCACTCAAGGAAAGAGAGGCATGGCATGCAGGAAGAGTCCACGAGGAAATGAGACGTTCTTCTGCAGTTTTGTCTCCTTCCTCCAGGACTCTCTAGAGAGTAACCAAGCAAGAACTATCGTGGATGCTGAGGAATTAAGAGCAATAAATATAATACTCAACACTTTCCACTTCCAAAGCATTTCACAAACATTAACAAGTTGTTTCTCAGAATACCAAGGGGAGGCCTGTATTATCCTACAGACAGGGGAAATGAGGCTCGCCAAGGCTGCAATTTGTTCTAGGCCTCACACTCAGGAACAGAGATGGGATTAGGATTTGAGAATTGCTGATGCCCAGACCCATGCTCTGTTCACCAGCCCATGATGCCTACATAAAGGAAGCGTTCTGACTGGCACTTTTACAGTAGAAAACTAGAAACATCCAGGAGCTAGTCGGGCACCTCAGCTCCTGCTAGCCACTCACATCACTGACATTTCCGACTGAAAGTTCGTACATTCAGATCTTCTCACAGTAAACAAAAGGCAGTGTGTCACAGGGCTACGGCTCCGTTTAATCTGATCCCTCTAAATCACTGACAAGAACAACTACATTTTCCCTAGGCCCAGATCCTCAAAGGTACTTAAGCACATTACACCTATTGATTTCAGTGGGAGTTAGGCACCTAAATATCTTTGAAGATTTGGGCCCTAGCATAGACGCCGACCCTGGAACCCATGGAAAAAAATAGGGGGTGCTCAGCATACACCAGCCACAGCTGTTGGGTGGGCCCCAGGGCTAGCCGCCGATCAGCTGTTCCATGGGGCTCCGGGGCTGGCTGCCAATCAGCTCTTAGGCAGCTGGTGGGAGGGGTCCAGGGGAGGATGGAGAGGAGCAGCAACAGGATGGTGGGGGGGCTTTGGGGAGGGGCTGAGAGAACTGAGTGACAGGTGCGGGGGCTCGGGGGAGGGAGCAGAGCGGGGACAGGAAGAGGTGGAGGAAGAGGTGGAGCGAGGGCGAGGCCTTGAGGGAAGGGATGAAGTAGGGCTGAGGCCTTGGGGCAGAGCCAGGGTGGCGCACCCACTGAGAAAAACAAAAAAGTCAGCGCCTAAGTCCCCTAGTTCTTATTTTAAAGTGTCTAAACCTCTTTTTCTAAAATGTCTGACTCCTTCTCAGCTTTGTTAAGACAAGAATGGTTTTAACATCTCAGATTCCACCGGAGTAGTGAATTACAGCGATAATCCCAATAAGGCTTCAGCTTCTGCTGCCCTGACATTCTCAGACACACAGATCAAGTTTCAGGAGCATGACTTTCCATCCAAACACCTGGGGCAGTTACCTGAGTACATGGCATAACTGCCCTTTCTTTTTTCAAAGCTGAACTTTTTGTATTATCAGCTTTGGTTAAAGTCCCCTTTGGTTAAAGTATGCGATCTTCATGACTGGAACTGCTAAGAAAATAAATCACCGCGGCTTTAACCATTTGCCTTGCTGTTTAGTTTGGCAGTTATGTATTCCACTGACAATACAGAAACTTAAACACAATTGTGTCTAAAAAAAAGTCCTGTCTCACTTCAACCCACGTCAACCGTGGGCCACGTCTCCACTCTGGGTGCCGCAAGTGGCACAGCTACAACTGCAGCTATGCCACTGCAGTGCCATCGCGTAGCTGCTTCCTACAGCAGCTGCAGGGGCTCTCCCATTGCTGTAGCTGATCCACCTCCCCAAGTGGAGGCAGCTGTCTACTGAAGAATTTTTCCATCAACCTAGCCATGTCTATAGTGGGGAGGTTAGATCGGCTTAATAAAGACATTCAGGAGGGTGAATGTTTCACGCTCCGAGCACGGTAGCTATGTAGACCTAACTTTTAAATATAGGCCAGGCCTTAGTTTACTCAAAACAGTTCTTTTTCTGTTCTGTAAATCATACTCTCCCACCCATGTCGTAGTTTAGACACAAACGTTACCTTGGCGACTCATCATGTTGGATAACCATCTGTGCATTAATTCCCCCAAGCTTAATAGGAGCAAATTGAACCCCTTTTAACAAATACCAGTTTGGGCTCAAGTGTTAATATCTTTTACTCAAGACCAGGATTTAATTAAAACACCTGAGAATAATAGCAAAATTAAGATTAAAATATGCCTAAATGTTAATTGTATCATCCTTTCATCATCATTTGATCTCTGTTTTGAGCTCCCTTTTGACAGTTTGGCTTCATAATCCTCTGGCAACAATCTGCATTTAACTTAATTGGTTTTATCAAATCTACATATACTTCATTCCACGTGAAACAAATTGACTATGAGATCTCTCTACTGAATTATTCGCATTCCCAGTAAATTTCATAGTACCAAATATCAATTTTAATGTGCTTAATATTGCACTGTACAAGTGACTGCCGATGTTGAATGAGATATTGCTTTTAGGACCTGATTTTCAAATTCTTGCTTCCAATGGGCATATGCATTTTCACCTGTATACACCACTATGTGGACTTTGCTGCATTCATCACTGTACATGAAGATGATACAACATTAATGGGAAAAACTCATGAGTTTTATTCACAAACACTCCAGTCCTTGCACACACACGTGTCAGTGCTACAGTGCACTCACACCAGTCCACACCCATCAAAATTGCATACACTCAAGCAGAGGCTGGTTTGAGGGGAAAGGAGCACTTTCATTTAACCAGGAAAGCAATCAGGTGAGTCAGCATTGTCAGAGATCAGCATTGTCAACAACTGATTATTTCAATCTTTAAGTTTTATTAATCTTTGATTATTTAACCCTCAGGCTCTAACATTATAATCCAAATAAATTCCTTTAGAGAGAATCCAAAAATACTTCAAAATGTGTTATAACTAAGTAACATTCACATCCCAAAAACAACTACGAACAGCACAGATAAACACCTGGTGTTATGCTTTTTCACACAGCCACAGGATAACAATTATTATGTAAAATTCAGTGTCTGTACAGTACCTCACACAATGGTATCCTGGTCCATGACTGGCGCTCCTAGGCGCTACAGTAATACAAATAATAATAAACAGTGTGAAAGAACTTGGCTGAGCTAGCCTCTTTAAAGCAATGAAAACTGAAGGAAAACTACTCAAAAAAGGTAAAGAAAGAGAGAAATGGTGTGGGGGTTTTAAAGTACATTTTGTCATTTTGAAATGTAACCAATTCTTTCCATGTGCCAGTTGATTGGCAAAGTTAATGATACAGTGGTTTATAAGAAAAAGAAAGTGCAAGAACATGCCATAATCCTCTGGATCAAAAAGGGGAAAACTAACATAACAGGAACAAAGAGCACTTACCAGCGACAAGAAAGGAGGGTGCAGCAAAGAACAATGAGTTTTAAAATGACTCCTTCAGGGCTGGAGCTGCTTGGCTCTGCCAAATTTAAAGGGCCAGCTACAGAAAGGCATGCTGGGAAAGAAGAGCTTATAAGAGAACAACCCTGGACTAGGTGCTGTGTTGTGCATGCCACTACTATATATATATATATATATATAAAAATCAGTAGCATCTCATCTTCTTGTATTGATTACATCTTACCACATAGTTCCCATCCAGTGCCTAAGAGAATTTTTTTATTTTAAGTTAAGATGAATGCTTCCCTCTTAAAGTAAAAACCGCTGAACATGTTGAAAGTTTGTGAGGCTCCATCTGACCAAAGGAGATGCCTCTGAAGTGTTCAGAAGTGAGGCCTGAGGGTTCTGTTCCTGCAAGAAGGAAGCTCACTGGGCACCAAAGTGTCTTAGTCAGAGACAAGCAACCCATAAATAATACTTTTTCTTTATATACCCCTTTCATCCAGTGATCTCATTTTATAAACATCAGCTAGGTTTCCTACATCTTTGTGAGGCAGGTATTTTTAACCCCTTCCACAGAGTGTGCAACTGAGGAATGTAAAGGCCTACATTTTCAAAAGATTCACTCATTTTGGGCAACCCGTTTCAGATACCATTGAAGTCAGTAGAAGTTGCGGGTGCTCAGTTGCTCTTATTCAGGTCCTATGTGTCTCAGGTTGGGCTAACAAAAACAGAAGCACCTATAAATAAAGGGCAGGCAGAAACTTGACACAAGTCACAGCGTCCGTGGCCCAGTCAGGAATATAGCTCAGAACTTCTGCTCTAGCCATTAGACAATGCTCAAGACAACTTTAAGATTAAAGAACAAAGAGTGTGTTGTGGTAACACCTAGTGCTAGAACACAGCTTTTTCCTTTCCAGGGGCACCATTTAATCCATTGGTGATACTCTCACTGTGACATGCAAAGCTAACTCAGTATGCTGACAGTATGTCTCTATTCCTTGTTGTGTGCATGTTTAAACTGTGCGCTGTATCACATCAAATTTAAATGAAAAAACATATTGAGCTGGGAAAATAGGAGTAGAGAAAGGTTGAGGGAAATCAGAGAAGTGATTATTTTGGTGGGGTTTAGAAAAATAGCTACCTAATTCTGAGCCTCCTATAAAGATAGTCATCAGATTATGAAACTGTTGTACAGTCAAATGATTCTTACTGGCATAACAGCAGCACCAATGGTTTTCTTGTGAATACAGGTTTTTGCTGCTATGGAGTGCAGTGCTTATCATGTACCCTACCAGCCTGGCTGTTATCGCATTGACATTTTCAAACTATGTTCTACAACCGGTGTTCCCTAATTGCATCCCACCCTATAATGCCTCCAGGGTCCTCTCCACGGTGTGTTTATGTGAGTATTTCCTAATGTTCTTTATGCTCCTATGAAGTTTAGGTCATCTTTACGTCAAAGAGGTTTAATATTCTCTAAGGGGCAAATCCATCCCCCACCCCACCCTAATGGTCACTGAAGTCCCCTTTGCAGCAACCAAGGCAATTCCACTATGGTGGTCGGAGGCTGGATGTGAGGAGGGGAGGTGCTATATATCATGCTGGCTCAGCTGAGTCTTATTTTCAGTTTCATTGTGTACTATAGGGTGATATATTCCACAAAGAAATGGACCAAAGAGGAGATGTGCCCATCTGGATTAGGTATAAACTGAGGTCTGAGGTTCAGGTTGAAAGATGAATAAGGGGTAGGGCTCAGTATGTGTAGCTAAGAACCTTTCACTGTATTTAAACCACTGTTGCTAACTCAACAAATGGATTAGCAATTCACAAGTCCTTCATATGTGTGTGTAAAAAAACAAATGCCACCAGTTCTTAATTAATTACTAAGGACCCAGAGGGGAGAAAATCAGAATGAAAAGGGATGGAGAGACTCACCACTTCCGCTCAGGCCTGGTCTACGTTACAGAATTAGGTCAATACAAAGCAGCTTACATCGACCTAACTATGTACGTGTCTACACTAAAGGTTCACTCCTACTGCCATAACTTGCCCACTACACTGACTTAATAAAGCCACCTCCACAAGAAGCGTAGAGTCAATGTCAATGCAGTTAGGTCAACGCAGTGTCAGTGTAGATACTACATTACTAACATCGACTGTTGCTGGCTTTCAGAAGCCATCCCACAATGCCCCACACTGACAGTTTAATTGGTGCTCCTGTTGAGGATGCACACTGCTGACACAGGAAGCGAAGTGTAGACACACACAAGTAATGTAATTACTGCAGCAGCTGTATGCCGACGTAAGTTAGGTTGACTTAATTTTGTAGTGTACACATGCCCTCAGTTCACAGAAGTCCCTCCCCACAATTAGGACTTCCTAAGTATTGATGGGGGCATCAGGGATAGAGCTCTGGCAAATGTCCTTCTGAAACAGGCAGTTTTCTAGGGTGGAGTTAATCCTGCTCATCAGACCAATCCAAACCCAAGCTAGATTTCCATCTGGTCTGCTGATAGGAAACTAGCAGTCTATGTTTCTCAGCATTTGTTAATGAATATTCTGAAATATACAAAATTTTGTTCCACTGAATTCGGTTTTCTGCTCTCTAGTACTCCTGACTTGGGTGAACAGCTCCAGCGTTCGATGGGCAACTCGCATCCAGGATATATTTACAGCAGGAAAACTGTTAGCCTTGGCCCTTATCATTACTATGGGCTTCATACAGATCTTTAAAGGTACTCACTGAGAAAGCCTAACCATCAGTACTGTACTATTGGTAAAATTAAATTCTCTTTAGAAAGCCTGTTGTACCCATCCCCTTGTTTTCTAGTTCTTAGCAGGCAGGGGAAGAATTCTGAGGGCTTATTTTATTTCCCCTGCTGACAGAGTTCTCTGCTACAATTAGCAAGCATTTGGATTTGAAAGAAACTGGAGAAGGAGGTAGCCGGTGAAGTTACTTGATCTGTGGGAGGCCAAGTTTCAAGCAGGGCCTAGCAAAGACACCACTGTGTAAGGTGCACATAAATGTGTGACTAAACTGAAAATAATTAATATTAATTGCTGTTAATTGAAGCTACAGGATTCCTTCCAAGTACAGGTGCAATCACAAATGAAGTATTCTTCAGAACATAGCATGATAAGTAATTATCAAACAGGCAACATACTACAGAAATAAGATGTAGCATCCTTGCACAAGTTTCTCTCTCAAAGAAAACTGTTGTTTTCAATAAAGTAAAGCGTGGAACTGAAATATTGAGAAATATCTCACTGGGTAGATTTATAATGTAATTTTATCAATGACATGTTCCTCAAATTTTAATTGCTTTTGATGAACTCTGTATAAAATAATCCTAAGAAATATAGGCCCTAAATCAACAAGCAATGTAAGCAGTTGCCTAACTTTAAGTATATGAGTAGTTCCAGTTCCCCTGGAAGCAATGGGACTACTCACGTACTTAAAATTAGACAAGTGCTTGTGTATCTTACTGATTCAGCCCCTTAATGAAAAGCACAGGACCCAAGGGATGATGATGTTTTCAGCATGTGTGAAATGGGTCATGTAGAGAGGACAGAAATACAGTATTTACAACAGGAAGAGGCAAGGGCACCACTTTCCAGGTTAAAAATAAAAAAGCCCCACAGCCTGAAAAATTCCACCTGCCCTGCAGGGTTTTTTTTTTCAAAGTAGAGTGAATGTTATCGAAGAACCCTGGATTCCTGTAGAGGAGACACTCACTCCATTCAGATGAGATGAGAGTGTAGGGCATCAGAGACCAATGCTGAGCTGGTATAAATTGTCATAGTTCCCTTGAAGTCAATGGGGATCACACAGGTTTTGTGGCAGCTCTGTCTATACAGCTATGACAATTTACACCATCAAGGCTGTTCCCCAGGACAGTTTTGTATGAGAATCTAAAAGAAGCACTGGTAGTTTAATGTTAATGTTTCCCAGTTCTCAGGGTGCAAACCAGTGTAGCACAGTCTAAGGTTAGTAAACGTAATATAAAATTGAATGAACACAATTCTAGGAAGTTTACAATTCTCTGAAAATAATACTTTTCTTATGTCCTGGTTCCCCGGGTAGGTGGCACTTCCACCAGTCACCATCAAAATAGTTTACACTTCTGACTTAACTTCTTGCTTTTGTTCTGTCTATAGGAAACTATGAAGAACTGACACCAAGCAATGCATTTGATTTTTGGATGTCTCCATCTGTGGGACAGTTAGCATTAGCTTTTCTTCAAGGGTCATTTGCATTCAGTGGGTGGAACTTCTTGAATTATGTCACAGAAGAATTAGTTGATCCCCGCAGGCAAGTATTTATTTCCATATGACCCAGATACTTTTGAGGTAAAGACAGTGGGATCAGTCTGTTGGTACTATGCACAGTGTGTTCTGCAGGAGGACTGACATCACTAAATGTCTATACGTATCCGAAGTAAAGGTAATTACCTTCCTTTTTAGATCCCAAATGAGGCAAGTTAAATGAAGGTGCTGAAATTAAGAATGTATTTGGCCCATCAAGTTAGACATAGCTTTCACCGAACAAAGATATCATATAGGTGTAACACTGACATTATGGCATTATTGAACTGTCTATTGCTTACATATTAATCTATATTAATGGGACTAAACATAAATATAACTACCTATTGCTTATATGTTAATGGCACTAAACATAACTAGCTATTGTTTATGTATTAATCTATATCATTGATGGGATGCCTCACAAAATTACATTATATTTTATGTGTGTGTGTGTATTTTATATCTATATAATACCAAAACATATTGTCTGTGGTCTTGGTTCTTCAGACAACATTTCCCCCCAAAGGGAACACATAAAGAAGAGATTAAAATGTCTTTTTACAGAAGAGGCAGAATTCTCCCTCCCCCACCCCACTCCATTTATGAAACACTTCTGAAACCTGCTTTCTTCAGTGATATGTGCAGTGTGGATACTGGCTGCTGGCTATAGAAAGAAAGTTCTCTCAGGGTGATTGGCATCAGGTTTGGTGCTGATAGTGCAGGCTTTGAAATGAGTTATCCTCCATCATGTTTGAAAAGCCAGGGGGAGAGTGATTTCCACCAAGAAGCAGCAAAAGCGCAAAGGTTTCAGAATTTCTGAGATGAAAAAATAGAATAATAAATTCATACGACAGTTTTTGGGTCTTCAATTGCTTCTAGATGTTCAGCACACGTACCCCAACATCCCCAGTTAAGCAAAGTATAATTTCACGTATTACACATTCTAGATGGAAACAAATTACAGCCTCAATCCTGCAAAAACTTATTTGCATACTTTAACTTTACCTATGTAAGTAGTGAGATGTTCATGTACATAAAGTTATGCATATTTATAAATCAATTTATAAATCTTTAAAGAATTTAAGGGGAAAGGAGGCAGGTATGGTGCTCTCTCAAGCAACTGTAAACATTTTCACAAACATCCAGAATTTCCTAGTGTGGTCTCAACTGAGCAAAAAAGAAACAAGGGAAAGAATTAATGTAGTGTTTGCCAGCAGGAATTGGATACTACTGTCATATGCACAAGTTTAAGAAGAAAAATAATTCAGTTTGTGTTTTGTAGCATCTATAGCTACAGGGAAAAAAAACAGTTTGGCACATTATTGATAACCCATCAGGTTAAACTGAGTGTTAGAGATGCCAATTCCAGCTCTCTGAAAGTTTTACAATGGAATTTTATCAATTTTACAGTTTTTGAGGGAGAAATACAAAATAAAAAGCTATTTTCATTAGGGAAAAGAAATAAAACCCAACTTCATGTCTATACCAAAACCTTGCAAAACTACACTGGTGAAAACTGTTTATTAATCTTTTTTGCTCATCTGACAAAGTCAAAAATCAGAGCTATAGTGAACACATTAGCCTGAGTGGAGTGTACACACTAAACAGCTCTCACAGTCTGTAGAATGCTTTTGTCACTTGGCTAAGTTTCTCAATGAATAAATGAGAGAAAAAGGCAAGTCCGTTATTTTCCATGGCATCATTTTTATCAAACAGAGCCTCATGTAAACTAAATTAAACTTACAGAAACATTATTAGTCTTAAAAAGAAAAGGAGTACTTGTGGCACCTTAGAGACTAACCAATTTATTTGAGCATAAGCTTTCGTGAGCTGTAGCTTATGCTCAAATAAATTGGTTAGTCTCTAAGGTGCCACAAGTACTCCTTTTATTTTTGCAAATACAGACTAACACAGCTGTTACTCTGAAACCTGTCATTATTAGTCTTGTTAGTTATTACCGTATAGCTTACACAACATAGAAAACGTATAGGAATTCTTTATGAAGAAAAAGCTTTCTGGTATCTCCATCGCAGCCATGTTGTAAATTCTGTTTGATGGTCTTCAGCTCTGTGGTGATATCCTGAAGCCCTGTAATGGTTTTAGTATTCTCAGAACTGCAATATGTCAAGCTACTGAGAGAAGTACAGATATGGGGTGGCGGGAGGAAGGAGGGGTTTTTTTGTTCTATATTTTGTTCTATGTAGCAATAGGGCAGTAAAGCACAAAACTGGATAAAAACTTCTCCAAAGTTGCCATGAGGGGGAGGGACAACGGGTGGGGTGGTATGGTCCAGTTATATGTGAATGTAATTTCTTATCAAACCTCCTAATTCTTCAATTAGGAACCTACCTCGTGCCATATTCATATCCATCCCATTGGTGACATTTGTGTATACATTCACCAATATTGCATATTTCACTGCCATGTCACCTCAAGAGCTCTTGTCCTCCAATGCTGTGGCAGTAGTAAGTAAACCATTCCATGGATGTCTAAAATACACTTTAATTTCAGTTCTGTGCTGTGCAGTATATTTCAGTTTCTCTGCCTTCTGTTGCTTTAGACATTTGGTGAAAAGTTACTGGGCTATTTTTCCTGGGTTATGCCAGTCTCAGTGGCCTTATCTACATTTGGAGGAATAAATGGATACCTTTTTACCTCATCAAGGTTAGTTGGAGTGCAATTTTATGAACATTATCTAATTTTCTACAACGCTTGCTAGACATTTTGTGTGTTATAGACCTTGATCTCAAGTGTTGGGCACATTAGAAACATTAAATTATGAATTGTGCCATTTCAGTCAGCAGATATCATACTGAATAGCAGGATCTCCTGAAAAAGAGCACTTATGATCTACTGGAAATGTCTGATGGAATGATTTGTACTAAGAATAAAACATTGGCTACATACTTAGACAATGTAATTTTACAATACAATTGCAGTAGCTACAAGCTAAGCTATGCTTAGCTCAAAAAGTAGATTGAAGAAATGAGAGTTGTAGGGCCAAATTCGATTCTCAGTGACATGGACATAAATCCAAAGTAAACCCATTCATTTGATGGGTAGTTTGCACTAGTGGAACTGGAACCAGAATCTTGCCCATAGTCTATTTAAATTTTAAATTTAATAGAAATATGAGTTCCGTAAGAAAATAAAATACAAACATCTGTCAGGAAAGAGGTAACAATACAGCTCCTTAGTGCTTTAGCCAAGTCACGTACCTTAGTGCTCTCAAAATGTGGTGAGACCTGACAAACCTGAGGACATTTAAAAACATAACAATTCAGGTATTTAAAAAAATAAAACCTTGAGAGATACTGGGCCTGATCCAAAGCCCATTAGTCACTGGACAGACTGTTGATTTAGGCTCTATCGTAGATATTTATATGGTTCCCATCACCATAGTATCTGGGAGCCCACAGTTTTAATGTATTTATCCTCAAAATATCCCTGTGAAGGAGGGCAGTTCTATAAGCCCTATATTTACAGCTGGGTTGCTGAGCCAGATTGAGACTAAGGCCCAAAGGTACTTAGCTCCTAACTTCCAAATACCTTTGAGGATCTGAGCCTAACTGACTTGCCCAAGGCACACAGGAAGTCTGTAGTGGAACAGGAAATTGAACCACCGTCTCCAAAGTATCAGACTAGCTCCCTAACCACTAGAACATCCTTCCACTCCAAGACTCCCCCAGGTTTTGAATCAGGCCAATTGAGGCTGATGAAACAGTGCAGCTAAATGTTGGAGTAACTTGTATACTGAATGTTCCTATTCTGCTTCCCAGGTTATGTTTTTCTGGAGCTCGTGAAGGTCACTTGCCCAGCTTGCTTGCTATGATTCACGTTAAACACTGCACCCCAATCCCTGCCCTTCTAGTGTGTGTAAGTTTTATTTTTTCTGTCACGTCTCATCTGCTTAAATGGGAGTGCAATTTAGAAAAATCTTTGTTTGCAAACTGAAATGCTTCATTTAAGAAATTGTGAGCTCTTTTACTGATTCTGTCCGCTCACTGCAAACATTTAATGTGGAGAAAATCTCCCTGCAGTCAATGCTAATTCCACTCCACAGGGCTAGTTCAGAGCTTGCTGCCAAGCTAATAGCCATAGTGGGCCCCAGGTACAGGGCTAAATGCTACTCGTTGTTCTGTAAAAACTAGATGCTTTGTGCAGTGATACATTGATGCTCTGCATTGAGCTTCTGGAGAATCAGGATGTGTCCCCTTTACTTTGGCCCTGTAAAGAAAGTGAGTAGAGAAGATCAGCGTAACAGATTCAAAAGAAGCATATACCAGCTGAACACGTTGGGTAAAACAAGGGGGACACCCAATTACATTAAAAGGTGACACATTTTAAAATGTAGAAAGGAAAGATTTTGATTTGTTTCTTGGTTTGTTTTTTTACACAATGTAAACTTACCTTATAGCAGTGAGTTCCACAAGTTATTACTCAGATTGAGTTGTTAGCCAGGTGGTGGGGTTGAGCCAGCATTTGGTCTTAAAAATGTGCATAGTCATCATGTAGGAAAAAGAGGGAGAATTATTACACACTCCCAACTCTCTCTTACTCCACAACACATCATGGGGATGAAGGCCACTTCCTTCCACAGTTTAGTAGGGTTCTAAAGGGTTGTAGTAAGCCTAAAATGTTCAGTTATATTTTATTTTACATTCCTCATGCTTCAATAACGGTTAGCATGAAAATTCCCTCACAGGCACATTGGCTGAAATCTTGGCCCCACTGCAGTTAATGAGAGGCTTTTGCATTGCAGTGGTAGTCAACTGACTTCAGCGCATCCAGGATTTACACCCATATTATTATTCTCCCAGTGTGTGGCTAGCTATAGCAGTCGTGCTATCACAGCCCAGCACTATCTTTTTCTCAGTAACCGTTCTGCATAATCTATGTTAATATAAAATCATGATTTAGCCAAAAGGTAGCAGTGCCCTGGCATCTTTCCTGCACAGGCTTTAATGCCCATACACACCCACATAACTCAGTGTCTGGAATCTTTTCTGGTTGAGCTGCACTACGCAATCTGTGCGGTGTATAAAAAAAAAACAAGATCCAGCTCCTATATGGACTCATTGGGCAGCCGAGCTGTGGTGATGCAGATGAAGCAAAGTCCCTTTGTCCATAAAAATACATCAGCTCAAATAATGTGCTGAGTGTCAGTGACTATCACTTTGTGAAATAGCCAGAGCGTGAGCAAGCTCCCTGTGCAGAGCAGAACTGGCAAATCAAACAAATGCCAGCTACCCAGTTTGTAGAGAACATTCCCTTTAAATTACTGTGCAAATTACAGAACCAACACTGGATATTAATGAATCATTCAGCGGTAGGGGTTTATTTTACATCTCGGGATGTACTAAGTGTTGCTCTGAAATATTAATTTCTATATAAATAGTAATATAAAAATATTATAGTCTGCAGTTACAATAGCAAATTACATCAGACTTTAGGCAAACCTAATTAATGCATCAGGATTTTTTAAATTAATCGTAGCCTGTGCATTAAGGTAGACCTACTTAAGGTCTCAGAAGATTACCATGTTTTTGCTGTTCCTTTCCAAAATTGGGTGTTTAAACAAGGTGGTCATTAATGCAAAGTGAATGGGGTTCAAATCATTTAAAAGTCTATTTTATTGGGGTGCACAGCTCAATAGATTCAGATCGTGGAAGCTCCTTCACCTGAGGTTTTCAAAAGGAGGCTGGATAGCCATCTGTCCTGGATGGTTCAGACACAACAAATCCTGCACCTTGGCAGGAGATTAGACTAGATGATCCTTGGGGTCACTGCTAACCCTATAGTTCTGTGATTCTAGATGCTATCACTTTAGGGTGACCATATTTCCCAAAGGCTGGGGCGGACGTTGCTGCTCACTCAAGCCCTGCGTGCCCCACACCGGAGCCCTGCCTCCCCCGCTGTGTGGGACTGGCATTGCTGCTCACCACCATTATCGCCCACCCATGTTCCTTTGTGCCCCACTTTCTTGACAAAAGTGGGCATTTGTCCTGTTTGCTCTTGCCAGCTGATCAAGTTGGCAAGAACAAATGGGACAAATGCCCAAAGTCGGGATGGCCGGTACAGGGCTTAAAAAAAGGACTGTCCCAGCCAGAACAGGATGTACAGACATCCTGTGTCACATGTTTTGAAACTTTTCCCAAGCATTATCCGTGGCACTGTTGTCCACCAGGATAGTCATCAGAGGAAACAGTATGGCACGCAAGCAACACTTTCCACTCTAAGAACTCAAGAAAGTATTTGAAGGGGAAATGGGAGCCAACCAATTTGGCAACAGGGTCATTTGATCAGGAATACGCTGGATACATATCCCGATATGAGTGAACACCAGAGCTGATCACCTTAGTGTCACTTACACCTGAGATCTCATCAGCCTAAGGGGCTTTGCCACAAAACCAGCTAATCATGGCAAAGAGAGCACTTAGAGCAAATCAGATGGAGGTATTATATGACATTGATATAAAATATTATGCTTTCCTATTTTAAACCTTTTCAAGTCACCAGCTTCATGATGAAAGTCTTCAAGGTCTCGAGATCTCCTTAGGGATTCACATGAGCAGCTGCGGAGTGGTGAGACACTTGGATCTCTAAAAGAAAAGGAGTACTTGTGGCACCTTAGAGACTAACAAATTTATTTGAGCATAAGCTTTCGTGAGCTACAGCTCACTTCATTGGATGCATTGGACCTCTAGCATTATTTGCTAGTGCCAGTGGCACATGAGAACCACCCACCTTCAGGGGTACTGCCACAAACCAGATAGTCATGGGAAACAGGAATCTGAGCGGGGTGAAGTCTCACAATAATGGAAAGACAAATCATGATTGGTTCTGGGATCCCACCTTGGGATCTACAGGCGCTCAGATTCTGGAATTTAATGGATGATACTTTATAGTTCTGGGTCATTTGTATGACAGTAACACTGCATATGGATGAATGACTATTATAGTTTTAGAACACAGCACTGTTGCAGAATAAATATGGGTTTTGATTAATGCAGGTAAAAATGTGATCAAAAGATGTTTGAAAAACCTAAGTTTAGTGAGGCGTAATTATCTCAATTGGGTCCCATTCTGCAATCTTCTGAGCATCCTTAACTCCTGGCTAATGTCAGTGGGGAGTGAGGCACTCAAGACCTCTCAGGATCTGGCCCATAAACAGTAAGTCAGCTCTGTTAACATTACACAGTGTTATTCACTAACAAAGCAAGTACAAATAAGCAAGCGGATGCATGGAAATTTCTACCAGCCATCTGCCAGTATCTAAACAGTAGTAATGCAAAAAAGATTAATGATATAGGTCATTTTCAGCGTGTCCCACTAGCTGGGAAAAAAGAAAGCTAAAGCTTTTATTCTTTATAATATATTCAGGTCACCTAGAACAAAGTAATGTACTAACCACAGAATGTTTGTCTACAAGAAATCTATCCTTTCCCATAAGAGACAACTTTAATTTTGCCAGAAGTCCTGTCCTAGAGTTCAGCAGCTTTTAAAAACACACATAACAGAAATTGGTGGAGTGAAGCCATTAAAAGCAAGTACAGTAAGTACTCTGTTCTCCAGTGTAGTTACACCTGCAGCACTTAGGATCAATCCTGTGCCCTTTGATGTCCATGATTAAAAACTCCATTGATTTCATTAGGAAGCAAGAAAAAGCTTCAATTCAGGGGGAAATTTTTGGTGATTAAAGTTACTGAGTTACAGAAAGCGTCTTCCTGGGAATAAAGCTTACAGCAGTTTAGATCCTATAGCATTCTCCAGTTAAAAGTCAGTCGCCTTCATTGGTCTTACTGTTCATTAGCACCCTCATCCCCTTGTGTGCAACCTGATCGTATACATTATGAAGCGCAAACACTGGAAATATGCTGACTGCGGGTGGCGGGGCGGGTGGGTGTCAGGTGATCAGGCCTTTTCTCAAAGCGTGTTCATTTTTGACATAGTACATAGTTAATATTGGTGCTGAACATTCTTCAGCTATGACGCATTGCAGATGTTCTACTGCTTTCTGAACAGAGTATCACAAATTCTGCCTTAAGCCAAGGTTGTTGTGAACAGCCTTAATATCTGGGTTGTGCTGGGAGTTCAGCCAACACTGTGATCAAGAGAGGAAAAGGAATGGAAAACCCCTCAACCACATAGCAGCACCAGGTACGCTACAGGTGCCTTCATGGTTGATGAGCTACACTCCCCGTATCAGCAGCAAAGAGTCCTGTGGCACCTTATCGACTAACAGACGTATTGGAGAATAAGCTCTCGTGGGTGAAAACCCACTTCATCACACGCAACTTTTACAAATTGGATCTGTAAAAGCGGCAAAAGATGCAGACTAACACAGCTACCCCTCTGATACTCCCTGTATCGCTACACTGAAACTTCTTGCGTGCTAGTCTGGAAGTCCCCGTGGATGAGGTTCACAATGCACAGGTTGCAGACTCATCTTGCCCCATGTCCCCCACCCCTATGCAGCAGACCATCACTGGAGTTTCAATTCAGGACCCTGCACACCAAGATGGTGGGATTAAGCCCAGCATTTGGTCTTAAAAATGTGCATAGTCATTTTGTAGGGAAAATGGGGAGAATTACACACACCCTGGCTATCTCTTACTCCACATTACCTCTTTGGGTATCCAGGCCACTTCCTTCCACTTCTGGTGTGTCCTCTAGTCATTGTTTGACCAGGGTTATCAAATTTTCCCAATGCCAATATCAATAGTATCATTTTCAAAGACAGCCTCTTAATTGGTACTCGCAGTTCTGCACATGCAAAGGCTGGTTTGAGGCTCCTTTGAATATTGGGCTTCAAGAGCTTGTCAGAGTCATTCATCTCATTAGCGAGGTGAGCTCTGCAAGTATGCACAGGTGTTATTGAAGGACCACAATCAGCAGCATCATTTCAGGGAACATTCTCCATGCATTTTTATAAATAGATCTATAGGCATCTGACTTCAACATAAAAAAAATAAATGCAGAATCTCCATTCAAGCCTGGGGTTTTGTGGTACACGTTTTATCTAGTAAACAGACTCACAGGAATCAGTAGCAACACCCAGTGTGGGATGTAAAGAAAAGGAACGTAATTGCTCGTTGCTGTTTTTAAGTAAGCCTTTCTGGTGATGACTCAAATAAGAATGTGCTTCTCTCTTGTTTAGTGTTTGACCACAATTATCATCATGCTTGTTGGAGACACGTACACATTAATTAATTATGTGTCGTTTATTAACTACCTCTGCTATGGAGTGACAATCATAGGCCTGATTGTGTTGCGTTGGAAGAAACCCAAAATCTTCAGACCTATCAAGGTGAAAATATTTAAGCCAAATTTCTTAGTTCTATGGTCTTCCTATTAACAATCTAAAGAATGTGTCAACCACAGCAAATCCCTCATCAGAACTTGAAGTACTGTTTATTATTATTTCTGTTGTTTATTATGGTAGTGCCTAGAGGCCCTGTGGTGGGATGTACCATACAAACACATAGCAAGAGACATATCTCTGCCTAGTAGTAGTTATAGTCTAAAGCAGGGGTGGCCAGCCTGTGACTCTGGAGCTGCATGCAGCTCTTCAGAAGTTAATATGCAGCTCCTTGTATAGGCATCGACTCCGGGGCTGGAGTGACAGGCGCCAACTTTCCAATGGGCCAGGACGTGCTCACTGCTCAACCCCTGGCTCTGCCACAGGCCCTGTCCCCGCTCCACCCCTGTCCGCCCACTCCCCTGAGTCTGCCATGCCCTCGCTCCTCCCCCTGTTCCCTCCAGAGCCTCCTGCATGCCACAAAACAGCTGACCGGGAGAGAGGAGGAGGTGCCAGTGAGTGGGAGGCACTGGGAGCCAGGGGTGGGGAATTGATGTGGGGGGCTGCTGATGTATTACTGTTGCTCTTTGGCAATATACATTGATAAGTTCTGGCTCCTTCTCAGGCCCAAGTTGGCCACTCTTGGTCTAAAGAGACAAGGCAGACAAAGGATGGGAGAGGAAACAGAGACACAGCGAGGTGAAGCCTAAGCTCACACAGCTGCGTTTTGCCAGAGATAGAAATAGAAGCCAGGTCTTGTGACTCCCAGTCCATTGCTTGATCCACTAGCCCTCACTGCCTCTCCCCTGTATACCTTACAGAATGCTGTTACATTTCTGTACATGTCTCTTCTCTTCCCTGCCCTCTTAGGTGAATCTCCTTGTTCCAGTCACTTACCTGCTATTTTGGGCATTTCTTCTGATCTTCAGTTTCTATTCTGAGCCAGTCGTCTGTGGAATTGGACTAATCATCATATTAACTGGAGTGCCTGTGTTTTTTCTTGGAGTATACTGGAGAAATAAACCAAAGTGTATAAATAGACTAGCTGGTAAGAACACATTATAGTTCATTAATTCAGCCTCACTGTTTGTTCATGAACATGTAGGAATTTGTTTCAACCTCTCAGGTCTACATTTCCACCAATCCACAAAGGGTCCCAGTGACTGTGTGGCATTCACCAAAACTACCATTAAATTATGCAGCTCTGCAGAGCTCTTTGGACAGGATTTTGCTGATCAAAGTGTTTAGATTTTACCCCAATTATTTACTTCTTGACCACATGAAAGAGAACTGCCTTAATGCCAATATACAGTATAAAGCTAGAAGCAGGAAAACATGATGCATACGGCACAAGAAATCATCAGATTTATAACAGAGCATGGGAAAACTGCCTATTGATAAAGATACCCCTGCCAATTTTTAGACCCTAAACCTGTACACAGAAGGAACTAGGTTTCTCTCAAAGTGCAGACTTTCAGTGCTTAATTTTTCAATAAGACATAAGGATGCTAAGGTCAGGCTGTGAAATGCAAATGGAGAAACAGAAACAGACTAGAGAGAGAACAAAAAAGAGAGAGAGAGAGCAGTGAAGAGGTGTAGCTAGCATGTGACTGACAGTAAAATTCAGAAGAGCACTACTAGCTTACCCGTTCTTTTCTGCAAAGAAGCTGACATCCCTTGTACAAAAGTGCTCTCATTAATACACCACTTTCTAGAATTTAGCAAAGGTTTCAGTGGCTTGTACAATGGGGAAATATTCAAAAAGTAACCTTATTGAAATGATTATTTCATAATGGTATCCAGATAGGGATAGCCCAGGTTTACTGCCAGGTCCCAGAGATGTAAGCTGAGCCAGTCTGACATACTCCATTCAGCTGGACTATGAGTATTCAGCTGTGGGAAGAGGCACGAAATTTCAAGTTTTATTTTTATGATGCTGCAACTTGTTCATTTAGGTTACTGTAGTTCTCCCTTTGCATGTTTTCTGCCCCTCTTTGACATGGCACATTCCTCCATTCATCCAGCTTGCTTATTTGGCCTGTTCAGCAAAGCACTTGTTCAGGCGTGTACCTTTAAGCATGCAAGTAAGTCTCATTGAGCTCAAGTGTTAAATAAATAATAAACCAACACTTAAGTGCTTTGGCAAATCAGACTTTAGCACTATCCCACCCCCACCCTACTTTTGTGACGATTTTGAATGTGTTCATTCCCCCAGCACAGTACTGATATCCATCCCAATGTATGTCCAGAATTCCCATGTGCATAAGATAGGAAAGCCAGGATCTACCACTCTCATGAAAATAAATTACACACCAGTCGTACATCTTAGCTAGAAAAAGGTCTTTAAGGTTTTTTTAAAAAACTATTTGCTTTAAGGCTAGGATGTCCAAAGGAGTCTAGAAACTTTCCACCCTATGAAAGTCAGTGGGAATTGTGTGCCTAACTCCCTTAGGGTCCTTTGACTCTCAGGACTCAATGCTTTAGGAAAAAAATTAATTCATCATTTTCACTGGAAAAAAGCAATAATATGGTATGATGGGGTAAGCCTCACCGTATGTGGACTTGCATAAACAGCAGAGCTTTGGATGTATGCGTGCTCACGTAGAAGATTTTTTGAGAGGACTCAAATAATCATCACTTTAACAAAGTGAGTTTGTGTTTTTCATAGAATCCATGACATACTGGGGACAGAAGTTGTGTTTCGTCGTCCACCCTCAAGAGGGAGCTCCAGAAGAGGATGATCTGCCTTTCACTCATTCTCAGCTACCACGAAGTGAAAAGTCCTTGAAGAAACAGCGAAAAGTCCTTGAGAAATAATGAAGCAATCGATGAGACAGAAGTAGCTTTTTGTTTACATGTTGATTTTTGCAAAAAGTTTTTCTTGGAAAAAAAAAAGTTTTTAGAAGTCAGATACAGAAGCCCATGAAATGAGCTACACCTTTACAACAGTCCTTAGCTCTTAGCTTTTCCTAAAAAAATAAAATAAGGAGCTGGTTATTTATTTCTGACAGTGTATTTCAGTCAGCAAGGAAGTTTAGTGCAGGTACAGTAAGCTAAGTTCTTCATCACCAATTCCAGCAGCCTTGGGGTTGTACTGTAAAGCAGATTAATCTGGAAATTTCAAGATTGGGACCTCTTCCAATAATGAAAATAAAATGGGGAAAAGTCAATGGAATAGGGAAAGCCAGTGGTCCTACTCATGCTCCCACGGGAGCCAGTGACACAAGTCTAATTGATTTAACTGGCACAGGATCAGACCCCACATAACCCAGGTAGTTTTCAAATTACAATCTAAAAAAACTCAATTGTGTGAACACTTCTGCACATGCATAACTTTACCCCTGAGAGCAAAGTTACACCCAAGCCTCTGTATTTGCAAGTTTGGGTATTAAAACTGTGACCATTGTTGAGTGAACAGTAAGGGTATGTCTACACAGCAAAGAAAAACCCACTGCTGCAGTTCGTGGGGCTTGGCTCAGGCACTGGCTTGTGGGGCTGTTTCATTGCTGTGTAGACATCCGGGCTCAGGCTGCAGCCTGGACTCTGACACCGTACATGTGGGAAGGTCCCAGAGCTCAGGCTCCAGCCCAAGCCCAGACGTCTACACAGCAATGAAATACCGCAGCCTGAGCCCTGCAGGACCAAGTCAGCTGGCATGGGCCAGCCGCGGGTATTTGTTTGCTGTGTAGACAGACCCTAAGAGCTTATCCAGGGTATTTACATACAATACATTAGAGCTGAATGTATAACTTCTACACTGTGTTTGATCATTTTTGTCATTATTCAATTATGTAAAGAAACCATGGAAATTGTGATATGATCTAAAGTAACTTCAGTCTTCAAGCAGTTTTGCAAACCAGGAGTTGCGGTTTGTATTATGAAATCTGAACAGCTCTGTTATTACAATAACCAGAAAAAAAGGTGGGTGAGGTAATATCTTTTATCTGACCAACTTCTTTTGGTGAAAGAGACAAGCTTTCAAATTAAAAAAAATGTATTTAAACTGATTTTAAACTTGGTTAGTCACTTCTTACAGCATATACTTTTTCTTCAAACAGAAATTGCAAGCAATATTTGTGTAAACCAAAAACACCAGCCTCAAATACCACAATCTTTACGTCTATACATTTGATGTGCTACTTTAAGAAACAAATGTCAATAGAGCAAGTATTGGCTAATCATTGGTGCTTCTAGGACAGGCTATCTATCTAAGGCCTCCTCTACATGGGAAAGTTTCAGTATAACCTAAGGGATGAATTTAAAAGTGACGGTTATACAAGAACCTCCTCCCCACCCTATGGACACTTATAGTTAGGGCCCTACCAAATTCAGGGTCCATTCTGGTCAAATTCACAGTCATACAATTTCAAAAATCGTAAGTTTCAAGATTTCAGCTATTTAGATCTGAAATTTCATGGTGTTGTAATTGTAGGCGTCCTAACCCAAAAAGAAGTTGTGGGGGGTTCGCAAGGTTATTGTAGGGGGCATTGTGGTACCTCTACCCTTACTTCTGTGCTGCTGCTGGTGGCGATGCTGCCTTCAAAGCTGGGCAGCTGGAGAGCGGCAGCTGCTGGCCGGGAACCCAGGTCTGAAGGCAGAGCCACCGCCAGCAGCAGAGCGGAAGTAAGGGTGGCATGGTATGGTATTGCCACCCTTACTTCTGTGCTGCTGCTGGCAAGACGCTGCCTTCACAGCTGGGTCCTGGCCAACAGCTGCCGGTCTGTGGCCGCCCAGCTCTGAAGGCAGCGCAGAAGTAAGGGTGGCAATACCGTGACTCCCCCTAAAATAACCTTGCCACCCCTCTGCAACTCCCTTTTGGATCAGGATCCCCAATTTGAGAAACACTGGCCTCCCACATTACATCTGTATACTATAGAGTAAAAGCACACAAGACCAGATTTCACAGTCAATGACGTGTTTTTCGTGGCTGTGAATTTGGTAGGGCCCTACTTATAGTATTAAAAGCCGGGGGTGAGGGGTTGGTTTAGCTTGTAACTTGGAAAAGGATTTAAGCTAAACCAAAGTCACTCATCTAGTAGCCACACAGGGGAGTTCAGAGTGATATAACTGGTAAAACTCTCATGTAAGCAAGACCTTAGTACAAGGATAGACAGCACAGAAAGGCACTGGAAAAGGTACTCAGACGATGTCTACACTACTGTGCACCTTACAATGACATGCATGTGCAGCTGCCCTGTTGTAAGATAAGCAGTGTAGCACCTCTTTGTCGCCAGGAGAGAGCTCTCCAGATGACCACATAAAACCACTCCCAACGAGGGACAATAGCTTCGAAGCCAGAAAAGCATCTCCTGCCAACAAAGCATTGTCCACACCGGCGCTTTTCGTCATTAAAACATTTGTCGTTCAGGGGGATTTTTTTTCACACCCCTGACCGAAAAAGTTTGAATGACTTAAGTGCATTGTAGACATAGCCTGAATGTCACAACTAAATACAAGGTGGAACAGAGTGTTTAGCATAAGTAGTTCACACATATTCTAAGAGACTATTCAAGGTGTTAAGAGTTCAGTGAGGTTCAAAAGCTTCTCTTTCACCAACAGAAGTTGGTCCAATAAAAGATATTACCTCATCTACCTTGTCTCTAATATCCTGCGACCAACACGGCTACAACAACATGGCAAACAACATTACAATAACCGGACAGTTATGCTAAAAACTTTGTACAGTTCTACTGTCAAATGGGAAGAAAAAGAACTCTACTGTATTTCTAGTATACATTGCAATGGGAAAAAAGGAACAAATTCTGGTATATTTCTATTTTTTCTAATGTGCTCACACAAAAATTCATCTTGCCTTTGAAGACAAACTCCACATTTCATCCATGTTCAATGAAGAAACTGTCCTTAATATTTTTACCACCAGCTGCTCATTAGAAGGTGCCTTGGCATGTTTGTAGCTGTAACAAATTGATATGTTTAGAGTTCTAGTAGTGACTTATTTGGTAAATTTATGGTGGTTGCAAATGTAAAAATGTGACCATTTTCATACCAAAGAATCTTTTGAAAAATGCAAAATCACAGAATAGCTTTGAGCAATAGTCCAATAGCTACTACTTTGTTGTAACTTTTAGAAATATAGGTGATCATATTTACTACTTTTAAAATAGCCATATCAATTTTAATTTGCAAGTATCATGATTTACTGTATTTTAAAGGCCTTGGTACAACAATTAAGGATTCAGTTGGTCTCTTAGTTTGTCAAGTACCATAGGACTACTCTCTACAAATACATTGAACCTGAAACTCAGACTATGAGGCAAGTTCAAGGAAAGCATCTTTCAACATAATTTAGCATTTAGAATATGTTTTTATTTTAAATATATACCTCCAGATGGTATATATCCAGATCTTTCAGACAGTAGATATTTTAAAAGGAAGCAAAATATACCCTCCTCTCTTTGTATGAAGTGGTTAATCAAGAGATTATTAAAGTATACATGTAGTTAGAGAGAAAGTGTGTGTTGTGTATATACATATATAAATGCTAGAGAGACTCTACATTTAAATAACCTTATGAATATGTAGCATTGCAAATGAAAGTTACATACATGAAGCCTCATTTTTGACAGAGGATGAACACCCATCACTGTGTTGAAGAAAACAAATTTATATTGGTTTATCATGATTTACCTTTGTCTGTCAAGGCTTTCATGACCAAGATTCTGATGTTCTTCAGATTAAAATTCATGCTCAGTGACAGTTTCAGAAAAGATTCCTTCCCCTGCCAATATCACAAGATAGCAAATTATATAGAGTTTAGCATCAACAATAGTTTATTTCCCCCAACAATGAAGATATTAAAGTTGGCTGGAGTTTAGGCTTTGCAGAATTCTTCAGCAACAAGCCTGTGCTGTTATGAGAAAGGCACAAATGATAAGAGTATACTGCAACTGCTTAGATTGTTTGTTTATTTGTTTAAGGAAATGAAAATCAGAATTAAAGGACCAATTGCCTCACAGTTGTTAATTGTTTTTGTCTGAAATCTTTCCTGATTCCGCTACATTTTCATACTTTAAAAATAAGAACCCTCGGGGCTTAAAATCAGGAGGCTTAATTTAGAGATGTTTTGGATTCAGGGTTTTAGTTTGGGCCCATCTTTAATCCATAAATCACCTCACCTGAAACCTATTTCAGCATGTTCTATTTAGTGATCACAAACAGTTTCATTTATAATCTCAACAAAATTATATTTTAAAAAATTTACATTAAAGTTAGTTTCTAATTTATAAAATATCTGACTGTCAAAATCAACAGGCCCAACCAGCAAGATAATTTCATGCTCCACCAAAGAAAAAGATCTAATGATTTAAGATGGACTGCATGTCTTTTTAAATAAGTGAAGGAAATGACATCAAAACTTCTATTACTCAGACTTCTGTCTCTTTCTGTCTTAGGTATTTTTAGAATGTTCATCATTGTCCTAGTATCCCTAAGGATGGTAGAAAATGGCCTATTAGTCCAAATTTAATGTTCTTTTTATCATTTTAAAGCAAACTACCAGCCCAGTCAGCCAGTTTTACCACCATAGTATTTTAAATAGAAGGGGAAAGGTGGGGAAATGGAGCCAATTTGATACAAAAAGTCATGTCAGGAATCTCTTGATATTTGATAGAACAGAGTGAATGAATAGCATCCAAAAGAGAGGTTGAAATATGAAACCGGTGGTGTTCAGGACCACTGCAATCCCAAGATATTTGCTATCCTAACTGAAACATCACTAGATTCCTCCTCCTTTACCATATTATTATTCTCTTTATTGTCAATATGTTAATTTTCCCTTACTTGACATATAAATCCATATAAGCTGGATATTAATTTTTCATTTCTCAAAAAGAAAAGCCATGACCACAGAGAGAATTATGCACCATTTATACCTCAATAGAAACATTTTTTAAGGATGGATAAACTACCTCAAAGTTATGGTGTTGTTTAGAGCTCAGAAATAGACCCATTTCTATTTATTTAATAAAAAAGCCCAGGTGGTATTACAGTCACCTGCGTACAAAACAAAACCCAGATGCCTTAAACTCCAGTAAAAACAACTGAGCATATTACTGGTAGAAAAAGTTGGGTCAAGAATTGGGCTTCAAATGAAGTTTTTAAATGGATTTACAGTCTCTTGTGCTTTAAGACTGGTCGTTATAGGGCCATGATAACTATTGAAAAATGCTCTGTTGCTGTTTTTAGCATTTCCAACAATCCAGCATCCCAAAAATCCAACTGGAGGAGAAGGGAAATTAAGTACGAAGTTACAAGCGTATTTAAAGTTTTATAAACCAGAAGAGAAACCTTGAAGTTCGCTTTACAGCAGCTTGGAAGCCAGTGAAAAGATGGATGTGACAAAGGAATTTCATGGTATAAAAATAAATCTGACTTCCTGTACCAAGAAACTAAAGCTAAGCAGAGCTGATGAAGAGTTTTGATGAATCAAAATCCTGCAGGTTTGTGAGCTGCTGTCAATACACAGCAAAGATGACATACCTCTAATTTGTTCTCTTGTATTGGGTTTAGGGTCTAGCTATAAAATCTGTGAAGTTTTGTCTCTCAGTTGGTGGTCTGTAAGCAGACATTCATCACTTCATAGGCCCCTCATCAAGTGCATTGGGCTTGCCATGTGTACATCCCACATTTTACTGAAACTGAGACTCAAAGCAAGACCTTTGTGGTATCTAAACAGCAGTTTTACCTGGTAAACCCAGAGAGAGTCTCTGTTGAACCACGCCAGGTCAAGTTGCACTAAACAGGTCAAGGCTGGAAGTCAGTGTACCACCCAAGCATTCACTGATTTAAATCAAAGCAATTTAAATCACCAATTTTAATCATGATTTAAATCAACACACAGGAAACCTAGATTTAAATAATTGATTTTAATCATGTTTTGCATTTATACTTTTTAGTTACTTTCCTAAGGGAAGGTTGAGTCTCATTAGTTAGTAACCTTTAAAACATGAAAAGAAAAGGAGTACTTGTGGCACCTTAGAGACTAACCAATTTATTTGAGCATGAGCTTTCGTGAGCTACAGCTCACTTCATCGTATCTCAAATAAATTGGTTAGTCTCTAAGGTGCCACAAGTACTCCTTTTCTTTTTGCGAATACAGACTAACACGGCTGTTACTCTGAAACCTTTAAAACATGTTGCTTTGTAATTAGATACATAGTCTTTACGCTAAATTTTGTACTTCTTATTGCTCACTAGGAGGATACACTACATCTATACACATATCTTTAAGCAATTACAAAGTTTAACTTACATTTATCCAGACCCTTAATTTTTAAATGTTTTGTTGATTTTTTTATTTGTAATTTGTGTTGAGCTCTATTGGGATGGAAATTCAATTAAAATATGCAAAAACAGCATTTATTTTCATTAAATAAAACTACCTTAAAAGTGCTGAATGCATGAGAAAAAACATGTATCAAAATATGTTTTAAATTTAAAACTGATTTATTAAACAAAGAAATTATCTGTAGTTAATGAATTGATTGTTTCCAATCATCATACCCTTCCAAATTTTAGAACCAATAGATCTCATTCTGTCATACTTGATTTTTATTATTCAGAGCCTGGAAGAAGAAAGCAAACGTTCCTGCTCTTTCTGGTCCAAATTGGTTTCTAAATTAATTAAATTACTAAACTGAAACAAAGAAAATATTTTCTCTGAACCTGCAGTAGAGACTACTGCTTTCAAAAGCTGGTTTAGCACTTCAGCAAACTCTTGTTCCAGATGTATAGCCAGTAACTTCCACCAGTGCCATGGTCTGATTTTCTTTGAAACTTGGCAGCCAACATGTACTGCTTAATACTATTTTTTGTATTTAGTGTAAATAATTTTTTATAGATTTTAATAAATGTGGCTCTCGACATAATTATCAATTTCAAATTTAATTTTAAGTAGGTTTATTTAACTAAAATAATCCAATTTAAATTTTGAAAAAATTGATTTTTTAAAATCCATTTGTATCTACCCCGGCACCATCCCAGTAGGTGTGATCCCAACTGGAGCAGCCATCCCAGCACATAGCCAGGGCCTGGGGAGGATTGTGCTCGGGCGGTTAGCCCTGTGCCACTGCAGCCACACGGCTATTTTTAAAGAGCTTGCTCTAATAAAGTTAGTTTGGATGTGCCTACACAAGCTGCAATCTCTCCTCCTGAATAGACATCGCAATGCAGACTTTGCGGGTGAAAATCAGCATTTGCCCCCATAAATCAAGGGCATATACATACAGTCTAGCATTTTTGTTTGCAACAGATTGTGCCTGTGCCCTCATTTTGCTGTGAGGGTAAAAATCTGACAGAATTACCACCTCACTTGAGGACACTTTGTAAACGTGGCTTTTGTTTCCAACAGAAACAAGGGTCCCAAAGTATGGTGATATCACTAAACCATGCCTGTTACCCCAACGTCTGATCCCAATACTGCGGGTGACGAAACTTCCCGTGCCCCACTTCGTCCTCCACATTGAAGATTTGACGTATTTCACAATGCTAAGACTCAAGGTCAAATCCAGCCCTGTTGTGAGCATAGTTCTGTTGAAGGCAATGGAATTGTGCCCAGTGACTTCAGGGCTGCATTTGGCTCTGAAACTACCTTCTCTTTCTCCAGCTCTTTAGTCTTGTTATCTAATCTCTTTCTGGTAATACATGCAAACGTCATTCACTCTGCATGCTCAGCATTGCAAAGCGCTGTTATCCATGTTAGGTTGCTAAGCATCACTTGGCAACATGTGCCACATACTGCTATGCCTCTCCAGCACTTTTCCCCTGTGTTTTTCTTTCACACCTGATGTGCCAGTAAAAATTCTCATCAACACCAAGGACAGATAGACATTTCAGCTGGCAAATAGTTTAGGGATAGATTCAGGGCTAAGCAGCGTAAAGGGCAATGAGACACCCCATCACCTCCCATGCAACCGCCCAGGCTAGGTGGACCTTGGGTTCAGCTGCAGTGTTAGGGGATGCTTTGTGCTTCTCCCCACTCTACCAGGTTATGGGCAGGAAATGGGTTGAGGGGGGGAATGGGCAATGAATAGACTGAGCCTTGCCTCCCTCCTCCCCCACCCAGCTATTGTGAGCAGATATGTGTGACAGTGGGTGAGAGGGGACAAGGTTTAAATAGAGGCCAGCAGAAAATTACTACCTCCCTGGAGTAGGGGAATGGGGGAAGAGAAGGGAGAGAATTCATTCCCTGGGGTGCTCTTGCCATCCCTTTTTAAAAGCTGTGTCCTTGGACACAAGTTGCCCCCGAATGATCAACACTGGCCCATCGTACATTCTGTGCAGAGGTTCTAACCAGAGAAAATTATTTAGCACAAACAATTCACGCTATATAACATGCCATCCAGCTGCTCTCCAGAATACTTCTCACTCTAAAATGCTACTAGTTTGTAGGAAAGATGTCAGCTCTTAGATGTTGCTGAATACAGAAACTGATATTTTATTTATAAATATTTACCACTCTGGTATTTCCAAAAAATTATATTTTAAAAAGGAAGCAGATTTTCCATTGCCTGTAGGATAATGTTGGGAGAGTTTACCAGCTACACAGCACTACCATCTGCTCAAACCTTTTTGGAATGCGGGGAGGAGAGGGAGCTTCTTTTAGTCTGCCTTGAAACTCACAAAGCAGCATGATCCATAAATTATCCTCAGCAAAAACAAGGACTGCACTCAGAAATATTTTTTCAGAGGACGCAGTCAAGGTATTTTTCATATATTTTTTCACTCAGTGTTGTTTATAGCTCTTTGTGACCTTGAAAATGAAATGTGTTTGCATTCAAGCTCCTTTGTGCCATCTGCTAGCTACACAGACCTGTGTGTTATTGTAGGGCTGTTCGTAACGGTTGAGCTGTTAGGACTTTTTCTTTTTAAAACATGAAATATTGAAGTATTTAAAAGGAAAAAAACACAGTAATTAGGTAATCTTTTCTCAATAGATATACAAGAAACCAGCATGTCAAATTTTGGGCTTGCCCGTTTTGACTTTGCCCTTTTATAGAAATGTAGGGTTTTGGCTGGTGAGTTCAAAGATGTCCAACTGCTGTTATATTAGAAATATACATTATACTGATCTGATGGACTCGGTAACCAGTGGCCTAATTAGGCCAAGTTTGCCCTTATTTGCGTTCTCTCCTCATTCTTTAATAATCCCACATACCACCCTGTATTCCAGCTGCAGGAAAAATTCCTGATTGAAGTTTCTCCCTATAGTGTCACTTGCCATGACAATTATCAATATGTTGTGTACATAAGGCAGGACAAGCCTCCAAATACTTTGCAGCTACTGCAGTAGATGTAGGTATTTCAGTTTGCATGCATAGCTCCCATTGAAGTCAAAGGCTGGAATACATGCACCAGGGACCCAAGGAGGCAGAGATGGAGCAGAGGAAAGGGCAGGCCCATTAATCCTCCACTCCATGCTCCCAGTACATGCACGGGCACAGAGGTACAGCAGTGGAGCAGCAACAAACCACCAGCTCCAGCTGACTCCTCACTAGCAACAGAGTGAGCAGCCACCACGCAACTCTTCAGAATGGCTTATAAAAGGCCAACGCTCACCAGGAGGAAACAACTACAGCAGTGTGACCAATCTCACAGCTCCACCAGCTCCTGGTGCTAACAGAACAAATGTTCATGCATTGTTCCTTCTGCACTTTGGCCACTAACAGGGACAAGGGAAGGTGAAGGTGTCTCCTTTCAAGGGCCAATGGAAGGAACAGGGAATAAAGGCTAAATTACCACAGTTCCATTTATTCTAATCTCATAAGAAAGGAAACAGCTCTAATAGGAAAGAAAACTTAGAGGAGAAGGGCTAATAAGGTATGAAAGGCATAACAATACATAGCAGTTAAAAATAAGCCTGTCCCACTCACTCATGTCATCCTTCAAATTTCTTTTGGACATTAATCCTTGCAGCCAACACCACCAAAGCCAGGGCTGGGAGAGGGAGAAGGACAGTTTAATATAATTTGGTAGGTTAACAATAGATATGATTACTTTTGCTGCCTGTGGAACTGAGGTCATGAGGACAAAGCCTGAAATAAAATATTGACATTTGCACAGGTTAAAAATATCAACTGCTGCTTGAGAAATTAAAATCCTGATTCACATGGAGACCAAAACTCTTGGATCAACAATGGTTCCTTAATTTGCCATTTTACACATCCATTCTGCTGCAGAGGCTGTCCATGAGTTTTACTATGAGTGTGTGGTGTTTAGGAGTTTTTTATTACTCCATTTCCATTGTAAGGGCTATATTCAATTTCAGCCTCACATCAAGAGTTACAATCTCACTGCCGGCGCCACTATAGTTATAGCTGTGTCAGCACTTTATCGTAAACCATGTCGTGTACTTTTAACGATTTGTACAGTCGTAAGATTTACTCGGGGACAAGTCATGCTCACGGCTCACCCCGCTCTTTCTGACTGTAGAAAAGTCTTGATGCCAACAGAATCCATCCAATTCCCCTCACAACAGTGACAGCATTTGAATCTGGGCAGTTGGTCCCGACCAGCATCGAGAATGCTTGAGAGAGTCCCACTGAAAATCAGGCAGGGAAGAGCCAAGGACTCCACTGTGAAAAACTGAACAAAAGCTGGAGAGAGGGAACCAAAACAATTGTGAGTGTCCCCTGTAGCTGTGAAGAATGAAGAGGCTCAGGAGCCCAAAGAAGCTGTTTTCAGATGGAACAAGATCGAGAACAAGTTATGCCAGAGGTAATGTTGGTTATTTTTGGTAAATGTATGCCTTTTAAAACCGTTTGTACATAGTACTACCGATGCATTTTCACCCAGTTGAAAGGAGTGACTGACACCACTGCAGTAAAGAATTAAGGACAAATTTTCAGATATGCCTCTAAAGGAGTGGATATAAAAAATTTGAGGGCTTCTACATACCTACACACATGCAAACGCATGTAGTATTTGTACACTAAAATAAGCGCATAGATGAGCAAAGACGGTAACTGCAAATGTAGGCATATTTGATTTGCAAATGGTGTGTAGCACATGGAATTGTGAGTGTGGATTTTTAAGTACCTTTGACAATTTGGCACTAGATGTTCAAATGCATAACAACATATGGTAACAGGCATATGCATGATAACGTATGGTAAAGTTTTAGAATTTTCATGGAATAAATACAAACATAAGCGAAATGTTGCAGCAGGGTGAGATGTCAACAAAAATCACCCAAGAAGGTAGTTACACAACAAAATTACATTTAGAGGACGGTAGTATAAACTGACAGATGTCAGAAAGTTCAGACACTCTGACTCTCACTGTTTTACAGAAACAAGAGAGACGAACAGCATTTGGAATTCAGTTTTCTCTTTAATGCTTGCACCATTCTTGCTAAAGAACGGTGGTTAAGATGGTTAAGAGAGTTAAATGCATCAGACATGATTTTTTTTAAAATGTTAAAATATTTCCCCCTTTCATTCAAAAACTTCAAAGATCCCAAGAAGTGCACTAGGAGATTAACATAAAAATAAGAATTTGAACAATTTTATTGGCTTAGTAACTTGAGCTTAGGTAGCCACTGAAGCATGATATTTTCCCTCATCTCAAAAGGAACAAAGAAAAGGTTATTTATTTTTCCTTTACATTTTTGTCTCAGTTACAGTTTTTCCAACTATTTTTAAGCCTTTATGAACATGCAATTTATATTAAAACAAATAAAATAAAGGTTTCTTCATGGAAAATTAAATAAAATTAAATAAATCTTTAAAAGCTGGGAAAATAGTAGGTCTATAGTAAGGCAAA